>NW_028227257.1:63632410-64009910 GCF_978045245.1 Mus caroli | reverse complement strand
GTGGAACACAGCTTCTGCTCCAATCTTTAAACAGTGACAACGATAACAACTAACCCCAGAGATTACCAGATGGTGAAAGGTAAACATAATAATCTTACTAACAGAAACCAAGACAACTCACCATCATCAGAACCCAGCACCCCCACTTCGCCCAGTCCAGGGCACCCCAACACACCGGAAAAGCTAGACACGGATCTAAAAGCATATCTCATGATGATGGTAGAGGACATCAAGAAAGACTTTAATAACTCACTTAAAGAATTACAGGAGAACATGGCTAAAGAGTTACAAGTCCTTAAAGAAAAACAGGATAACACAATCAAACAGGTAGAAGTCCTTAAAGAAAAACAGGAAAACACATCCAAACAGATGATGGAAATGAACAAAACCATACTAGACCTAAAAAGGGAAGTAGACACAATAAAGAAAACCCAAAATGAGGCAACACTGGAGATAGAAACCCTAGGAAAGAAATCTGGAACCATAGATACGAGCATCAGCAACAGAATACAAGAGATGGAAGAGAGAATCTCAGGTGCAGAAGATTCCATAGACAACATCGGCACAACAATCAAGGAAAATGTAAAATGCAAAAAGATCCTAACTCAAAACATTCAAGAAATACAGGACACAATGAGAAGACCAAACCTACGGATAATAGGAGTGGATGAGAATGAAGATTTTCAACTCAAAGGACCAGCAAACATCTTCAACAAAATTATAGAAGAAAACTTCCCAAATCTAAAGAAAGAGATGCCCATGAACATACAAGAAGCCTACAGAACTCCAAATAGACTGGACCAGAAAAGAAATATCTCCCGACACATAATAATCAGAACAACAAATGCTCTAAATAAAGATAGAATACTAAAAGCAGTAAGAGAAAAAGGCCAAGTAACATATAAAGGCAAGCCTATCAGAATTACACCAGATTTTTCACCAGAGACTGTGAAAGCCAGAAGATCCTGGACGGATGTTATACAGACACTAAAAGAACACAAATTCCAGCCCAGGCTACTATACCCAGCCAAACTCTCAATTAACATAGATGGAGAAACCAAAGTATTCCACGACAAAACCAAATTCACACATTATCTCTCCACGAATCCAGCCCTTCAAAGGATAATAACAGAAAAAAAAAAAAAACAATACAAGGACAGGAACCACGCCCTAAAAACAACAAGAAGGTAATCCCTCAACAAACCTAAAAGAAGACAGCCACAAAAACAGAATTCCAACTTTAACAACAAAAATAACAGGAAACAACAATTACTTTTCCTTAATATCTCTTAATATCAATGGACTCAACTCCCCAATAAAAAGACATAGACTAACAAACTGGCTACACAAACAAGACCCAACATTTTGCTGCTTACAGGAAACTCATCTCAGAGGAAAAAGATAGACACTACCTCAGAATGAAAGGCTGGAAAACAATTTTCCAAGCAAATGGTATGGAGAAACAAGCTGGAGTAGCCATTCTAATATCTGATAAGATTGACTTCCAACCCAAAGTCATTAAAAAAGACAGGGAGGGACACTTCATACTCATCAAAGGTAAAATCCTCCAAGAGGAACTATCAATCCTGAATATCTATGCTCCAAATACAAAGGCAGCCACATTCATTAAAGAAACTTTAGTAAATCTCAAAGCACACATTGCACCTCATACAATAATAGTGGGAGACTTCAACACACCACTTCCACCAATGGACAGATCATGGAAACAGAAACTAAACAGGGACACAGAGAAACTAAGAGAAATTATGAATCAAATGGATCTGGCAGATATCTACAGAACATTCTATCCTAAAACAAAACGATATACCTTCTTCTCAGCACCTCATGGCACCTTCTCCAAAATTGACCACATAATTGGTCACAAAACAGGCCTCAACAGATACAAAAATATTGAAATTGTCCCATGCATCCTATCAGATCACCATGGACTAAAGCTGATCTTCAATAACAAAATAAATAATAGAAAGCCAACCTTCACGTGGAAACTGAACAACACTCTTCTCAATGATACCTTGGTCAAGGAAGGAATAAAGAAAGAAATTAAGGACTTTTTAGAGTTCAATGAAAATGAAGCCACAACATACCCAAACTTATGGGACGCAATGAAAGCATTTCTAAGAGGAAAACTCATAGCTCTGAGTGCCTCCAAAAGGAAACTAGAGAGAGCACACATTAGCAGCTTGACAACACACCTAAAAGCACTAGAACAAAAGGAAGCAAATTCACCCAAGAGGAGTAGACGGCAGGAAATAATCAAACTCAGAGGCGAAATCAACCAAGTGGAAACAAGAAGAACTATTCAAAGAATCAACCAATCAAGGAGCTGGTTCTTTGAGAAAATCAACAAGATAGATAAACCCTTAGCCAGACTTACTAGAGGGCACAGGGAAAGCATCCTAATGAACAAAATCAGAAATGAAAAAGGAGACATAACAACAGATCCTGAAGACATCCAAAACACCATCAGATCCTTCTACCAAAGGCTATACTCAACAAAACTGGAGAACCTGGATGAAATGGAGAAGTTCCTAGACAGATACCAGGTACCAAAGTTGAATCAAGATCAGGTTAATGATCTAAACAGCCCTATATCCCCCAAAGAAATAGAAGCAGTCATTAATAGTCTCCCAACTAAAAAAAGCCCAGGACCAGATGGGTTTAGTGCAGAGTTCTATCAGACCTTCAAAGAAGATCTAATCCCAGTTCTTCACAAACTATTCCACAAAATAGAAACAGAAGGTACTCTACCCAACTCATTCTATGAAGCCACAATTACTCTGATACCTAAACCACAAAAAGACCCAACAAAGATAGAAAACTTCAGACCAATATCCCTTATGAATATTGATGCAAAAATCCTCAATAAAGTTCTTGCTAACCGAATCCAAGAACACATCAAAACAATCATCCATCCTGACCAAGTAGGTTTCATCCCAGGGATGCAGGGATGGTTCAATATACGGAAATCCATCAACGTAATCCAGTATATAAACAAACTCAAAGACAAAAACCACATGGTCATCTCCTTAGATGCGGAAAAAGCATTTGACAAGATCCAACACCCATTCATGATAAAAGTCTTGGAAAGATCAGGAATTCAAGGCCCATACCTAAACATGATAAAAGCAATCTACAGCAAACCAGTAGCCAACATCAAAGTAAATGGTGAGAAGCTTGAAGCAATCCCTCTAAAATCAGGGACTAGACAAGGCTGTCCACTTTCTCCATACCTATTCAACATTGTACTTGAAGTCCTAGCCAGAGCAATTCAACAACAAAAGGAGATCAAAGGGATACAAATTGGAAAAGATGAAGTCAAAATATCACTTTTTGCAGATGATATGATAGTATATATAAGTGACCCTAAAAATTCCACCAGAGAACTCCTAAGCCTGATAAACAGCTTCGGGGAAGTAGCTGGATATAAAATTAACTCAAACAAATCAATGGCCTTTCTCTACACAAAGAATAAACAGGCTGAGAAAGAAATTAGGGAAACAACACCCTTCTCAATAGTCACAAATAATATAAAATATCTTGGCATGACTCTAACTAAGGAAGTGAAAGATCTGTATGATAAAAACTTCAAGTCTCTGAAAAAGAAATTATAGAAGATCTCAGAAGATGGAAAGATCTCCCATGCTCATTGATTGGCAGGATCAACATTGTAAAAATGGCTATCTTGCCAAAAGCAATCTACAGATTCAATGCAATCCCCATCAAAATTCCAAATCAATTCTTCAACGAATTAGAAAGTGCAATCTGCAAATTCATCTGGAATAACAAAAAACCTAGGATAGCAAAAACTCTTCTCAAGGATAAAAGAACCTCTGGTGGAATCACCATGCCCGACCTAAAGCTCTACTACAGAGCAATTGTGATAAAAACTGCATGGTACTGGTATAGTGACAGACAAATAGACCAATGGAATAGAATTGAAGACCCAGAAATGAACCCACACACCTACGGTCACTTGATCTTCGACAAGGGAGCTAAAACCATCCAGTGGAAGAAAGACAGCATTTTCAACAAATGGTGCTGGCACAACTGGTTGTTAACATGTAGAAGAATGCGAATCGATCCATTCGTATCTCTTTGTACTAAGGTCAAGTCTAAGTGGATCAATGAACTTCACATAAAACCAGAGACACTGAAACTTATAGAGGAGAAAGTGGGGAAAAGCCTTGAAGATATGGGCACAGGGGAAAAATTCCTGAATAGAACAGTAATGGCTTGTGCTATAAGATCGAGAATTGACAAGTGGGACCTCATGAAACTGCAAAGCTTCTGCAAGGCTAAAGACACCATCAATAAGACAAAAAAACCACCAACAGATTGGGAAAGGATCTTCACCTATCCTAAATCAGATAAGGGACTAATATCCAATATATATAGAGAACTCAAAAAGGTGGACTCCAGAAAGTCAAATAACCCCATTAAAAAATAGGGCTCAGAACTGAACAAAGAATTCTCACCTCAGGAATACCGAATGGCAGAGAAGCACTTGAAAAAATGTTCAACATCCTTAATCATCAGGGAAATGCAAATCAAAACAACCCTGAGATTCCACCTCACACCAGTCAGAATGGCTAAGATCAAAAATTCAGGTGACAGCAGATGCTGGCGAGGATGTGGAGAAAGAGGAACACTCCTCCATTGTTGGTGGGATTGCAAGCTTGTACAACCACTCTGGAAATCAGTCTGGCGTTTCCTCAGAAAATTGGACATAGTACTACGGGAGAATCCAGCAATACCTCTCCTGGGCATATATCCAGAAGTTGTCCCAACCGGTAAAAAGGACACATGCTCCACTATGTTCATAGCAGCCCTATTTATAATAGCCAGAAGCTGGAAAGAACCCAGATGTCCCTCAACAGAGGAATGGATACAGAAATTATGGTACATTTACACAATGGAGTACTACTCAGCTATTAAAAAGAATGAATTTATGAAATTCCTAGCCAAATGGATGGACCTGGAGGGCATCATCTTGAGTGAAGTAACACAATCACAAAAGAACTCACACAATATGTATTCACTGATAAGTGGATATTAGCCCAAAACTTAGGATACCCAAGATATAAGATACAATTTGCTAAACGCATGAAACTCAAGAAGAATGAAGACCAAAGTGTGGACACTGTGCACCTTCTTAGAATTGGGAACAAAACACCCAGGGAAGGAGTTACAGAGACAAAGTTCGTAGCTGTGATGAAAGGATGGACCATTTAGAGACTGCCGTATCCAGGGATCCATCCCATAAGCAGCTTCTAAACGCTGACACCATTGCATACACTAGCAAGATTTTGCTGAAAGGACCCAAATATTGCTGTCTCTTGTGAGACGATGCTGGGGCCTAGCAAACACAGGAGTGGATGTTCACAGTCAGCTATTGGATGTATCACAGGGCTCCCAATGGAGAAGCTAGAGAAAGTACCCAAGGAGCTAAAGGGATCTGCAACCCTATTGTTGGAACAACATGATGTACTAACCAGAACCCCGGAGCTCTTGTCTCTAGCTGCATATGTATCGAAAGATGGCCTAGTCGGCCATCACTGGAAAGAGAGGCCCATTGGACTTGCAAACTTTATATGCCCCAATATAGGGGAATGCCAGGGCCAAAAGAATGGGAATGGGTGGGTAGGGAAGTGGGGGGGCGCTATTGGGGACTTTTGGGATAGCATTGGAAATGTAATTGAGGAAAATATGTAATAAAAATATTAAAAATCAAAAAAAAAAAAAAAGAAAATGACTCAGCAATTTTGGTGCTAAGTTTATCCTTCCCCAAAGTCAAGTAACAGTAGCTATGCCCAAGAGCAAGTACAGAAGCATTAGTCACAAAAGAAAAATATAGAAACAACACAGATTCAGATGGGTTACTGTAGCAGAGTCACTTATGCACTAACAAATTATACAGCAGCCAAAAACCATCACCCATAGTAACATGAATATGCTTAAGACTTAGAAATATAAATTAAAGCAAGTCCAAGCCTTAACAACTTGATACCATTTAAAATGAAATTAAAATAATTAAGCTCAAAGTGATATACATCTAGGAATGCAAGCAGATGTGAAATTGTATTTTTATTTTAAGGGAAACAGGTAAATGATGTACCTATGATCCTCAGCTGAGGGAAAGTGGGGCTTCCTGGCAAATGGAATGATGAAGGAAAGGACTAAGTATAGATTACTAACACCATCCTAGTTTTTATATTGTTCATGGATGTCAATACACAATTATAAACTCAAAAGCTGAGTAAAGCATGCACAGGATAGACAGAGAGAGAATGTCAGAGTTAGTCTGACCCTGTGTACTGAGTACTCTCAAACCTGACAAAATATGCTAATGGCTTAGATGTGGGGAGTCCTCTCTCCCCCACACAGGATGGATGGAAAGGAGCCACGAACCCCATGGTGCTTACAGTTTCTAACCAGGCACTTTGAAAATGACACCATTTTTGGATATAGACAGATTAAGGGAGGGTTTTTTCTTACAGAACCTAGGTCTACCTGCCCATAGGTGCACTGGCCACCGTGGGCTGAACTCTCCATCATCAATCATTAATCCAAAGAATGCCCACAGACATGCCCACAGGCCAATCAGATAGAGGTAGTTCCACACTTAAGGGTCCCTCTTCCCAGATGATTCTAGTTTCAAGTTGATAAAATCTGACCAACACTGAAGACTTTGGAGTAGTTTTCTCTGGTTGCTATCAGCCATCAATGAATTGCAACACATGAGTTAATTTTGAATAATAAGAAAAACCATTGTCTCACCCTTCTAAGGAGCAGATGTCTTGACTGGAATCAAGATACTAGCTGGGACACAGGCCCTGGCTCCCTGTGGAGGTTCAGTTTAAGTTTATACTTTTCTGTTCTAGCTTCTGGTGGCCATGATATTCTTTGGCTTGTGGCTGGTTTACTCCAACCTGTTCTACTATGATCAAAGGACTTCTTCCCTTTCCCTTTCCCCTTCCCTTTCGGTATGCCCCAACTCTTTCATGCTGTCCTTTAAGGGTACATGCTTTGGCATCTAGTATTGGTTGGGATGAATTAGATAATTCACTATCTAAGAGTCTTAACAAATAAGACAAGGTCTAAGATCTTCAGGTAGGGTACAGTCAGGTAGAGAGTATTTCTAATGTTGGGAGTCCTAAGAAGAGGGAAAAAGAAGAGTAAAGATTCTGAACAGTATCTTTGAGGCGTTCCAGTGTTTTGTCGAGGCTGCAGAAATGGAAGGCACTAGGTGGGAGCCATTGAGGAGAGAGACATGTCAGATGAGCCAGTCAGAGCTGATGCTGGGCACTGAAAATGATGCCTTACTATATGAACTTGTCTGGAAGATAAATCCTTGTTCAAGCGTATCAGGAAGAAGGGAGCTGTAACGCTTGCAGATGAGCAAGTGTAACCCCAGAGGCTTTGATTTGTTTACAGCAATACTGGAGCTATTTGGAAGGAAACAACGGACACTGAGCATGCAACAAAAGGGGAACAGCTAAGACATAACCCTGAAATTAGATGGTAGAGTTTGCAGTAAGGGAACTGTGGACCCCATGTGAGCTTCAGGAAGATAAATATGAAGCTACCTATTCAGCAGTACTCCATTACTCTTCAATGTCCTCTGCTATCATGGGCTTGGTCCTTACTCAAGGCTGAGGGTCTCCAGCATTCTAGCACAGCTCTCAATCTTTAGCTATGCCTCTATCTTGGATCCAGATTCTGATTCCTCCACCTCCCAGTTATGAGCTCTTATCACTTAACTGTCAGTGCCTGCTTCCCTACATGGAAACTGGAGACCATTGCAGAGTTGTAAGGTTGGTGGAAAAATCAAATTATTCACAGATATAAGGCACACACAACAGTATTTAGTAGTAAGATTTTCAATTTCTTTAAAAAAACATAGATATATTATGGAAATATATTTTCATTTTAATATCCCAGGAGTTGGTATATGGGACTGCTTCATTGCAGGTGACTATGATTTGCCTCATGCTTTATCAGGCACATGATTTTTCCAGCTGCAGATAGTTTCTGCAAGTTTGTGACATTTGAAATTTTAGGGATTTTTCAGAGGATATATAAATGCTACGGCCAGGATAGGAGGTAGCTGGTTGGACAGTTGTTAGTATTGTTTTTGGTTTGTTGCAGTTTGTCAAGTAAGTGTGTGTGAAAAGCCGAAAAGAAAAAATTAGATAACCTAGCTGTGAAGATCAAACTTACCTCAATGCACTCAACACCCCTAATCAGCAGGAAGCAATCTAACAATGTCTTTGTCTCCTTTCTCCTTAGTCCTTTTTTTTTATTCCTAGTCTTATGGGGTTGAAAGGGTGGAAGAAGAGGATGGAGAAGGGTGGAATAAAAAACCTACAAAGTAGCCAAAGTCCAGCTATAGTATATCTGTATCATGTGAGTAATGGCATTTGTAATTTCTTTGAGATAAGCCACATACATGTACATCTTCAGAACCTCATAACATTGAGTGTTGTATGTTTTCTACCCACAAAAAGTGAAAGAGGAAATTGGAAAATTATAAAAGAGTCATGCATAATAATTTTCTTGAATAAAAATCCTTGCTTTTAAAAGAACTAGTTTTAAGAAAACTATCCAGTGTTATAAAATTTTCTAGCTTCTGAAAACTCAACATTGCCTACGTTTTTCTAAGGTGATTTATGATTTGCACAGATGTCAGCTAAGTAATAAATTCAGTCTTGAAATAAGAACTCATTTATGAACAGTTTCCTTCAAATTTTAGAGTGTAGAAGATTTCCTCTTCATAATTCCATTCATTTGTATTTTCCACAAAGAACAACCTTGGACTAGTAATATCACCTAAGTGTGTAATGCTCTCAAATCACACCTAGATAAAACAAGCAAGTGATATTACTGATTATTTGGGTAACTCTTCAAAAGTCTTCCATGATAGTTTCAACTTGACACATAAATATCTGGTGTCTTCATTGTGATAATCCCAGGAAAAGTACCAAATTGCATCCCAGAAAGGAGAAGCAGATTTGCAGTTGTTTGTGGATTTTAGATTTGATCCTTAATGTGTCTCTGAAATAGAAGACAAATATATCTTCTTCACTTCATAAACATAACTTTGTAAACATAAACTTCATTAAAAAGGACACAAAGGCTTTGAAAAAACATAGTTTTATCTTTAAAGGAGACATGATGGTCAAAGGATACAGAATCAGATCGGTTGGACATTAGTTCTAGAGATAAGATATAGTAGGTAATAATAATGACTGTGACTAAAAACACTATATTACACACTTGATATTTCCTATGAGTCAATCTTAAATATTTTCACCCCCTTGTAAACACAAAATAATGATGTAAGGTCATGGATATTATAATTACCTTGTTAAAGATTCCTCAATATGTGCATAGAAAAAAAACCACCACATTGAAATTATAAACATATATATATATATATATATATATAATTTTTAAAAATTTTTCCTTCTTAATACGTGTATAAGTGTGTTTTTTATTGAATGTCTGTAAATTTTGATATATGGATGCCAAGGCATGTATGTCAAAGTTAGCAATAAATTTTGTAGAGTCAGCTCCTTCCATTAACTATCCTGTAGGACTTAGGGATTGAGTTCAGGTCTCTAGGATTATCTAGCACGTGTTTTTATCTGATGAGCCATGTCACCATCCCATGATTTTACTTTTTATTTCTATGTGTATATATCCATATGAGGAACCAAAGGAAGACCTCAGAGGTCACTCATGAGGTTCTGTACACCTGTTTTTCAGACAGACTTTCTCACCAGCCTGTAGCTTTCCATGTAGGCTAGGTGTCTAGCCACTGAGCTCCAGGGATCTGTCTGTCTGTGCCTCCTCAGCACTGGGATTCCAGTGATACCCTGCTGAGTTGTAGAAAACAAAATCAAATTCACATGCTTGCAAGACAAGTATGTTACTAACTGAGCCATCTCTCAGCACCTAAATATATAGTTTTCTTAATCTGTAAAATTTATCTCAAACAAGCCTCTTCTGGTCTGACCAGCACCGGGGTAGCTAGAGTGCAGAGTCGGCTGACAGCCGCCAGCTACCCACGACACCCGCCACAGGATTTTGAGACTTCTGGTGAGTGGAACACAGCTTCTGCTCCAGTCCAATCGCGCGGGACCTGAGACTGCTTTGGTTGGGGAGGCAGAAATCCGGCCTGAGTAGGGCCACAAGCCTCTTCCGGTCAGACCAGCACCAGAGTAGCTAGGGCGCAGGGTCGGCTGACACCCGCCAGCTACCCACGACACCCGCCACAGGATTTTGAGACTTCTGGTGAGTGGAACACAGAGTCTGCTCCAATCTTTAAACAGTGACAAAAGATAACAACTAACCCCAGAGATTACCAGATGGCAAAAGGTAAATGTAATAATCTTACTAACAGAAACCAAGACCACTCACCATCATCAGAACCCACCACTCCCACTTCGCCCAGTCCAGGGCACCCCAACACACCCGAAAAGCTAGACCCGGATCTAAAAGCATATCTCATGATGATGGTAGAGGACATCAAGAAGGACTTTAATAACACACTTAAAGAAATAGAGGAGAACACTGCTAAACAGGTAGAAGACATTAAAGAGGAAGCCCAAAAATCCATTAAAGAATTGCAGGAAAACCAGACCAAACAGGTGATGGAATTGAATAAAACCACCCAAGACCTAAAAGGGAAGTAGAGACAATGAAGAAAACCCAAATTGAGGCAACACTGGAGATAGAAACACTAGGAAAGAAATCTGGAACCATAGATGCAAGCATCAGCAACAGAATACAAGAGATGGAAGAGAGAATCTCAGGTGCAGAAGACTCCATAGAGAACATCGGCACGACAATCAAAGAAAATACAAAATCCAAAAAGATCCTAACTCAAAACATCCAGGAAATCCAGGACAAAATGAGAAGACCAAACCTACGGATAATAGGAGTAGATGAGAATGAAGATTTTCAACTCAAAGGACCAGCAAATATCTTCAACAACATTATAGAAGAAAACTTCCCAAACCTAAAGAAAGAGATGCCCATGAACATACAAGAAGCTTACAGAACTCCAAATAGACTGGACCAGAAAAGAAATTCCTTCCGACACATAATAATCAGAACAACAAATGCACTAAATAAAGATAGAATACTAAAAGCAGTAAGGGAAAAAGGTCAAGTAACATATAAAGGCAAGCCTATCAGAATTACACCGGATTTTTCACCAGAGACTATGAAAGCCAGAAGTTATAGAGAAACTTAGAGAACACAATTTCCAGCCCAGGCTACTATACCAGGCAAACTCTCAATTACCATAGATGGAGAAACCAAAGTATTCCACGATAAAACCAAATTCACACATTATCTTTCCACGAATCCAGCACTTCAAAGGATAATAACAGAAAAAAAAAAAAAAAAAAAACAATACAAGGACGGAAACCACGTCCTAGAAAAAGCAAGAAGGTAATCCCTCAACAAACCTAAAAGAAGACAGCCACAAAAACAGAACACCAACTCTAACAACAAAAATAAAAGGAAGCAACAATTACTTCTCCCTAATATCTCTTAATATCAATGGACTCAACTCCCCAATAAAAAGACATAGACTAACAGGCTGGCTACAGAAACAGGACCCAACATTTTGCTGCTTACAGGAAACTCATCTCAGAGAAAAAGATAGACACTACCTCAGAATGAAAGGCTGGAAAACAATTTTCCAAGCAAATGGTATGGAGAAACAAGCTGGAGTAGCCATTATAATATCTGATAAGATTGACTTCCAACCCAAAGTCATCAAAAAAGACAAGGAAGGGCACTTCATTCTCATCAAAGGTAAAATCCTCCGAGAGGAACTCTTAATTCTGAATATCTATGCTCCAAATACAAGGGCAGCCTCATTCATTAAAGATACATTAGTAAAGCTCAAAGCACACATTGCACCTCACACAATAGTAGTGGGAGACTTCAACACACCACTTTCACCAATGGACAGATCATGGAAACAGAAACTAAACAGGGACACAGTGAAACTAACAGAGGTTATGAGGTTATATATAAGGAACTCAAGAAGGTGGACTCCAGAAAATCAAATAACCCCGTTAAAAAATGGGGCTCAGAACTGAACAAAGAATTCTCACCTGAGGAATACCGAATGGCAGAGAAACACCTGAAAAAATGTTCAACATCCTTAATCATCAGGGAAATGCAAATCAAAACAACCCTGAGATTCCACCTCACACCAGTCAGAATGGCTAAGATCAAAAATTCAGATGACAGCAGATGCTGGCGAGGATGTGGAGAAAGAGGAACACTCCTTCATTGTTGGTGGGATTGCAAGCTGGTACAACCACTCTGGAAATCAGTTTGGCGGTTCCTCAGAAAATTGGACATAATACTACCAGAGGATCCAGCAATACCTCTCCTGGGCATATATCCAGAAGATGTTCCAACCGGTAAGAAGGACACATGCTCCACTATGTTCATAGCAGCCTTATTTATAATAGCCAGAAGCTGGAAAGAACCCAGATGCCCCTCAACAGAGGAATGGATACAGAAAATGTGGTACATTTACACAATGGAGTACTACTCAGCTATTAAAAGGAATGAATTTATGAAATTCCTAGGCAAATGGATGGATCTGGAGGGCATCATCCTGAGTGATGTAACATATTCACAAAGGAACTCACACAATATGTACTCACTGATAAGTGGATATTAGCCCCAAAACTTAGGATACCCAAGATATAAGATACAATTTGTTAAACGCATGAAACTCAAGAAGAACGAAGACCAAAGTGTGGACACTGTGCCCCTTCTTGGAATTGGGAACAAAACACCCATGGAAAGTGTTACAGAGATAAAGTTTGGAGCTGTGAAGAAAGGATGGACCATCTAAAGACTGCCATATCCAGAGATCCATCCCATAATCAGCTTCCAAACGCTGACACCATTGCATACACTAGCAAGATTTGGCTGACAGGACCCAGATATAGCTGTCTCTTGTGAGACTATGCCGGGGCCTAGCAAACACAGAAGTGGATGCTCACAGTCATCTATTGGATGGATCACAGGGCCCCCAATGGAGGAGCTAGAGAAAGTACCCAAGGAGCTAAAGGGAACTGCAACCCCATAGGTGGATCATTATTATGAACTAACCAGTATCCCAGAGCTCTTGACTCTAGCTGCATTTGTATCAAAAGATGGCCTAGTCGGCCATCACTGGAAAGAGAGGCCCATTGGACTTGCCAACTTTATATGCCCCAGTACAGGGGAATGCCAGGGCCAAGGGGGGGTGGGGGGTGGGGGACTGGGGGGGGGAGTGTATTGGGGACTTTTTGGATAGCATTGGAAATGTAATTGAGGAAAACACCTAATTAAAAAAAAAAAGAAAAAAATTTATCTCAATCAGCTAAATGGGGGGGCGGGGGGGGGGGAAGGACAGAGTTTGTGGAAGAGGTCATGTCTCTTGACTCATTACAGTCAAATCATTCCATCTGCTCCCAGAACTAGCATGAAGTGTGAGTAATAAGGGGAAAATAAAACTAAAAAAACAACAAACAAACAAATAAACAAACCCAAATAATTGTCACTCTCATACTCTTTTTGACCTTAGAACCATTACCAGTACAGAATAACAATTTCACTGAGAATCCTGAAAGTTGTCCATTGAAGTCTAAGTATATTCAACATATGTAGAAGTCAAGATTGTACATATTAATCTTAAGTGATCAAAAGACCAAAGGCATGTAGAAACCACATGAACTTATAGAAATAAAACATTGGCTACCTTTGCACTAGGAAAGTTTGTATATATTTCTTTCTCTGACTCCTTCATCCTCTTTTAAAAAGTAACTTTCTCTGCCACATTACTGGAGACACTATTCATTCACTAAACACAAGCCAAGATCAGTGTTCCTGAGGATTTAGGAAAGCTTTAAGAAGAGAATCCATGCTAGAAAACATCTCTGTCCTTTGGGTTTCTTTGGCCATAATGAGACAAGGAAATGTAAGAATACTGCACAGGAAGAAAAAAAAAAAACAACAGTAAAAAAAATTCTGTTTTAGTTTAAAACAGAAGTGTTTATGCTGGAAATAATCATTCAGCTATGATAGTTAGCTGTCCACTTGACAGATTCTAGAGTCAGGATATCCTCTGCTCACCTTTGTGAAGTAACTGGAGTAGGAAAACCTGACCCAATATATTTGGAGCACCTGTCTATGATCTCGGGTCCTAGACAGAATAACAGAATATAAAAGGCTTTTAGAGGAAAACGCAGTCAGAGCAATAGATCTTGGATGGAATATAAAAAAGCAAGCAAGCAGAGTGACAGCGTTTCTGTCTCTCCCCTCTCTCCTCCCCCTCCCCTCCCCTCCCCTCCCACTTCTCTCTCTCTCTCTCTCTCTCTCTCTCTCTCTCTCTCTCTCTCTCTCTCTCTCTCTCTCTCTCTCTCTCTCTCTCTCCTGCCCCCTCTTTCCATCTTAAGCTCCTATGCTGCCTTGACTTTGCCACCATAATGGAGCATACCTGGAACAGAGAGCCAACATAAACCCTTCTTGACAGAAGCCGCTTTTGTCATTATAATAGAAAGAGTAAACTAATATATTAGCTAAACTGAGAACATTAGAGATTTTAACTGATTTATTTCTGGATAATGAGAGATATATTAATAGTTTGTATTTATTTGGCCTAACAATACCAACCTGATGATGGATGAGTTTGCTTCAAATGGGAAAAAAAAAAGGAAATTATATCCAGAAAAGTAAAAGAATTAAAGATAATTACAAGTTCCTCATTATTTCTAATTTATAACACATTAGAAGGAAAGACATAACTATAATTTTAGTTTGTTATTGCAGTTTACTCTCACAGCTGTAGTCTGTAAATGAATTTCAGATTTTTCTGTGCAGTAATAAGAATCCTTTTCATGACTAAAGTGGAAATATCTGGTTTCTTTTGAGACTCAGTTCTGTCATGTGATGTTTTTTTGGAAACTGTTTTATGAGAGGATCTTTTTGCTGAAGCAGATATATGGGAGGATGTTTTGCTGAGAACAGATACATGATGTATCTGAAAGCAGCCTGAAAAAGGTGCATGTGATGTTTTGTTAGAGCAGACACTTGAGATAAAAACATGTTTGTAAAGGGTATAAGTATAAGCCAAGAGACAGTGGACATTGCTGTATGGTATTGGGTTGCCATGTTACTCTTTTCTGGTCCTTGTTTGTCATAACTTTGTGGAGAGAAACATACTGAAGAACTTCTGGTGGTGTTCCAGCAGCTTCTTGTTGGACTTGCACAGATTGACAGAGCCTCGAGGTTTCTTCTGGATCAAACTGTCATTGCTGATTAGTGAATGGTGTTAGCCAGTGGATTACAAGCCTGCCAATTCATGTGAACTGAATTGCTGACATCCTGGCAAGGTAGGTTGTATTTGCCTCAAAGAACTCTTTCTAAACAGGTCCACATCTTCCTTTGCCCTATTAACTTTGCCTTTCCACTTCCTCTGGTGGGTGTTGGACTAGAAGGGAGGTTAAAGCATTTATGTACACTTATTAAAAGTAGGATTTGCAGAACCCCGGAGCTCTTGTCTCTAGCTGCATATGTATCGAAGGATGGCCTAGTCGGCCATCAATGGAAAGAGAGGCCCATTGGACTTGCAAACTTTATATGCCCCAATATAGGGGAATGCCAGGGCCAAAAGAATGGGAATGGGTGGGTAGGGAAGTGGGGGGCGCTATGGGGGACTTTTGGGATAGCATTGGAAATGTAATTGAGGAAAATATGTAATAAAAATATTAAAAATCAAAAAAAAGTAGGTTTTGAAAAATATAAGCTACACATGACTTTCCATTGATTTGTCCAAGTCTGTAATTTTAAACACCTTGCCTATATCCCAGCACACATAACTCAGGAAGAATTACTTATTGCCATTTTGCTAATTTACATTTGGTCAAACAAATAATTAAAGGGATAGTCCTGGGAATTTGACCATTTCCCCAACATAAAACACAGGCTGAAGAATCTTGAAAGCAGTTCCTGGATACTGGGATCTCCCAGACCTTCAGATATGTACTGTTTCAATAAATATATTTGGTAATATGAAAGAACAGAATTAAAAGAAAGTTAGCCAAACCTTCCTTGTGCATGGTCTGGAAAATACAATTCACAATCAGTAGCTAATATATGTGTTGCATGTGGCTGTAGTTTAAAACACAGATAGAGGATTTGGGTAAGGTATTCCCTCTCCCTCTCCCTCTCCCTCTCCCTCTCCCTCTCCCTCTCCCTCTCCCTCTCCCTCTCCCTCTCCCTCTCCCTCTCCCTCTCCCTCTCCCTCTCCCTCTCCCTCTCCCTCTCCCTCTCCCTCTCCCTCTCCCTCTCCCTCTCCCTCTCCCTCTCCATCCCCCCCCCTCTCTCATTGTGTGGTACAGAAATGAACTCAAGAGTTACCTTGTATAGATTTAGGATATTGGTCCTCTGTCAGATGGACGGTTAATGAAGATAATTTCCTAATCCGCAGGCTGCCATTTTGTTCTATTGACATGTCCTTTGCCTTACAGAAGTTTTTCAGCTTCATGAGGTCTCATTTATCAATTGTTGATCTTAGAACCTGAGATACTGAAATTCTGTTCAGGAAATTATCTCCTGTACCAGTGGGTTCAAAGCTACTTCCCACTTTCTCTTCTATGAGATTCAGTATATCTGTTTTTATGTTAAGGTCCTTGAGCCACATGGACTTGGGTTTTGTGCAGGGAGATAAATACAAATCTACTTGCATTCTTCCACGCATAGACATCCCATTAGGATGCACGATTTGTTGAAGATACTTTCATTTTTCCATTGTATGGTTTTGGCTTCTTTATCAAAAATCAAGTGTCCATAAGTGTGTGGATTTATTCATGGGTCTTTGTCTGTACCAATACAGTGCAGTTTTTAAAAAATTTTTAATATATTTTATTACATATTTTCCTCAATTACATTTCCAATGCAATCCCAAAAGTCCCCCATAGCGCCCCCCAATTCCCTACCCACCCATTCCCATTCTTTTGGCCCTGGCATTGCTCTATATTGGGGCATATAAAGTTTGCAAGTCCAATGGGCCTCTCTTTCCAGTGATGGCCGACTAGGCCATCTTTCTATACATATGCAGCTAAAGACAAGAGCTCCGGGGTACTGGTTAGTTCATCATATTGTTCCAACTATAGGGTTGCAGATCCCTTTAGCTCCTTGGGTACTTTCTCTAGCTTCTCCATTGGGAGCCCTGTGATGCATCCAATAGCTGACTGTGCCTATCCACTTCTGTGTTTGCTAGGCCCTGGCATAGTCTCACAAGAGACAGCTATATTTGGGACCTTTCAGCAAAATCTTGCTAGTGTATGCAATGGTGTCAGCGTTTGGACGCTGATTATGGGATGGATCCCTGGATATGGCAGTCTCTAGATGGTCCATCGTTTCATCACAGCTCCAAACTTTGTCTCTGTAACTCCTTCCATGGGTGTTTTGTTCCCAATTCTAAGAAGGGGCATAGTGTCCACATTTTGGTCTTCATTCTTCTTGAGTTTCATGCGTTTAGCAAATTGTATCTTATATCTTGGGTATCCTAAGTTTTGGACTAATATCCACTTATCAGTGAATACATATAGTGTGAGTTCCTTTGTGATTGTGTTACCTCACTCAAGATGATGCCCTCCAGGTCCATCCATTTGGCTAGGAATTTCATAAATTCATTCTTTTTAATAGCTGAGTAGTACTCCATTGTGTAAATGTACCATAATTTCTGTATCCATTCCTCTGTTGGGGGGCATCTGGGTTCTTTACAGCTTCTGGCTATTATAAATAAGGCTGCTAGGAACATAGTGGAGCATGTGTCCTTCTTACCAGTTGGAACATCTTCTGGATATATGCCCAGGAGAGGTATTGCTGGATCCTCCTGTAGTACTATGTCCAATTTTCTGAGGAACCACCAGACTGATTTCCAGAGTGGTTGTACCAGCTTGCAATCCCACCAACAATGGAGGAGTGTTCCTCTTTCTCTACATCCTGGCCAGCATCTGCTGTCACCTGAATTTTTGATCTTAGCCATTCTGACTGGTGTGAGGTGGAATCTCAGGGTTGTTTTGATTTGCATTTCCCTGATGATTAAGGATGTTGAACATTTTTTCCAGGTGCTTCTCAGCCATTCCGTATTCCTCAGGTGAGAATTCTTTGTTCAGCTCTGAGCCCCATTTTTTAACGGGGTTATTTGATTTTCTGGAGTCCACCTTCTTGAGTTCTTTATATATATTGGATATTAGTCCCTTATCTGATTTAGGATAGGTAAAGATCCTTTCCCAATCATTTGGTTTTTTTTTATTTTTTTCTCTTATTGACGGTGTCTTTTGCCTTGCAGAAGCTTTGCAGTTTCATGAGGTCCCACTTGTCAATTCTCGATCTTACAGCACAAGCCATTGCTGTTCTATTCAAGAATTTTTCCCCTGTGCCCATATCTTCTAGGCTTTTCCCCACTTTCTCCTCTATAAGTTTCAGTGTCTCTGGTTTTATGTGAAGTTCCTTGATCCACTTAGACTTGACCTTAGTACAAGGAGATAGGAATGGATCAATTCGCATTCTTCTACATGTTAACAACCAGTTGTGCCAGCACCATTTGTTGAAAATGCTGTCTTTCTTCCACTGGATGGTTTTAGCTCCCTTGTCGAAGATCAAGTGACCATAGGTGTGTGGGTTCATTTCTGGGTCTTCAATTCTATTCCATTGGTCTATTTGTCTGTCACTATACCAGTACCACGCAGTTTTTATCACAATTGCTCTGTAGTAAAGCTTTAGGTCCTGCATGGTGATTCCACCAGAGGTTCTTTTATCCTTGAGAAGAGTTTTTGCCATCTTAGGTTTTTTGTTATTCCAGATGAATTTGCAGATTGCACTTTCTAATTCGTTGAAGAATTGATTTGGAATTTTGATGGGGATTGCATTGAATCTGTAGATTGCTTTTGGCAAGATAGCCATTTTTACAATGTTGATCCTGCCAATCCATGAGCATGGGAGATCTTTCCATCTTCTGAGATCTTCTATAATTTCTTTCTTCAGAGACTTGAAGTTTTTATTATACAGATCTTTCACTTCCTTAGTTAGAGTCACGCCAAGATATTTTATATTATTTGTGACTATTGAGAAGGGTGTTGTTTCCCTAATTTCTTTCTCGGCCTGTTTATTCTTTGTGTAGAGAAAGGCCATTGATTTGTTTGAGTTAATTTTATATCCAGCTACTTCACCGAAGCTGTTTATCAGGTTTAGGAGTTCTCTGGTGGAATTTTTAGGGTCACTTATATATACTATCATATCATCTGCAAAAAGTGATATTTTGACTTCATCTTTTCCAATTTGTATCCCTTTGATCTCCTTTTGTTGTCGAATTGCTCTGGGTAGGACTTCAAGTACAATGTTGAATAGGTATGGAGAAAGTGGACAGCCTTGTATAGTCCCTGATTTTAGAGGGATTGCTTCAAGCTTCTCACCATTTACTTTGATGTTGGCTACTGGTTTGCTGTAGATTGTTTTTATCATGCTTAGGTATTGGCCTTGAATTCCTGATCTTTCCAAGACTTTTATCATGAATGGGTGTTGGATCTTGTCAAATGCTTTTTCCGCATCTAACGAGATGATCACGTGGTTTTTGTCTTTGAGTTTGTTTATATACTGGATTATGTTGATGGATTTCCATATATTGAACCATCCCTGCATCCCTGGCATGAAACCTACTTGGTGAGGATTGATGATGGTTTTGATGTGTTCTTGGATTCGGTTAGCAAGAACTTTATTGAGATTTTTGCATCAATATTCCTAAGGGATATTGGTCTGAAGTTTTCTATCTTTGTTGGGTCTTTTTGTGGTTTAGGTATCAGAGTAATTGTGGCTTCATAGAATGAGTTGGGTACAGTACCTTCTGTTTCTTTTTTTGTGGAATAGTTTGTGAAGAACTGGGATTAGATCTTCTTTGAAGGTCTGATAGAACTCTGCACTAAACCCATCTGGTCCTGGGCTTTTTTTGGTTGGGAAACTTTTAATGACTACTTCTATTCCTTTGGGGGATATAGGGCTGTTTAGTTCATTAACCTGATCTTGATTCAACTTTGGTACCTGGTATTTGTCTAGGAACTTCTCCATTTCTTCCAGGTTCTCCAGTTTTGTTGAGTATAGCCTTTTGTAGAAAGATCTGATGGTGTTTTGGATGTCTTCAGGATCTCTTGTTATGTCTCCTTTTTCATTTCTGATTTTGTTAATTAGAATGCTTTCCCTGTGCCCTCTAGTGAGTCTGGCTAGGGGTTTATCTATCTTGTTGATTTTCTCAAAGATCCAGCTCCTTGATTGGTTGATTCTTTGAATAATTCTTGTTCCCACTTGGTTGATTTTGCCCCTGAGTTTGATTATTTCCTGCAGTCTTCTCCTCTTGGGTGAATTGCTTCCTTTTGTTCTAGTGCTTTTAGGTGTGTTGTCAAGCTGCTAATGTGTGCTCTCTCTAGTTTCTTTTTGGAGGCACTCAGAGCTATGAGTTTTCCTCTTAGAAATGCTTTCATTGCGTCCCATAAGTTTGGGTATGTTGTGGCTTCATTTTCATTGAACTCTAAAAAGTCCTTAATTTCTTTCTTTATTCCTTCCTTGACCAAGGTATCATTGAGAAGAGTGTTGTTCAGTTTCCACGTGAAGGTAGGCTTTCTATTATTTATTTTGTTATTGAAGATCAGCCTTAGTCCATGGTGATCTGATAGGATGCATGGGACAATTTCAATATTTTTGTATCTGTTGAGGCCTGTTTTGTGACCAATTATGTGGTCAATTTTGGAGAAGGTGCCATGAGGTGCTGAGAAGAAGGTATATCCTTTTGTTTTAGGATAGAATGTTCTGGAGACATCTGCCAGATCCATTTGATTCATAACTTCTGTTAGTTTCACTGTGTCCCTGTTTATTTTCTGTTTCCATGATCTGTCCATTCGTGAAAGTGGTGTGTTGAAGTCTGCCACTATTATTGTATGAGGTGCAATGTGTGCTTTGAGATTTACTAAAGTTTCTTTAATGAATGTGGCTGCCTTTGTATTTGGAGCATAGATATTCAGAATCCTCTTGGAGGATTTAACCTTTGATGAGTATGAAGTGCCCCTCCCTGTCTTTTTTGATGACTCTGGGTTGGAAGTCAATCTTATCAGATATTAGAATGGCTACTCCAGCTTGTTTCTTCATACCATTTGCTTGGAAAATTGTTTTCCAGCCTTTCATTCTGAGGTAGTGTCTATCTTTTTCTCTGAGATGAGTTTCCTGTAAGCAGCAAAATGTTGGGTCTTGTTTGTTTAGCCAGGTTGTTAGTCTATGTCTTTTTATTGGGGAGTTGAGTCCATTGATATTAAGAGATATTAAGGAAAAGTAATTCTTGCTTCCTGTTTCTTTTGTTGTTAAAGTTGGCATTCTGTTCTTGTGGCTGTCTTCTTTTAGGTTTGTTGAGGGATTACCTTCTTGTTTTTTCTAGGGCTTGGTTCCTGTCCTTGTATTGGTTTTTTTCTCTTATTATCCTTTGAAGTGCTGGATTCGTAGAGAGATAATGTGTGAATTTGGTTTTGTCGTTGAATACTTTGGTTTCTCCATCTAAGGTGATTGAGAGTTTGGCTGGGTATAGTAGCTTGGGCTGGAATTTGTGTTCTTTAGTGATTGTATAACATCTGTCCAGGATCTTCTGGCTTTCATATTCTCTGGAGAAAAATCTGGTGTAATTCTGATAGGCTTGCCTTTATATATTACTTGGCCTTTTTCTCTTACTGCTTTTAGTATTCTATCTTTTTTTTTAAATTTTTAATATATATTTTTTTGATTTTTAATATTTTTATTACATATTTTCCTCAATTACATTTCCAATGCTATCCCAAAAGTCCCCCATAGCGCCCCCCACTTCCCTACCACCCATTCCCATTTTTTGGCCCTGGCATTCCCCTATATTGGGGCATATAAAATTTGCAAGTCCAATGGGCCTCTCTTTCCATTGATGGCCGACTAGGCCATCTTTCGATACATATGCAGCTAGAACAAGAGCTCCGGGTTTCTGGTCAGTACATCATGTTGTTCCAACAATAGGGTTGCAGATCCCTTTAGCTCCTTGGGTACTTTCTCTAGCTTCTCCATTGGGAGCCCTGTGATACATCCAATAGCTGACTGTGAACATCCACTCCTGTGTTTGCTAGGCCCCGGCATCGTCTCACAAGAGACAGCTATATTTGGGTCTTTTCAGCAAAATCTTGCTAGTGTATGCAATGGTGTCAGCGTTTAGAAGCTGCTTATGGGATGGATCCCTGGATACGGCAGTCTCTAAATGGTCCATCCTTTCATCACAGCTACGAACTTTGTCTTTGTAACTCCTTCTATGGGTGTTTTGTTCCCAATTCTAAGAAGGTGCACAGTGTCCACACTTTGGTCTTCATTCTTCTTGAGTTTCATGCGTTTAGCAAATTGTATCTTATATCTTGGGTATCCTAAGTTTTGGGCTAATATCCACTTATCAGTGAATACATATTGTGTGAGTTCTTTTGTGATTGTGTTACTTCACTCAAGATGATGCCCTCCAGGTCCAACCATTTGGCTAGGTATTTCATAAATTCATTCTTTTTAATAGCTGAGTAGTACTCCATTGTGTAAATGTACCATAATTTCTGTATCCATTCCTCTGTTGAGGGACATCTGGGTTCTTTCCAGATTCTGGCTATTATAAATAGGGCTGCTATGAACATAGTGGAGCATGTGTCCTTTTTACCGGTTGGGACATCTTCTGGATATATGCCCAGGAGAGGTATTGCTGGATCCTCTGGTAGTACTATGTCCAATTTTCTGAGGAACAGCCAGACTGATTTCCAGAGTGGTTGTACCAGCTTGCAATCCCACCAACAATGGAGGAGTGTTCCTCTTTCTCCACATCCTCGCCAGCATCTGCTGTCACCTGAATTTTTGATCTTAGCCATTCTGACTGGTGTGAGGTGGAATCTCAGGGTTGTTTTGATTTGCATTTCCCTGATGATTAAGGATGTTGAACATTTTTTCAGGTGCTTCTCTGCCATTCGGTATTCCTCAGGTGAGAATTCTTTGTTCAGTTCTGAGCCCCATTTTTTAATGGGGTTATTTGACTTTCTGGAGTCCACCTTCTTGAGTTATTTATATATATTGGATATTAGTCCCTTATCTGATTTAGGATAGGTGAAGATCCTTTCCCAATCTGTTGGTGGTTTTTTTGTCTTATTGATGGTGTCTTTAGCCTTGCAGAAGCTTTGTAGTTTCATGAGGTCCCACTTGTCAATTCTCGATATTACAGCTCAAGCCATTACTGTTCTATTCAAGAATTTTTCCCCTATGCCCATATCTTCAAGGCTTTTCCCCACTTTCTCCTCTATAAGTTTCAGTGTCTCTGGTTTTATGTGAAGTTCCTTGATCCACTTAGACTTGACCTTAGTACAAGGAGATAGGAATGGATCAATTCGCATTATTCTACATGTTAACAACCAGTTGTGCCAGCACCATTTGTTGAAAATGCTGTCTTTCTTCCACTGGATGTTTTTAGCTCCCTTGTCGAAGATCAAGTGACTGTAGGTGTGTGGGTTCATTTCTGGGTCTTCAATTCTATTCCATTGGTCTATTTGTCTGTCACTATACCAGTACCATGCAGATTTTATCACAATTGCTCTGTAGTAGAGCTTTAGGTCCGACATGGTGATTCCACCAGAGGTTCTTTTATCCTTGAAAAGAGTTTTTGCTATCCTAGGTTTTTTGTTATTCCAGATGAATTTGCAGATTGCACTTTCTAATTCGTTGAAGAATTGAGTTGGAATTTTGATGGGGATTGCATTGAATCTGTAGATTGCTTTTGCCAAGATAGCCATTTTTACAATGTTGATCCTGACAATCCATGAGCATGGGAGATCTTTCCATCTTCTGAGATCTTCTATAATTTCTTTCTTCAGAGACTTGAAGTTTTTATTATACAGATCTTTCACTTCCTTAGTTAGAGTCACGCCAAGATATTTTATATTATTTGTGACTATTGAGAAGGGTGTTGTTTCCCTAATTTCTTTCTCAGCCTGTTTATTCTTTGTGTAGAGAAAGGCCATTGATTTGTTTGAGTTAATTTTATATCCAGCTACTTCACCGAAGCTGTTTATCAGGCTTAGGAGTTCTCTGGTGGAATTTTTAGGGTCATTTATATATACTATCATATCATCTGCAAAAAGTGATATTTTGACTTCATCTTTTCCAATTTGTATCCTTTGATCTCCTTTTGTTGTTGAATTGCTCTGGCTAGGACTTCAAGTACAATGTTGAATAGGTATGGAGAAAGTGGACAGCCTTGTCTAGTCCCTGATTTTAGAGGGATTGCTTCAAGCTTCTCACCATTTACTTTGATGTTGGCTACTGGTTTGCTGTAGATTGCTTTTATCATGTTTAGGTATGGGCCTTGAATTCCTGATCTTTCCAAGACTTTTATCATGAATGGGTGTTGGATCTTGTCTAATGCTTTTTCCACATCTAACGAGATGACCATGTGGTTTTTGTCTTTGAGTTTGTTTATATACTGGATTACGTTGATTGATTTCCGTATATTGAACCATCCCTGCATCCCTGGGATGAAACCTACTTGGTCAGGATGGATGATTGTTTTGATGTGTTCCTGGATTCGGTTAGCAAGAACTTTATTGAGATTTTTGCATCAATATTCCTAAGGGATATTGGTCTGAAGTTTTCTATCTTTGTTGGGTCTTTTTGTGGTTTAGGTATCAGAGTAATTGTGGCTTCATAGAATGAGTTGGGTACAGTACCTTCTGTTTCTATTTTGTGGAATAGTTTGTGAAGAACTGGGATTAGATCTTCTTTGAAGGTCTGATAGAACTCTGCACTAAACCCATCTGGTCCTGGGCTTTTTTTAGTTGGGAGACTATTAATGACTGCTTCTATTTCTTTGGGGGATATAGGGCTGTTTAGATCATTAACCTGATCTTGATTCAACTTTGGTACCTGTTATCTTTCTAGGAACTTCTCCATTTCATCCAGGTTCTCCAGTTTTGTTGAGTATAGCCTTTGGTAGAAGGATCTGATGGTGTTTTGGATGTCTTCAGGATCTGTTGTTATGTCTCCTTTTTCATTTCTGATTTTGTTAATTAGGATGCTTTCCCTGTGCCCTCTAGTGAGTCTGGCTAAGGGTTTATCTATCTTGTTGATTTTCTCAAAGAACCAGCTCCTTGATTGGTTGATTCTTTGAATAGTTTTTCTTGTTTCCACTTGGTTGATTTCACCCCTGAGTTTGATTATTTCCTGCCGTCTACTCCTCTTGGGTGAATTTGCTTCCTTTTGTTCTAGTGCTTTTAGGTGTGTTGTCAAGCTGCTAATGTGTGCTCTCTCTAGTTTCCTTTTGGAGGCACTCAGAGCTATGAGTTTTCCTCTTAGAAATGCTTTCATTGCGTCCCATAAGTTTGGGTATGTTGTGGCTTCATTTTCATTGAACTCTAAAAAGTCCTTAATTTCTTTCTTTATTCCTTCCTTGACCAAGGTATCATTGAGAAGAGTGTTGTTCAGTTTCCACGTGAAGGTAGGCTTTCTATTATTTATTTTGTTATTGAAGATCAGCCTTAGTCCATGGTGATCTGATAGGATGCATGGGACAATTTCAATATTTTTGTATCTGTTGAGGCCTGTTTTGTGACCAATTATGTGGTCAATTTTGGAGAAGGTGCCATGAGGTGCTGAGAAGAAGGTATATCGTTTTGTTTTAGGATAGAATGTTCTGTAGATATCTGCCAGATCTATTTGATTCATAATTTCTCTTAGTTTCTCTGTGTCCCTGTTTAGTTTCTGTTTCCATGATCTGTCCATTGGTGAAAGTGGTGTGTTGAAGTCTGCCACTATTATTGTATGAGGTGCAATGTGTGCTTTGAGCTTTACTAAAGTTTCTTTAATGAATGTGGCTGCCTTTGTATTTGGAGCATAGATATTCTGGATTTATAGTTCCTCTTGGAGGCTTTTACCTTTGATGAGTATGAAGTGTCCCTCCCTGTCTTTTTTAATGACTTTGGGTTGGAAGTCAATCTTATCAGATATTAGAATGGCTACTCCAGCTTGTTTCTTCATACCATTTGCTTGGAAAATTGTTTTTCAGCCTTTCCTTCTGAGGTAGTGTCTATCTTTTTCTCTGAGATGAGTTTCCTGTAAGCAGCAAAATGTTGGGTCTTGTTTGTGTAGCCAGTTTGTTAGTCTATGTCTTTTTATTGGGGAGTTGAGTCCATTGATATTAAGAGATATTAAGGAAAAGTAATTCTTGCTTCCTGTTTCTTTTGTTGTTAAAGTTGGCATTCTGTTCTTGTGGCTGTGTTCTTTTAGGTTTGTTGAGGGATTACCTTCTTGTTTTTTCTAGGGCTTGGTTCCTGTCCTTGTATTGTTTTTTTTTTCTCTTATTATCCTTTGTAGGGCTGGATTCGTGGAGAGATAATGTGTGAATTTGGTTTTGTCGTGGAATACTTTGGTTTCTCCATCTAAGGTGATTGAGAGTTTGGCTGGGTATAGTAGCTTGGGCTGGAATTTGTGTTCTTTTAGTGTCTGTATAACATCTGTCCAGGATCTTCTGGCTTTCATAGTCTCTGGAGAAAAATCTGGTGTAATTCTGATAGGCTTGCCTTTATATGTTACTTGGCCTTTTTCTCTTACTGCTTTTAGTATTCTATCTTTTTTTTATTTTTAATATTTTTATTACATATTTTCCTCAATTACATTTCCAATGCTATCCCAAAAGTCCCCCATAGCGCCCCCCACTTCCCTACCCACCCATTCCCATTCTTTTGGCCCTGGCATTCCCCTATATTGGGGCATATAAAGTTTGCAAGTCCAATGGGCCTCTCTTTCCAGTGATGGCCGACTAGGCCATCTTTCGATACATATGCAGCTAAAGACAAGAGCTCCGGGGTACTTGTTAGTTCATCATGTTGTTCCAACTTTAGGGTTGCAGATCCCTTTAGCTCCCTGGGTACTTTCTTTAGCTTCTCCATTGGGAGCCCTTTGATGCATCTAAGTGCTGACTGTGAGGATCCACTCCTGTGTTTGCTAGGCGCCAGCATTGTCTCACAAGAGACAGCTATTTTTGGGTCCTTTCAGCAAAATCTTGCTAGTGTAGTATTCTATCTTTATTTAGTGCATTTGTTGTTCTGCTTATTATCTGTCGGGAGGTATTTCTTTTCTGATCCAGTCTATTTGGAGTTCTGTTGGCTTCTTGTATGTTCATGGGCATCTCTTTCTTTAGATTTGGGAAATTTTCTTCTATAATTTTGTTGAAGATATTTGCTGGTCCTTTGAGTTAAAAATCTTCATTCTCATCCACTCCTATTATCCATTGGTTTGGTCTTCTCATTGTGTCCTGGATTTCCTGGATAGTTTGAGTTAGGATCTTTTTGCTTTTTCCATTTTCCTTGATTGTTGTGCCGATGTTCTCTATGGAATCTTCTGCACCTGAGATTTTCTCTTTCATCTCTTGTATTCTGTTGCTGATGCTCGCATCTATGGTTCCAGATTTCCTTCCTAGGGTTTCTATCTCCAGTGTTGCCTCATTTTGTGTTTTCTTTATTGTGTCTACTTCCCTTTTTAGGTCTAGTATGGTTTTGTTCCTTTCCATCATCTGTTTGTATGTGTTTTCCTGTTTTTCTTTAAGGACTTCTACCTGTTTGATTGTGTTATCCTGTTTTTCTTTAAGGACTTGTAACTCTTCAGCAATGTTCTCCTGTAATTCTTTAAGTGAGTTATTAAAGTCCTTCTTGATGTCCTCTACCATCATCATGAGATATGCATTTAAATCCAGGTCTAGCTTTTCAGGTGTGTTGGGGTGCCCTGGACTGGGCGAATTGGGAATGCTGGGTTCTGATGATGGTGAGTGGTCTTGGTTTCTGTTAGTAAGACTCTTACGTTTACCTTTCGCCATCTGGTAATCTCTTGAGTTGTTATAGTTGTCTCTGTTTAGAGTTTGTTCTTCTGGTGATTCTGATTACCATCTATCAGCAGACCTGGTAGACAGGCTCTCTCCTCTGAGTTTCAGTGGTTAGAGCACTCTCTGCTGACAAGTTCTCCTCTTACAGGGAAGGTGCACAGATATCTGGTGTTTGGACCTCCTCCTGGCTGAAGAAGATGGCCCAAAACAGGACCTTTCCCAGATGGTGTTTTGCTTTGGCAGGTCACAGAAGCTGTCAGCTTCTGTGGTGCACACTCTCACCTGTGCAGACAAAGTTCCTAAGTTCGGTGGAGTTCCGGAACCAAGATAGCACTCCCTGCTCCTGAGGCAGAGGGCTCCCATGCAGGGCGGACCACTGTCCTCCGGCTGGGAGGGTGCCAGATGTCTGCGGCCCCAAAAGGGTGCTGTCTCAGCGGCTCTGTGGCTCCCGCCTGTCCCAGAAGCTGTCTGCCTCTGTGGTGCACACTCTCACCTGTGCAGACTAAGTTCCTAAGTTAGGCAGAGTCCTGGAACCAAGATTTTTTTTTTTTAATCAATATTGCTCTATAGTACAGCTTGAGGCCAGGGATGGTGATTCTTTTATTGTTCAGGATTGTTTTTATATAAAGTTGAAAATTGCTCTTACAATCCAAGTAACCCAATTAAAAAACAGGGGAACACCCTTCTTAGAATTGGGCACAAAACACCCATGGAAGGAATTACAGAGACAAAGTTTGGAGCTGTGACGAGAGGATGGACCATCTAGAGACTACCATATCCAGGGATCCATCCCATAATCAGATTCCAAACGCTAACACCATTGCATATACTAGCAAGATTGTGCTGATAGGACCCTGATATAGCTGTCTCTTGTGAGACCATGCTGGAACCTAGCAAACACATAAGTGGATGCTCACAGTCAGCTATTGGATGGATCACAGGGCCCCCAATGGAGGAGCTGGAGAAAGTACCCAAGGAGCTAAAGGGATCTGCAACCCTATAGGTGGAACAACATTATGAACTAACCAGTACCCCGGAGCTCTTGACTCTAGCTACATATGTATCAGAAGATGGCCTAGTCGGCCATCACTGGAAAGAGAGGCCCATTGGACTTGCAAACTTTATATGCCCCAGTACAGGAGAACGCCAGGGCCAAAAAGTGGGAGTGGGTGGGTAGGGGAGTGGGGGGGGAGGGTATGGGGGACTTTTGGATAGCATTGGAAATGTAAATGAGGAAAATACCTAATAAAAATATTAAAAAAAAAAAACAGGGGCACAGAGGTAAACAGAGAATACTCAACAGGGGAATCTCAAAACACTGAGAAGCACTTAAAATATTCATATTCCTTAGTTATTAGTGAAATTCAAATAAAAAAACTCTGATATTCCATCTTAAACTGGTCAGAATGGCTAAGATCAAAACACTCAAGTGATAGCACATGCTGGCAAGGGTGTGGAGCAATGGGAACACATCTTCATTGTTGGTGGGGGTCCAAACACGTATAACTACTCCGGAAATGCAAGCACAGGATGGAGTAGAGACTGGAGAAATGGCTAACCAATAACTGGCCCAACTGTAGACCCATCCCACTGGCAAGTACCAATTCCTTACACTATTAATGGTACTTTGTTATACTTACAGACAGTAGTCTAGCATGGCTGTCCTCTAAGAGGCTCCATCCAGCAGACAGATGCAGACACCCACAGCCAAACAGACCTTGGGGACTCTTATGGAACCATAGAAGGAAGAATTTTGGTCCCTAATGGTATAGGAACTCCACAGGAAAACCAACAGTATCAACTAACCTGGACCCTTGGGACTCTCAGAAACTGAACACCAACCAAAGAACATACTCGGCTTGACGAGGACCTCCCTGCACATATGTAGCAGATGTAGTGTGGTCCTCATGTGGGTCACAAATAACTGGAGTGGGGGCTGTACCAAAAATCTGTTGCCTGTATGTGGGATATGTACTACTAGCTGGCCTGCCTTGTCTGTCTTCAGTGGGAGAGGAAGCACCTAACCTTATAGAGACTTTAAGTACCAGGGTAGGGGATACCCAGGGTGCCCCCATCCTCTCATAGGAGAAGGGGAGGTTGTATGGGAGAAGGACTGTGGGATGGGGTGGCCAGAGGGGAGGCCATGAGAGGAATGTAAAGCGAATAAGTTAAAAAAAATAGAGTTACGCTTTAGAAAATGGCCACTCTCAAAGTAATACAGAGGGACAGCACTTAACATAGTATTGAGAAGCTGTTACACTGCTGTGCTACTGTGGTTCACGGGTATCTGATGCCTGGCACCTGCATTGGAGATAATAAGGTTTTAAATTACAGGCAAATAATCATAAGTGCTTTATTAATATTTATTGAATGATTCAGAGGTGTAGTTGTATTCTCTAATAACTTTTTACAGTGTGATTATAAAACACACTGGCAACACATTTTTAATATATGACACCATAGTAAGCTTTTCATAGATGTTACTATAACACAGCTGTTGTAATTAAAACAATGTGCACACCTTCTTGATCTATTAATTTATATAAATCATATCAGAGTGACCCATATTATTTTAAACTCATTATTTGGATGATCTGTTGGTTACAGTTTTGTAACTGACATCAATACCTGTGGCCTTTACTCCCTGAAAACAGAATAAGAGAAAACTTAGATCACCAAATGTCTGGGGCACTGTTAAGTTAATCAATTGAACACCTCCATTGACTTTTGGGTAAGGAGAAATATCGCCACCTCAAAAACAAAGCATTTGGACTAACATGGGTATTATTTAATTATCCAGACTTTTATCTTACATGGTTTTCATAAGGTTCAAGGAATGCCTCAAATGTACACCACTTCACATTTTATGATGTCATGTTTTATGTCAATTGAAGACATAAAATCTTCTAGAATATTTCCTGTAAGTTTAGATTTTTTTTTCAAAACCTACTTTATTTAGGATTCTTAAATGCTTCAACCTCTCTACTAACCCACTGACCAGAAGTAAGGGGAATAAAAGGTTAATATGAAAAGGGCGTTGTACACCTGTTTAGTAGTTCCTTGAAGTGAATTCACTCTTAATTGGCAGGATACCAGCAGTCCATGTCAATAGCAAACACTAAACATAAATCAGTTAGCAGTGGCATGCATGATCCAGCAGATCGAGCAAGGCACAGCTGGAAGTGGAAGTGGCCAGGGTCAGTGGGAATCCCACTTGAAGTTTGTTGGCTATTTTCTCTCTGGGAAGTGAAGACCATCGAAGATCAGTCAACTTTTCATGATGTAGCAATGCAATGTGGGGTTCCATTTATATTCTTTTTAAACCTCACACACCCTCTCAAGTGTCTGTTTTAGCAAAACATCAAATGCCCTCTCACAAGACAGCTTCCAGAAAAACATTGCATGGCACAGCTGAGTTGTTAAAGAAACCAAAATTTCCATTTCAATCTCTTGAGTATCATCTTAAAATTGAGACAGATAATATGATAACCAAATTCATTTTTTTTTGTGTGTGGAGTAAGTTTTTAATTATTTCTTTGAGTGCTTCATACATGTATGCAATAAGATATTATTGTCTATTTTCCATTGAACCTTGAGAATAACCCAGTACTACATTGTTATATTCCTCCCACCTTTATGTCCCCTTTATTTTTTTTTTATTTTTAATATTTTTATTACATATTTTCCTCAGTTACATTTCCAATGCTATCCCAAAAGTCCCCCATAGCGCCCCCCACTTCATGTCCCTTGTTTTTTCAATGCCATCTGTTCTGGAAACAGCACATAATAAATAAAATTTGTAGCAAGAAAAACTTCATATTGTGGGAATTTCAGCTTTGATCTGAGAAAATTATTTCCTCAATTCCCCTATCAACTTTACCACTATAGGCTTTCAAATACTGTTATCAATAAGTATAGTGAGCCTTGAAGAAAGAACATGGAAATGAGAAAATGTCATTTAAGAATTTTGTATTAATTAAATTGCCTGTATATAATTTAAGACTGCCAAAACTAATCCCATTGGCTAGTGAAAGAACAGAAAGGAATTTTCTCATGGTTCCAGAGATAGAGACATCTCTGATGAAGGCATAGACAGATTCAGCATCTAATGAGAGCTTCCTGTCTGGAGACAGCTCCCTTCTTGGGGTGTAGTTGTTTCTTTTTGTATAAGAAAGCACTCTATTCCAACTGAATTGGGGTTTGTCCATATGCCGTCATTATAGCTTAACTATTTTCCAAAAGATCCATCTCCAAATACATTCGTTTTGAGAGTTAGAATTTCAACCCATGATTTGGGAGGTCAGAAGGGATACAATTATGTCATGGGAGTACAGATTGAAAACAGGAAACCTAGCACAAAATAAATAAATTTTCTGTGTGCAAATTGCATACAGCCATATTTTCTTGCTCTTAATGTTTTGACATGGATATTTTTAGGCCTAGAGGCTTTAAAATTCATGTTTCAAGAATAAAATTCTCGTTTTGTAATTCTAGGAGCAGTAACTTCCAACTTCATGGAATTTGTACCTTGGGATAACTGAGTTTACATCTCTTTGTATATAGATGGGTGGGTACTGGAAATATGTGATAGGCTTAGAACAAGCCATGGCTTTATGAGGCTTTAATTCTAGAGTGGAGAGAGAGAGCAAGTGACCATATGAAACAGAGGAAAATATCTGGTAGTTATAGCTACTATAAAGGAAATATAAAACTGCAGATAGTTCAGTACTATCTGCAGTTCAGTATTAAAGATGTGTGTTTTAGGGAATATCACTGAAGAGACCCCAAAATGATGACAGAGGCAAGACTGCCATGTTAAAAAAGTATATCCAAATATTGGTATACATAAACAAATGGAAGAAATGTGCTGGGAAGTTTTATTTATTATTACACTGAGGTCACAGATAAGAGATAAGAGAACCCTCAATTATCATGCATAGACTCTTGAATGAGGAGTCAGCAACTAAGAAACTTCTCATAGTTCTCTGTGAACAATGCCCCCCAAAATAAACTATTTGGATTTTTTTCTCTTTTTTTCTTCTTTTTTTTGAATTGGGTATTTAATTCATTTACATTTCCAATGCTATCCCAAAAGTTCCCCACATGCTCCCCCACCCACTCCCTCACACAACCACTCCCACTTCTTGGCCCTGGCATTCCCCTACACTGAAGCATATAAAGTTTCCATGACCAATGGGCCTCTATTTCCACTCATGGCCGACTAGGCCGACTTCTGATACATATGCAGCTAGAGACACGAGCTCCAGGGGGGTACTGGTTAGTTCATATTGTTGTTCAACCTAGAGGATTGCAGACCTCTTAAGCTCCTTGGGTACTTTCTCTAGCTCCTCGATTGGGGGCCCTGTGATACATCCAATAGCTGACTGTGAACATCCACTTCAGTGTTTGCTAGGCCCTGGCATAGTCTCATAAGAGACAGCTATATCTGGGTCCTTTCAGCAAAATCTTGCTAGTGTATGCAATGGTGTCAGCGTTTGGAATCTGATTATGGGATGGATCCGAGGATATGGCAGTCTCTAGATGGTCCATCCTTTCGTCTCAGCTCCAAATTTTGTCCCTGTAACTCCTTCCATGGGTGTTTTGGTCCCAATTCTAAGAAGGGGCACAGTGTCCACACTTTGGTCTTCATTCTTCTTGAGTTTCCTGGGTTTTGAAAATTGTGTCTTAAATCTTGGGTATTCAAAGTTTCTGGGCTAATATCCACTTATCAGTGAGTACATATTGTGTGAGTTCCTTTGTGAATATGTTACCTCACTCAGGATGATGCCCTCCAGGTCTATCCATTTGCCAAGGAATTTCATAAATTCATTCTTTTTAATAGCTGAGTAGTACTCCATTGTGTAAATGTACCACATTTTCTGTATCCATTCCTCTGTTGAGGGGCATCTGGGTTCTTTCCAGCTTCTGGCTATTATAAATAAGGCTGCTATGAACATAGTGGAGCATGTGTCCTTCTTACCGGTTGGAATATCTTCTGGATATATGCCCAGGAGAGGTATTGCGGGATCCTCTAGTAGTACTATGTCCAATTTTCTGAGGAACCGCCAGACTGCTTTCCAGAGTGTTTGTACCAGCTTGCAATCCCACCAACAATGGAGGAGTGTTCCTCTTTCTCCACTTCCTCGCCAGCATCTGCTGTCACCTGAATTTTTGATCTTAGCCATTCTGACTGGTGTGAGGTGGAATCTCAGGGTTGTTTTGATTTGCATTTCCCTGATGATTAAGGATGTTGAACATTTTTTCCAGGTGCTTCTCAGCCATTCGGTATTCCTCAGGTGAGAATTCTTTGTTCAGCTCTGAGCCCCATTTTTTAACGGGGTTATTTGATTTTCTGGAGTCCACCTTCTTGAGTTGTTATATATATTGGATATTAGTCCCCTATCTGATCTAGGATAGGTAAAGATCCTTTCCCAATCTGTTGGTGGTCTTTTTGTCTTATTGACGGTGTCTTTTGCCTTGCAGAAGCTTTGCAACTTTATGAGGTCCCATTTGTCGATTCTTGATCTTACAGCACAAGCCATTGCTGTTCTACTCAGGAATTTTTCCCCTGTGCCCATATCTTCGAGGCTTTTCCCCACTTTCTCCTCTATAAGTTTCAGTGTATCTGGTTTTATGTGGAGTTCCTTAATCCACTTAGATTTGATATTAGTACAAGGAGATAGGAATGGATCAATTCCCAATCTTGTACATGAAAATTGTCAGTTGTGCCAACACCATTTGTTGAAAATGTTATACTTTTCCCTCTGGATGGTTTTAGCTCTCTTGTCAAATTTCAAGTGACCATAGGTGTGTGGGTTCATTTATGGGTCTTCAATTCTATTCCATTGGTCTACTTGTCTGTCACTATACCAGTACCATGCAGTTTTTATCACAATTGCTCTGTAGTACAGCTTTAGGTCCGGCATGGTGATTCCACCAGAGGCTCTTTTATCTTTGAGAAGAGTTTTTGCCATCTTAGGTATTTTGTTATTCCAGATGAATTTGCAGATTGCCCTTTCTAATTCGTTGAATAATTGAGTTGGAATTTTGATGGGGATTGCATTGAATCTGTAGATTACTTTTGGCAAATTAGCCATTTTTACTATATTGATCCTGCCAATCCATGAGCATGGGAGATCTTTCCATCTTCTGAGATCTTCTTTAATTTCTTTCTTCAGAGACTTGAAGTTCTCATCATACAGATCTTTCACTTCCTTAGTTAAAGTCACACCAAGATATTTTATAATATTTGTGAGTATTGAGAAGTGTGTTGTTTCCCTAATTTCTTTCTCAGCCTGTTTATCCTTTGTGTACAGAAAGGCCATTGATTTGTTTGAGTTAATTTTATATCCAGCTACTTAATTGAATCTGTTTATCAGGTGTAGGAGTTCTCTGGTGGACTTTTTAGGGTCACTTATATATACTATCATATCATATGCAAAAAGTAATATTTTGACTTCTTCTTTTCCAATTTGTATTCCCTTGATCTCCTTATGTTGTCGAATTGCTCTGGATAGGACTTCAAGTACAATGTTGAATAGGTAGGGAGAGAGTGGACAGCCTTGTCTATTCCCTGATTTTAGTGGGATTGCTTCAAGCTTCTCACCATTTACTTTGATGTTGGCTACTGGTTTGCTGTAGATTGCTTTTATCATGTATAAATATCGGCCTTGAATTCCTGATCTTTTCAAGTCTTTTATCATGAATGGGTGTTGGATTTTGTCAAATGATTTCTCCGATTTTAACGAGATGATTATGTAGTTTTTGTCTTTGAGTTTGTTTATATACTGGATTACGTTGATGGATTTCCTTAATTTGAACCTTCCCTGCATCCCTGGGATGAAACCTACTTGGTCAGGATGGATGATTGTTTTGATGTGTTCTTGGATTCGGTTAGCAAGAACTTTATGAGTATTTTTGCATCGATATTCATATGGGAAATTGGTCTTAAGTCCTCTATCTTTTTTGGGTCTTTTTCTGGTTTAGGTATCAGAGTAATTGTGGCTTCATAGAATGAGTTGGGTAGAATACCTTCTGTTTCTATTTTGTGGAATAGTTTGTGAATAACTGGGATTAGATCTTCTGTGAAGATCTGATAGAACTCTGCACTAAAACCATCTGGTCCTGGGCTTTTTTGGTTGGGAGACCATTAATGACTGCCTCTATATCTTTTGGGGATATAAAACTGTTTAGATCATTTACCTGATCTTGATTTAACTTTGGTACCTGGTATCTGTCTAGAAACTTGTTCATTTCATCCAGGTTCTCCAGTTTTGTTGAGTATAGACTTTTGTAGAAGGATCTGATGGTGTTTTGGATTGCTTCAGGATCTACTGTTAAGTCTCCCTTTTCATTTCTGATTTTGTTAATTAGGATGCTTTCCCTGTGCCGTTTAGTGAGTATGGCTAAGGGTTTATCTATCTTGTTGATTTTCTCAAAGAACCAGCTCCTTGATTGGTTGATTCTTTGAATAGTTCTTCTTGTTCCCACTTGGTTGATTTCGCACCTGAGTTTGATTATTTCCTGCAGTCTACTACTATTGGGTGAATTTCTTCCTTTTGTTCTAGAGTTTTTAGGTGTGTTGTCAAGCTGCTAATGTGTGCTCTCTCTAGTTTCTTTTTGGAGGCACTCAGACCTATTAGTTTTCCTCTTAGAAATGCTTTCATAGTGTCCCATAAGTTTGGCTATGTTATGGCTTCATTTTCATTAAACTCCCAAAACTCCTTGATTTCTTTCTTTATTCCTTCCTTGACCAAGGTATCATTGAGAAGAGTGTTGTTCAGTTTCCATGTGAATGTTGGTTTTGTATTATTTATGTTGTTATTGAAGATCACCCTTAATCCATGGTGATCTGGGACAATTTTAATATTTTTGTATATGTTGAGGCTTGTTTTGTGACCAATTATGTGTTCAGTTTTGGAGAAGGTACCATGAGATGCTGAGAAGAAGGTATATCCTTTTGTTTTAGGATAAAATGTTATGTAGATATCTGTTAGATCCATTTGTTTCATAACTTCTGTTAGTTTCACTGTGTCCCTGTTTAGTTTCTGTTTCCATGATCTGTCCATTGGTGAAAGTGGTGTGTTGAAGTCTTCCACTATTATTGTGTGAGGTGCAATGTGTGCTTTGAGCTTTACTAAAGTTTGTTTAATGAATGTGGCTGCCCTTGTATTTGGAGCATAGATATTCAGAATTGAGAGTTCTTCTTGGATGATTTTACCTTTGATGAGTATGAAGTGCCCCTCCTTGTCTTTTCTGAAGACTTTGGGTTGGATGTCGATTTTATTAGATATTGGAATGGCTACTCCAGCTTGTTTCTTCAGATCATTTGCTTGGAAAATTGTTTTCCAGACTTCCATTCTGAGGTAGTGTTTATCTTCCCTGAGATGAGTTTCCTGTATGCAGCAAAATGTTGGGTCCTGTTTGTGTATCCAGTCTGTTAGTCTATGTCTTTTTATTGGGGAGTTGAGTCCATTGATGTTAAGAGATATTAAGGAAAAGTAATTGTTGCTTCCTATTATTTTTGTTGTTAAAATTGGCATTCTGTTCTTGTGGCTGTCTTCTTTAGGTTTGTTGAGGGATAACCTTCTTGCTTTGTCTAGGACATGGTTTCCGTCCTCGTATTTTTGTTTGTTTGTTTGTTTTGTTATCCTTTGAAGGGTGGGATTCGTGGAAATATAATGTGTGAACTTTGTTCTGTCCTGGAATACTTTCGTTTCTCCATCTAAGGTAATTGAAAGTTTGGCTGGGTATAGTAGCCTGGGCTGGCATTTGTGCTCTCTTAGTGTCTGTATAACATCTGTCCAGGATCTTCTGCCTTTCATAGTCTCTGGTGAAAAATCTGGTGTAATTCTGATAGGCTTGACTTTATATGTTACTTGACATTTTTCCCTTACTGCTTTTAATATTTTATCTTTATTTAGTGCATTTGTTGTTCTGATTATTATGTGTCAGGAGGAATTTCTTTTCTGGTCCAGTGTATTGTGAGTTCTGTAGGCTTCTTGTATGTTCATGGGCATCTCTTTCTTTAGGTTTGGGAAGTTTTCTTCTATAATTTTGTTGAAGATATTTGCTGGTCCTTTGAGTTGAAAATCTTCATTCTCATCTACTCCTATTATCCGTAGGTTTGGTCTTCTCATTGTTCCCTGGATTTCCTGGATGTTTTGAGTTAGAATCTTTTTGCATTTTCCATTTTCTGTGATTGTTGTGCTGATGTTCTCTATGGAATCTTCTGCACCTGAGATTCTCTCTTCCATCTCTTGTATTCTGTTGCTGATGCTTGCATCTATGGTTCCAGATTTCTTTCCTAGGGTTTCTATCTCCAGTGTTGCCTCACTTTGGGTTTTCTTTATTGTGTCTACCTCCCTTTTTAGGTCTTGGATGGTTTTATTCAATTCTATCACCTGTTTGATTGTGTTTTCCTACAATTCATTAAGGGATTTTTGTGCTTCCTCTTTAAGGTTTTCTATCTGTTTAGCAGTGTTCTCCTGTATTGCTTTAAGTGAGTTATTAAAGTCCTTCTTGATGTTCTCTACCATCATCATGAGATATGCTTTTAAATCCGGGTCTAGCTTTTCGGGTGTGTTGGGGTGCCCTGGACTGGGTGAAGTGGGAGTGCTGGGTTCTGATGATGGTGAGTGGTCTTGGTTTCTGTTAGTAAGATTCTTATGTTTGCCTTTCACCATCTGGTAATCTCTGGAGTTAGTTGTTATGGTTGTCTCTGGTTAGAGATTGTTCCTCTGGTGATTCTGTTAGCCTCTATCAGTAGACCTGGGATTCTAACTCTCTCCTCTGAGTTTCAGTGTTCAGAGCACTCTCTGTAGGCATGCTCTCCTCTTACAGGAAAGGTGCAAAGATATCTGGCGTTCGGACCTCCCTCCTGGCCAAAGATGAAGGCCCAAAACAGGACCTGTCCCAGAAGCTGTGTTGCTTTGGCCTGTCACAGAAGCTGTTAGCTTCTGTAGTCCACACTCTCTCCTGTGCAGACTACTTTTGGCAGAGTCTCGGAACCAAGATTTCTCCTGCAGATGCTGAGGCAAAGCCCTCCAGGGCTGGGCAGACACCTATCCTCTGGCCAGGAAGTAGCTCGGATATCTGGAGCCCGGAAAGGGGGCTGCCTCAGAAGCTCTGTGTCTCCTGCCTGTCCCAGAAGCTGTCAGCTTCTGTAGTGCACACTCTCACCTGTGCAGACTATTTTCAGCGGAATCTGGGAACCAAGATGTCTCCTGCCGATGCTGAGGCACAATTTGGATTTTTTATTAAGTTTCTCTGTCCTGCCCATTACTGCTATCTTGAAGCTGAACTGATAGGAGAATTCGTGAATTCTGTACAACATCTAGACCAACATAATTGTAATCTGCATATTCATATAGTTCTCCACAAATACACAGATTTGGTGGCTAAGGCTTGAGGGTGTGGTGCTTGACTTATTGAAAGAGAAACCATCGATATATAATTTCCATCTTTTGAAACAAAGTAAATCTAAGTTCTTGATCCTAACTTAGATCATCCCTTCTTTTGGAAATCCTCATTCACTTTTGACTATTTGCATGAGAATATTTTGTTTAAAGTATCTAACATATGCATTAAATTGTAGGGGGAAAGTTCAAGGCCAGCCTGGTCTACAAAGTGAGTTCCAGGACAGCCAGGTCTATACAGAGAAACCCTGTCTCGAAAAAAGAAAAGAAAACAAAAACCAAAAACAAAACAAAATAAAAAATTTTAGGGGGAAGGGAGAGCAAGGGACTGGGAAAATGTGAAAAATAAAATGTGGACTTAACCCATAGTTAAAATATCAAGTCTGTTTTGGGTATACAGAGAGAGCATCATTCAAGCTGCCCCCAAGCTGGCAGACTAAGAACAACTTGGTAATGATGAATTACGTGTTTCCCATTTCTTCAAAGGACACAGTCACCCTGGTTGGTATTATTCATATTTAAGGCAGTTAAGGCACTAACAGATGTTTAAGAAAATTTAAGCCACAAGTAAATAAAAAAGACAGTGGTTGAAAATGTGTCCTGTGACAATGTAAATGGACATACGTCCATATTATTATCCAAAGCAATATAGAAATAGAAAGTTTGGTGCCTTCATAGAATAGCAATATTGGGATAAAGGAACCCACATGTTCAACTTGTTTGCCTCTCAAAGAGGTAATAGAAATGATGTGGATGAAATCACCCCCTCTGCCCCCACTGCACCTTTCCCATCCATGTTCTCCTCTTTTGAAACCATTTTTTAAAGCATTTTTATAATAAGGGGAGTGGAGCACAGGAGACTATCCAATGCCATCTCGTAATAATAACTCAGAAAGATAAAAAAAAAATCATCTGCACCTGGGTGTGTACTGTTTTTAGAGTTACACTTCACAGACAGGCTCCTCAGAATCAGGCTAAGAAATCATGATTTCAAAACACCATGTCTGAGACTGCTTATTCAGTCATCCTATACATGCGAAGGAAAATGTTTCTTCATGCTAGCATTCTCTCCAGCAAGTATTTCAGTTCCTTCTCATACATTTTCTACAATGGGTTCAAACAACTTTGGGGTGTGTTTTAAGGAGTGAGTTGAAATAGTAAATCTGGGTGCAACTTGTTTGGACACTTCACTATTATCTTAAAGTGTGTAGAGTCCTTTTCCATTCCATAACATACTTGGACACCCCTAACTTTAAAACTAACATGTTCTGTAAACAAGCTTTCTTTGTCTACTTACTAAGTTATATAGGGTTTCTGTTTCCTACAAAAATGAAACAAAAACTGGTTAACCTTCCTCACCCATCTTACTTCACAAAATTTCCCAGTTCTGTTTGTCTACTGACTCAACCACCTTTCCATTCATCTCTTGATATGGCTATACCTTTATAGACCGAATCTAGAGTCATTTTGGAAGAGGGATCCTCTTGTGAGAAACCCCAACTGATTGGACTGTAAGCAAGCCTGTGGTGTGGTTTCCTGATAGATGGATGTGTACTAACCCTGGGCAGTGTATAAGAAAGCAATCCGAGCAAACCATGGGGATAAATCCAGTAAATGGCATCCCTCCATGGCTTTTGCTTTGGAGGATTCTAGGTTCATGTCCTGACTTCCTAAGTGATGTACTACTTGGCAGTGTTAGATAAAACATACCATTTCTTCCCCAATTGGTCATGGTGCTTTATCTGAGCAATTGAATCCCTTACTAATATAATACCTTTCCTTGTGCAGCCTCCCACGCCTGTAATGCTCCTTTTCTGTTTCTCCTCCTTACCATCCAGGCTTTTCTCTGACTTCTGAAATAGTCTTTGTCTTCCAACTATTTCCTGTTTGATGAGGCATTGATAATCTCCTAGTAAGAAGAAACCCCTACTATTACCTTTATCAAAGCATACATTTGATTCACACTAGAATAATTTGTATACATGTCTTTCTGCTCCAATAGAGTATGCATATATTTAGGCAATCCATTTCATCTCTAGTACAATGGCTTGCATTCACTGGGTAGCTGGTATGCACTTACTTAAGCTGGCTTTAAGAATGCTGGTTTCCTGTGGTATCCATTTGATCTAGAGAGTAACAATCACTGCAGAGCAGACAATTAATAGCATCAGTGAGAGAAGGGAAAGGTGGACATGAAAGTTCAAATACAGTAAATTATCAGTTTAGGATAATCTTGTCCTGGAGAATTGGGGTAGAGAAAGTGGGTTTAGAATTCTTGAAAATAATCTCTTGGGTGACTCCATGTCCCCCCAAGCACTAGCTCCAGGGGTTTTATCTTCATTTTCTCCTCTAAATGAAAGAGGTGGCATCTGTAACAAGAATCAAGCTCATCCCTGCGTGTTTCCCAGGAAGTCAGAGGTGTAGCATGAACCTCAGTGCACATGATAACAAGAGCAGGGTCTGTCCCTACAGCCAGGTACCGTCTGTACTCTCCATAGCTGTGACCTCAGACACAACTGTGAAACTGTGCAGAGACATGAAATGTCAGGACCATGGAGCTGTGCTCTGTGGAAGAGCTTGTGTTAATTCAAATGTGTCTCTTCTTCTGCATGTACTCGTGCTGATAGTATCCCAACCTGACCAAGACAAGTTTTTTTGTTTGTTCATTTGCTTGTTTCCCCTGATGACAACACACTTGGTTCCACATATGAAAGGAGATGTGAATTTGACTGTCTTAGACCACTTGTGTCGGAAGCCATAGTGAGGTAGAATCAGGTAAGACTCAAGTTTCAACTGAGGTTCTGTCAATAAAATACAAATAGATATCTATTTCCATCCTTTACTTGCGTAGATCTCTTTGCTTTCTTGTCCCTCCTACAGGAATGATACTCTACCTTGCTCAGAGTACATGGAATGAACAAATGGGTCTAACACTAAGTGGTGCATCTTTAGGAGATGCAGGCAGAGGAGACCGTCAGGCATTAATCTGATCCTTTCAGTCCAGGATCATATTGCTGTACCATAATGTGTCAGGTAGCAGATGAGAGTGATGGTAGGATTAGAAATAGCTCATACAACACTGAAGTATGTAGGGAGCTTAATGACCATTTTCCCTTTGAATCAATCCACATTCTCATGAAAACACATTGATTAAGACTGGTCTCATGATCAGTGAGCACAGATATTTTACGTAATGAAGTGATTAATAGGAAATATCCTGGGAGGGTCATTGATCAAATCTTACACAGGATGGGATAGCTACTTATTAGCTGGTTGCTCAAATGGGTATGACTGTTGCAGGAAATGTGACAAATACATTAGAAAATAGTCCAGAAGAGGAGTCCCCAGACCTCACTCTTCACTTCACTTTGAGACATCCTAATGACCTCCACATTCTCACAGGTGGCTGTCATCTGATGAATTTCCATGATCAATTTTACTGATAAAAAGAAATTAATGTACCAAGTTCAAAGCTAAAGCATATCTGTAACTGTTTTGGGCTGCCTTGATTAGAAACAATTAACTTCTGTCACCTGAATTTTTGATCTTAGCCATTCTGACTGGTGTGAGGTGGAATCTCAGGGTTGTTTTGATTTGCATTTCCCTGATGATTAAGGATGTTGAACATTTTTTCAGGTGCTTCTCTGCCATTCGGTATTCTTCAGGTGAGAATTCTTTGTTCAGTTCTGAGCCCCATTTTTTAATGGGGTTATTTGACTTTCTGGAGTCCACCTTCTTGAGTTCTTTATATATATTGGATATTAGTCCCTTATCTGATTTAGGATAGGTAAAGATCCTTTCCCAATCTGTTGGTGGTTTTTTTGTCTTATTGACGGTGTCTTTTGCCTTGCAGAAGCTTTGCAGTTTCATGAGGTCCCACTTGTCAATTCTCGATCTTACAGCACAAGCCATTGCTGTTCTATTCAAGAATTTTTCCCCTGTGCCCATATCTTCAAGGCTTTTCCCCACTTTCTCCTCTATAAGTTTCAGTGTCTCTGGTTTTATGTGAAGTTCCTTGATCCACTTAGACTTGACCTTAGTACAAGGAGATACGAATGGATCGATTCGCATTCTTCTACATGTTAATAACCAGTTGTGCCAGCACCATTTGTTGAAAATGCTGTCTTTCTTCCACTGGATGTTTTTAGCTCCCTTGTCGAAGATCAAGTGACCATAGGTGTGTGGGTTCATTTCTGGGTCTTCAAGTCTATTCCATTGGTCTATTTGTCTGTCACTATACCAGTACCACGCAGTTTTTATCACAATTGCTCTGTAGTAAAGCTTTAGGTCCTGCATGGTGATTCCACCAGAGGTTCTTTTATCCTTGAGAAGAGTTTTTGCTATCCTAGATTTTTTGTTATTCCAGATGAATTTGCAGATTGCACTTTCTAATTCGTTGAAGAATTGATTTGGAATTTTGATGGGGATTGCATTGAATCTGTAGATTGCTTTTGCCAAGATAGCCATTTTTACAATGTTGATCCTGCCAATCCATGAGCATGGGAGATCTTTCCATCTTCTGAGATCTTCTATAATTTCTTTCTTCAGAGACTTGAAGTTTTTATTATACAGATCTTTCACTTCCTTAGTTAGAGTCACGCCAAGATATTTTATATTATTTGTGACTATTGAGAAGGGTGTTGTTTCCCTAATTTCTTTCTCGGCCTGTTTATTCTTTGTGTAGAGAAAGGCCATTGATTTGTTTGAGTTAATTTTATATCCAGCTACTTCACCGAAGCTGTTTATCAGGTTTAGGAGTTCTCTGGTGGAATTTTTAGGGTCACTTATATATACTATCATATCATCTGCAAAAAGTGATATTTTGACTTGATCTTTTCCAATTTGTATCCCTTTGATCTCCTTTTGTTGTCGAATTGCTCTGGGTAGGACTTCAAGTACAATGTTGAATAGGTATGGAGAAAGTGGACAGCCTTGTCTAGTCCCTGATTTTAGAGGGATTGCTTCAAGCTTCTCACCATTTACTTTGATGTTGGCTACTGGTTTGCTGTAGAATGCTTTTATCATGTTTAGGTATGGGCCTTGAATTCCTGATCTTTCCAAGACTTTTATCATGAATGGGTGTTGGATCTTGTCAAATGCTTTTTCCACATCTAAGGAGATGACCATGTGGTTTTTGTCTTTGAGTTTGTTTATATACTGGGTTACGTTGATGGATTTTGGTATATTGAACCATCCCTGCATCCCTGGGATGAAACCTACTTGGTCAGGATGGATGATTGTTTTGATGTGTTCTTGGATTCGGTTAGCAAGAACTTTATTGAGGATTTTTGCATCAATATTCATAAGGGATATTGGTCTGCTGGCGAGGATGTGGAGAAAGAGGAACACTCCTCCATTGTTGGTGGGATTGCAAGCTTGTACAACCACTCTGGAAATCAGTCTGGCGGTTCCTCAGAAAATTGGACATAGTACTACAGGAGGATCCAGCAATACCTCTCCTGGGCATATATCCAGAAGATGTCCCAACCAGTAAGAAGGACACATGCTCCACTATGTTCATAGCAGCCCTATTTATAATAGCCAGAATCTGGAAAGAACCCAGATGTCCCTCAACAGAGGAATGGATACAGAAATTATGGTACATTTACACAATGGAGTACTACTCAGCTATTAAAAAGAATGAATTTATGAAATTCCTAGCCAAATGGATGGACCTGGAGGGCATCATCTTGAGTGAGGTAACACAATCACAAAGGAACTCACACAATATATATTCACTGATAAGTGGATATTAGCCCAAAACTTAGGATACCCAAGATATAAGATACAATTTGATAAACGCATGAAACTCAAGAAGAATGAAGACCAAAATGTGGACACTGTGCCCCTTCTTAGAATTGGGAACAAAACACCCATGGAAGGAGTTACAGAGACAAAGTTTGGAGCTGTGATGAAAGGATGGACCTTCTAGAGACTGCTGTATCCAGGGATCCATCCCATAATCAGCTTCTAAACGCTGACACCATTGCATACACTAGCAAGATTTTGCTGAAAGGACCCAAATTTAGCTGTCTCTTGTGAGACTATGCAGGGGCCTAGCAAACACAGGAGTGGATGCTCACAGTCAGCTATTGGATGTATCACAGGGCTCCCAATGGAGAAGCTAGAGAAAGTACCCAAGGAGCTAAAGGGATCTGCAACCCTATAGTTGGAACAACATGATAAACTAACCAGTACCCCGGAGCTCTTGTCTCTAGCTGCATATGTATAGAAAGATGGCCTAGTCTGCCATCAGTGGAAAGAGAGGCCCATTGGACTTGCAAACTTTATATGCCCCAATATAGGGGAATGCCAGGGCCAAAAGAATGGGAATGGGTGGGTAGGGAAGTGAGGGGCGCTATGGGGGACTTTTGGGATAGCATTGGAAATGTAATTGAGGAAAATATGTAATAAAAAAATTAAAAATTAAAAAAAGAAACAATTAACTTTCAATGATGAGGCAGCTTTGATTCATGAATGGATGCTCTAAAGGCGACTGCATGTGAAACTATTGATGAATTAATTCCATTTTTTGCAAAGATACAGAACATAAGCGAAAGCCACATAAGAGTCTGTTTTTCTAACAGATCCCAAGCATTGGTTCACTTCTCTACATTGCCTTGTGACAAAATGTGCAATTTAACTAACGCAAACTGGTCATTCTCCATAATTGCATTCAGTTGAAGAATATCACTCTTTATACTGTGTTATCAAGTGTGTTCATTATTAGACTGAGGATCTCTTTTTATGTAAATACTTATGAAAGGGAAACCTTATGGAAGGGAAATTTAAACTAACAGACACTGGTTCTATCAGCTGATGGCTTAATCACAAATGGCAACGCCGCTTAAATTAGCCTCCTGTGGATGATTAGACAATGTAGCCAATGAAGCAGTGTGAGGCACCTGTGCAAAATGGGCAGTAAAAGCCACAAAATGGCTCACTCCCAATTAATAAATGAACCAACAAACCAATGACAATGTCTTTGATGCTCTAAATGGTGAATCTCGCCCGACTACCCAGGATGTACTTTCTGTTTGAAGCAGTGTCTTGTACAAATGACTGGACAAGGAGAGGTGACTAGAGTTCATTCCTTTTCCTACACACTCCAAGTCTTCACCTATGGAAAACAGCCATTTAAGGTACCCACTCCTCTCTTCAGAGAGGGTTTCCAAATCAAACTCTTATCACCTATTAGTAAGTAGGGGGAGTCTGTTTAGTAGATCATGCTATGAAACATGGAAGGCTGGAGGGAACATCAAACATATTTGAAAGTTGATTTATTTACATATTGGATTAAAAGGGGCATTGAAATATTTCTTTCTGACTAGGCAAGTTTCCATCCTCCTGAATTGGGAAGAGATAATTCAGCCCAGTTCATATTTTATTTCTTATCTTGAATTGTCTTCTATTTTGGTTACTTTGCTAGTTGCTGCTTCCAAATACCTGACCAAAGGGAATGTAAAAAGCAAGGGTTTATTTTATCTTTCAGTCAGAGAAGAAGTTCACCATGGTTTGGGAGGCATGGCAGCCAAGGTGCATAAAGCTTACATTTCATCCATTGTCAACAAATAAAAATGGTAAATGTGTGCTGCTAGGTTTTTGTTTGGCCATTTGGTTGGTTGTTTGGTTTAGTGGATTTTTTTTTCCTCTTTCTATATAGCCTGGGACTCCAGTACATGGTATGGTACCATCTACATTTAGTACCCTCTTCATTTTACTTAGATTTTACTAGATACTCTTTAACAGGAATACATAGGATTTCTCTCCTCAAATATTAACCATCACATCCTCAAAGCAGTCTGAGCCTGGATACATACCCAATGGCTCCTGCCACTGGTACCTAACACTCAATACATTTTGAACTATAAAAGGTATCTGAATGTTTTATGTGCACAAAACAGTGCTGCAGATGTGGCTCAGTCAGCAGAATGCTTGCCTAGTATTTAGAGCTCCTGGGTTTGATTCTCAGTGCAGTATACTTGAGTGTGGTGGTGGTGGTGCATGTCTGTAGTCCCAGCAGTGTTGAGGTAAGGAAGGAGGATACAAAACTCAAAGTCATCTTCCATTATAATCTGTTCAAGACTGGCTTGTAGAAATATCTCAGTTTTACATATGCGGTTGACTTTATAATGATGTTATATGTGCCTAGCTTAAAGAAGAAAGCATTAAACCACAAATACAAAATTAGGCATGACAGGGAGTGTTTTCATAGAACAATAATAAGTAATAACAAACTTCTAGAAACTTGTAGATATTTTCCTGATCTCTTGTGGAAATTTTTTCAGAAATGCTTACCCAGACAGTCTGTGGGGTTGCAGGAGGGTTTTTCTGTCTCCCAGAGTCTAAGCAACAACCAACCCTCAGAAGGACACTAGAGCTTAGAACAGCCAGCTAAACATCTCTCTGGCATAAGAAATAACTGTCTGGAAACATGCTACTGATAGAGAGACTACAGGAGGCTTGACTTCTAAGCCCCACATTAGTTGTTGACAGACAGGGCTAGCTCTGGCTCTGTCACTGTCTCAACTGAGATTTTATAGGACTCAGTTACCATCACCATGCCTCAGTTTCATCTTTTTCAGAGCAAAGAACATTGTCCTCAATGGGTGGTACATGACTTGTGCAGGTGACATTAGTAGGGGCCCACATGGCCTTGCTTGTGGGATCTTTCTGATTGTTATCTATAAACTCTCAGCCAGGATCTAGTAGAGCTGTTTTTGCTGGTGTCTTCATGGTTTTCTTTATTAATGGAGCTTAAGATCAATCCTAGAGTCTCTCAGATGTCTGTCAAATGCTCTCCCACTGAATGGTATCTTCAGTTAAGACAAATGGATTGGATTATGCTCCCTCTTAAGGTCTTTGCTTTTCTCTTCCCTCTATGTTTAGATAATCTAATCTCTGGGGGGGGGGATTCAGTATTGTGAAGAAACCATTTGGAAATGTTTGGAAGAAACTTTTGAGATTGTGATACAGTGGACAAAAAGATGAAATGCAAAGCCATATTACAGTCATTAACTAGAGCATGGTACCAGGGAAAGGACTCACATGATTTTCTATATAAAGATCTCACTCATCAGGGACTAGATGAAGAGAGGAGGGTAAGCTAAATAAAAGCATTTCTTATAATGATCATATTGATTATCTATACATAAATTAATACTGAGTGATTTTTAAAGTACATGATTAAATTTCCTAGAGAAAATAGCTTTCTGTGGAAATCCATTCCTTTTATAATTATATTTTTTTCTATTTTCTGGGATTTTAAGTACATCCTTTAAACCCTTCCCTGTCCTCGCTCAACCATTCCCATGCATATCTCCTTGTTCTCTCAAATTAATAGCCTCTTTTCTTTTATTGTTCTTTTAATATATATATTCCTAAATATATAACTACAACATGGTTAATGTATATAATATCACTTGTACATTTGTTTCTTAGGTCTGACCACTTAGTTGCCTGTAGTTGTTTGTCTAGGGTTGAGGTCTCATGGATTTTCCCCTCTCTGTGTTACTCTATCTATTCATATCATCATGTTCAATTCATGTTTATGCAATCATGTTGGTCACACGTGTACACACACACACACACACACACACACACACACACACGAGTATAGCCTCTCTGATATTTCCAGGAGACATAATCTATAAGACACGTGGGCTCTTACAAGCCTTTTCACAATGATCTTTGAAATCTTCCACAATGATCCCCAAGTCTTAGTCGCAGGGTTTGTGTTGTGAATGTGTCATTTGGGACTGGGCCCCACATCTCCGCATTTGACACTCTCTGGTTTCTAGTAATGGTCTCTGTCTGTTGGCAAAGGGAAGTTTCCTTAATGAGGAGTGAAGAATACACATATCTGAGGGTAAAATATAATTTTAATGATGACTTTGCTTTGAAAAGTCTCTTCACAGATATAGTAAAGGCAATATCTTCCTCAACCCATTCCACAATGACTGCAGCAACTGGTGATACAAAATTTAATGAAAAACCTAAAAGTACACATATTTAAAATAACAATTCCATCTACTGTTCTGGCACTCTTTGTCAGTCATCACATGTTGGCTTGGTTGTACAGAGCATTTATGTGTCTCTAAGTGTCTATGCATAAAGATTTGCTAATGTCACTGGTACTAACATAAGGATTTCAGTTAGTTACTATATTGCTTATCTATTTTATTATTACTAATTATTATTATTATTATGAAGTTAACTATGGGGAGAGAGAGAGTAAACATGAATTATAGAACCAATAGATAAAGAAAATATCTACTTCCATGGCTTGCCATTGATACACAAAAAACCTGAATCCATTTTCCAGAATGTACATAAAACAGCCAAGGGATGGTAGTATGCTCTTACAGTCTCAGCACTAGGGAGACAGAGGCAGGATGATCCCTTCAGTTTGAAATCCAGACATCCTATAAAATTTGGAGGAGTTCCAGTCTAATAAAGATAATTTTTCAAAGAAAAATGGTAGTCTGTGCCTGAGGAATGACACCCAAGTTTGTTCTTTGGCATCTAGTCTTAGTTCTGTGTTTATGTGTGAGTATTTGTGTCTACCTGGGGGTAACAGGTATTTATGAGTATAAGCTAGAATTCTTCATTAGGCTTCTTCCTCAATCACCCTCTGTCCCAATTTTTTGAGATAGGTCTTACTTTTTAGATAAACTGTGACCTGGAGGTCACAGCTTCTCTAACCCAGTTGGCACACTCTTTCTCCACTCTTGTCCCAACACAGGAGTTACAGATGCATGCTTCTGTGTATGCTTTTTCTAACGGATGCTGTGGGTCCAGACTCAGGTCCTTATGATTGTATGGCAAGCACTTCATTCTTTTAAGTCAACTCCTCTGCCCTAAGTGCGACTATTGAATTTACTTAAAAAAAAATCCATCAAAGTTACAATGCATAAGTATTTGCCCTTCACATTTCACCACTCAAGAAAAATATAGTCACATAAAAAATAATAAATAAATAATAACACATTCTTTCTGAATACCAGACACTGCTAAGATTAACAGCACATCCTTTAAAGCATTTCTATGTGACAGTCTTTTCTTAAAGTATATAACAATTAAAATTGCTCCAGAGTAAATATGATAAAACTACTCCAGTATATTCCACTAAAGGCTTTGGCAGAACCACACAAAGCAAGTAGCAGCATTTATTCTTGCACATCCTTGCAAGAACATTTTCAGAAATTCCCTCAACATCATATGTAGTGATGTAGCCAAACTCGAGGAAGAGCTGGAAGATTCTCCTACTAGAATTCCATTCTCCTTAATAGCCTTGATTCTAAAATGTTCACTTACTAGAGTCCATCTAAATTACAACTGTGATTTTTATAGTAGTCAATGGTGTTAAAAATTAGTATTCTTGTCTGGAAGTTTATAAAAATAAGAGATACTTCATATATCACAAATGAGAGGCTGATCCCATAAGCTATGTATCAGTTTTATTTTGTGTCAAAGTTGCATTCAGAACCATGGCTACTGGCTTTGAACTGAAGATATTTCCTGTCATGTCACTTGGTGTTAAGCTGTTAAACTTAGATTTACTCCTTTGAACAGATCTTCCCAGTAGGAATTCTCTTTGTTGGCCAAGTATTTTATTAAATAGAAGCTATATTTGTATCCAGAACTTTATTGCTTTATAATGAAGAGAAGGTTGAAAAATGTGCATGCCATTTTAGTAAGACACTATCTCTGTCACTTTGTTTTTGTTTTTGTTTTTGTTTTGTTTTGTTTTTGGGTTTCTTTTTCAAGACAGGGTTTCTCTGTATAGCCCTGGCTGTCCTGGAACTCACTTTGTAGGCCAGGCTGGCCTTGAACTCAGAAATCCGTCTGCCTCTGCCTTCCGAGTGCTGGGATTAAAGGTGTGCACCACCACGCCCGGCTATGTCATTTATAACCATACAGAAAACAAACAGCATCCTTAAGTAATAATAAAAGTAGAATGGGCCTGCTCCCAGACAACATTCACATTGGTATGGCACGTTTCATGAGTATAGACCATCTTGTACTATCTTCAACACCCTGATAGGGTATAAAAAAATTGTTAGCACAGAGTATTGTTGCAATAAATATGTATTGATTTGTAAATACTGGGGGCAGTAGAACACATTAAAGAGATGCATGTATGTATTTATTACTGAAAGAAGTTTACCATCTAACCTTGACCAACCATATCTTCATAAAGATAGAAAATCACTACCAGGCAGATTTTTTTTTTAATTTTAGAAAGGATTGTGTAGCAATGAATGTGTGGATGTGTCAATCAACAGGCCACTACCACACATGAAGGAGAAAAGGCTCCTATCCTCCATAGTGCTTTCATTTACAAAGGTCACTTGAGAAGGGACAAATAACATTTTTTTCCCCTGGATACAAAAGAAACTTCATGAAGGCAAGGGCATCTGGCTCACCCACTTTTGTGTATTAAATTCTAGGATGAACTAAAATTTCCCAAATGTTTTTCAAATGCCAGAAAAAGGCACAAATAACTCGGGAGAAGGGAAAATGAAGCAATGTTAATGTTTATGAATGCTAGCTCCTAATTAAGAATGGAGACTGATAGGAAACCAGGCAGGGTTCCATGAGGTGGGAGGGAGGTGTTAAGGGAGGGAGGTGGGAAAGGTTGTAGAACACATATATGAAAGCAGAATTGGAGGAAGGGTCCTCTGGGGATTGGGACCAAAGTGACTAGGAGAAAGGGGAATCAGCCAGGCTAAATTTACATGAGTAATGACAGTAATATTTTATTTTTTCTCATAGATTTAATTTGTATGGCAATTAAGGAAAAACAAATGAAGCCCATTCTAAGAGTGAAAGAAATGTGGGAACAGATTATGGTGGTTTTAAGGAAAATGGGCACTATAGCTCATTTGTGTTTGAATGTTTGGTTTCTAGTTAGTTGGTTTGCTTGGGAAGGATTAGGAATTGTAGCCTTGTTGGAGGAGGTCACTAAATGTGGGCTTTCTGGTTTGAGAGTTTGCAATTGCCTTTTCTCATCCTATAAGGACGAAACTGCTTTAGGTTTAGGGATAGAGAAGGATATTAAAGTTTTTCAAAATGATTTTGTCCTCTTACAATGTAAAATACTGTACAGCTATGGTTATCATGAGGTTTTAATAAATGCAGATTCCTAATATACGAAAATTGACATGCTACTTGAGTTTCAATTACATAGAGAGAATTGACATATTAAAAATAAACTTTCTAGGTGTTGTATGATAAGTAGAAATTCCTTTTTAAATTTTTATATTTTTAAATTTCTCTCATCCTCCCTTCCTTCCTCCCTCTCTTTCTTCCTTCCTCCCTCTCTTTCTTCCTTCCTCTCTCTCTCTCTCTCTCTCTCTCTCTCTCTCTCTCTCTCTCTCTCTCTCTCTCTCTCTTTTCCTTTCTTCCTTTCTTCACTTCCTTCCATTCCAAATGCTGCTCCTCCATTCTGGTAGCCCCTCCCTACCTCCATGCCCCCTTTCCCTTTCCTCTGAGAGAGTGCCACTCCTGGGTATCCCCCCACCCTGGAACATCAGGTCTTTTCAGGATTAGGCACATCCTATCACACTGACAGGACAGCCCTGTTGGGGAACAGATTCCACAGTCAGGGAACAGATTTGGGACTTCCTAGAGTTCCCCATCCTCACCCGTGCCCTCTCTCCTATCTCTCCCTACACATTATCCTGACCCTCATTCCCTCCTCCTTCCCTCTCCCACCTAGTTTCCTCCCTGCCTCTGCTTCCAGTGACTATTTTATTCCTCCTTCTTAGTGAGATTCAAACATTTTCACTTGGGCCTTCCTTCTTATTTCATTTCTTTGGGTCTGTGGGATGTTTCATGTATCCTGTACTTTACAGCTAATATCCACTTATCAGTGAGTACATACCATGTGTGTCCTTTTGGGTTTGGTTTTCTCACTCAGGGTATTTTCTAGTTCCATCCAAAATTCATGATGTCCTTGTTTATAATTGCTGAATAGGATTCCATTGTGTAAATGAACTACATCTTCTGTACCCATTCTCTGATTGAGGATGTTTCTCTGGGTTGTTTCCAGTTTCTGGATGTTACGAATAAAGCTGCTATGAACATAGTGAATCATGTGTCATTGTGGTATAGTGGAGCACCTTTTGGTTATATGCCCAGGAATGCTATAGTTAGATCTTCAGGTAGAACTACTTCCAATTTTCTGAGAAACTGACAGATTGATTTCCAGAATGCTTGTACAAGTTTGCAATCCCATCGGCAATGGAGGCGTGTTCTCTTTTCTCCATATCATATCATCTACAAATAGCAGTATTTTGACTTCTTTCTCATTTGTATCCCCTTGATCTCCTTCGTTGTCTTATTGCTCTATCTAGAACTTCAAGTACTATATTGACTAGGTAGGGAGAGAGTGAGTACCATTGTCTTGGCCCTAATTTTAGCTGGGTTGCTTTAAAGTTCTCTACATTTAATTTGATGTTGGCTATTGGCTTGCTGTTTATTGCTTTTATTATGTTTAGGTATGCTCCTGTGTCCCTGCTCTCTTCAAGACTTTTAGCATGAAGGGGTGTTAAGTTTTGTCAAAAGCTTTTCCAGAATCTAATGAGATGATCATGTTTTATTTTTTCTTTCAGTTTGTTTATGTAGTAGATTACACTGAGGGATCTTCATATTCTGAACATCCTGCATCCCTAGATGAAGCCTACATGAGCATGATGAATGATGTTTTTTGATGTGTTATTAGATTCAGTATGCGAGTATTTTATTGAGTATTTATATATGTTGATTTTTTAAAAGTTCATTAAAGCAGTTTTTATTTTCATTTTTAACTTTTTTACTGATTATTTATTAGATATTTTCTTCATTTACATTTCAATGTTATCCCCAAAGCCCCCTATACACTCCCCGGCCATGCTCCCCAACCCACCCATTCCTGCTTCCTGGCCCTGGCATTCCCCTGTACTGGGGCCTATGATCTTCACAGGACCAAGGGCCTCTCCTCCCAAATAAGCAAGATCAGTCTGAAATTCTCTTTCTTTGTTGAGTCTTCTTATGGTTTCGGTATCAGGGTGACTGTGGCCTCAAAGAATAAATTTGGCAGTGCTTCTTCTGTTTCTATTTTGTGGAATACTTTGAGGAGCATTGGCATTATTTCTTTGGAAGTCTGGTAGATTTCTGAGTTAAACTATCTGACCTTGTGGATTATTTGGGGGACAGAAGGTTAGGAGACTCTTAGTGACTCCTATTTTGTTAGGTGTTATAGTACTGTTTAGACAGTTTACCTTCTTTTTATTTAACTTTATTAAGTGCTCTCTGTCTAGAAAATCATCCATTTCTTTGACATTTTTCAGTTTTGTGGAGTACAGTCTTGTGTAGTAGGACCTAATGATTTTTTTTAATTTCCTCAGTTTCTGTTGTTATGCCTCCCTTTTCATTTCTGATTTTGTTGATTTGGATACCATCTCTGTGCCTTTTAGTTTCTTTGGCTAAGGTTTTACCTATCTTGTATATTTTTTCTTAAGAACCACCTCTTTGTTTTGTTGATTCTTTGAGTTGTTCTTTTTGTTTCTAATTGATTGATTTCAGCCCTGGGTTTGACTATTTCCTGTCCCCTGTTTATGATTTCCTTGCTCTTTGAACTGGGAATCTTCACCCTCTTCTATTCCTATTATTCTTGTGTTTGGTCTATTCATAGTGTCCCAAATTTTCTGTATGTTTTGAATTAGAAGCTTTTTACATCTGTCATTTTCTTTGACTGATATATGAATTTTTTCTATGATATCTTCTTTTTTCCCTTTTTTAATTGGGTATTTATTTCATTTGCATTTCCAATGCTATCCCAAAAGTCCCGCACACGCTTCCCCACCCACTCCCCCACCCACTCCCACTTCTTGGCCCTGGCGTTCCCCTGTACTGAGGCATATAAAATTTGCACGACCAATGGAACTCTCTTTCCACTGATGGCTGACTAGGCCGACTTCTGATACATATGCAGCTAGAGACATGAGCTCCAGGGGGGTACTGGTTAGTTCATATTGTTGTTCCACCTATAGGGTTGCAGATCCTTTTAGGTCCTTGGTTACTTTCTCTAGCTTCTCCATTGGGAGCCTTGTGATCCATCCAATAGCTGACTGTGAGCATCCACTTCTGTGTTTGCTAGGCCCCGGCATAGTCTCACAAGAGACAGCTATATCTGGGTCCTTTCAGCAAAATCTTGCTAGTGTATGCAATGGTGTCAGTGTTTGGAAGCTGATTATGGGATGGATCCCCGGATATGGCAGTTTCTAGATGGTCCATCCTTTCATCTCAGCTCCAAACTTTGTCTCTGTAACTCCTTCCATGGGTGTTTTGTTCCCAATTCTAAGAAGGGGCAAAGTGTCCACACTTTGGTCTTTGTTTTCTTGAGTTTCCTGTGTTTTGCAAATTGTATCTTATATCTTGGGTATTCTAAGTTTCTGGACTAATATCCACTTATCAGTGAGTACATATTGTGTGAGATCTTTTGTGATTGGGTTACCTCACTCAGGATGATGCCCTCCAGGTCCATCCATTTGCCTAGGAATTTCATAAATTCATTCTTTTTAATAGCTGAGTAGTATTCCATTGTGTAAATGTACCACATTTTCTGTATCCATTCCTCTGTTGAGGGGCATCTGGGTTCTTTCCAGCTTCTGGCTATTATAAATAAAGCTGCTATGAACATAGTGGAGCATGTGTCCTTCTTACTGGTTGGGACATCTTCTGGATATATGCCCAGGAGAGGTATTGCAGGATCCTCCAGTAGTACTATGTCCAAAAAAAGAAAGGACACAAAGTCAGGTGCATGTGAAGGGGAGTCTTGAAGGAACTGATGAGTGAATATGATCAAATACGCTGTTTGAAATTCTTAAAAAGGACAAACAAACAAACAGACAGACAAAAAAAGATGTCAGAGGTAGTGACACCATGGGTCATAGGGGAGAACCTGTAATTGCTGCTTTGCTAAACCAGTATAGTCCCTAACTACACTAAATATAAATGAAGTTCTCACACATCATCAAGGTTAATTCCTTTACACTTCTACACCCCTCATCATCTCTTTGCAATAGATGGAGGCCATTACAGAAAACTACAACAATCAAAACACAAGATTTGTGAAGCCCAATTTCAATGGATTCTTCTATACAACTCTTGCACACAATGCTCTGTGAACATTATGGAAGAGGAGAGAGAAAAATTAAAATATATATATACATAGACACACACACACAAAAATTAATGGAAAAGAGTCCATGAGTTTGAAAGAAAGTAAAGTTGTATTTGGGAAGGTTTAGAGGGAGAAAATGGAAGAAGAAAATGAGGTAATTATATTATAATCTCCAAAAATTAAAGAAATAACTTTAAAAAGCATAAAATTTTTGCCGACATAAATGAATTATAAATATCTATAGCTGCTTGGGGAAAGGCACAAGAAAATAGTGCCATTCTATGTTATATGAACATGGAGATTTTAATTTTGCTGTGTTCTTTTGGTTTATATAGTCATTGGAAGATTGATTTACAGGGATGACACATTAAATCATCATCTACCTGGCTGAACAAATTCAGTGAAGGAAGAAATTGAAGTGCAGGTGACAGTGACCGAAGACCAGTGGCTTTCTACTTCCTCTGCTTAGAAATAATTCTCTTTTTCAATGTTTAATAAATACTGATTATTTGCTAAAAGTAAACTTCACACATACTTAAAGTTTCAATTCATTCCAGTTACTAATTTTGTGATTACTTGGATTCCTTTATTATTAGATTCTGTGGCAATGTAGGACCAGGATCAGACCTGGATTTGCCTACTCCCATCTCATTTGAACTCATAATCTCTCCTCACATCTGTGGGGTGTCTAGATGATCATATAGACACTCATTTTAATAAAGCAGTTCAATTAAAGAATTTATTAGCAAGGACCCCATGGGAGAAGTCATGTTGTGGAAAGAGTTGGCTGAGAGGGGTAAAGAAATTAACCCAATGTCATTAGCCCTAAAAAACTAACACAATATTATGCACACCATCAGAAACCAGCATGAGCAAAGATTCGGTAGGCAATACCACATGTTGGGTCCATTTTCTAAATACTCAGTGAATTTCCATTAGGAATTCTGTTACACATACACTTTGGGTGTAAATGCTATCAAAATGTAAAATCAAGATATTTTCAAGAATGAAAAACAAAAGTAGTATTATTAATTCAGTACTAAATTTGTTTTGGAATTTATCAAATTCCAAAGATAGAAATATCAAGTTCATATAATTGTTAGAAAATTTAGGAAGCAAGACTAACCTCTCATATACTTATATTGTAACATAGGACTTAGAAGACCTTGGTCGTTTAAATTAAGAATCCTAACTTCACCAACAGTTTGAACATTGAACAGTTAGACTATGAGTCTCTCTTTTTCTATTTAGAAAATAATTTTAAGTGTTTTTCCCTCATTATTTTAATATAAGAATTAAATGAATCATATTACATTAAGTACTAACATTAAAGCATCCATCTTAAAACTGCACAAAATTATTTAATAAAGTTAAAAATTACTATAATGATGAGTTCTAAGAGAAATTTCTTTTTGCCATCTACTAGTATGTATGAAATAGGTGAAGCAGATTTGAGTCTAGTTCCAGGAGAGATGTAACAGGATAATAGCTATATTCACAAAAGTAGAAAAACTGATACCCTTATAAGAAAATATTGTAATTAATAATGTATCAGAAAACAGAGGACTTAATGAGAGCTAGAGAGATCAAGTTTTCAGAGGGAGGTAAGTATCCAGATCTGAAGTGAGATGGTAACTACCAGGTCCCTGTAGCAGCTGCTCATTCCAATGACAGGCTGAAAGTTGAAAGTCACAGTTGACATGGCCACAGCTCCTTTGTCTTTTCCTGTGTGTTGTCTTCTGTCACAGTTTGATTGAGTATTCAACTCAGATATTTTATAATTATAAAATACAGATTTAATTCTTTATTATAAATTTCGGCCTCTACTTAGTTTTATTCTTTTTGTTAAGTTTGCCTTTTCCCCCATTTATCTTATTAAACAGTGGTGTTATTTATGTCTGTCTCTGCTACTTTGAAATGTGTTATATAGATTTGCTGGTGGGAGGAGAAACAAACAGAACTTTAGGCAGTCACAGGCCTCATATATGAGTCTCCTCTTCTATGTCATTAGTTTGTCTATGTGTTTACTTTACACCATACCATACAGTGTTACTATAAAGTCTCTGTGGTATAGTTTGAGATCTGAAGTTGTGATGCTTCCAGTGTGTCATTCTGCTTAGGAGTGCTTCTTTATTTTCAGCAAGAGAAAGCAGAGGGATGGCAGTGAGGAATGAAAATGGGGGACAAATAACCACAAGGTACGTATGACAATACCATGATGAAAACTATTACTTTGTATACTAACTTTGAAAATAAATAGCAAAAAAAAAAAAAAATACTTATGGGGTTTTAAGTAAAAGAGGTTTCTCCACAGAAAACATCTGTTGAGTTCTGGAGTTATGAGGAGTAAATGAACAAGACTGAAACCTTTGGGAAAGGTGAACTAGCCTAGAGTTTTGTGGGACTTAGATATGAGTTACCATCAGGAGGATGATAGATAACTTTAAAAAAAGAAAAAAAAAATGCATAGGGACTAATTTACTGGCACCAAGGTTGAAAGATACATAGTCCTTATACACACTGGCATGGTGGGAGCCTGTAAATACAGCAGCGTGTAATGATGCAATATAAAGGGATCCATGGCTACTTCTGTATTGGGAGGTAGAATTATAAATATGGAGAGCTAAATGTATGAAGTGCCAGATGAGGTTCCCAACCCTGGCTTTTAAGACAAAGTTTTAAAGGTTGATTGAGTGTGAAGTTGAAGATCTGGATTTAAAATCTACAATTGACAAAGGAACTCATGCAGCTTTTCAGAGATAAGTCAGCAAGGATGAGTCTTTCCCTTAAAGTACCTGGTGGTCATGTCCTTGGAATCAGGAGAACCCTGGCAAAGATAGTCTGTCCAGCATTAGCAGGCAGTCTCAACAAAAATCAGAATTTAATTGGTTGGGGTTCTAAACCTCTAGCCTACCCCACCATACCTCTCTTCTTTTCCTAAGCTGAGGAAATCCTTAATGCTCTCTGGCAGAAAAGAAAACAAGCTGGACTATGTGCATTGGAACACATCCATTATGGCATACACTAGAAGTGGCAGATTTTAGAAGCAAGCATCAAAGTAATCTATATAATACATTTCAAACTAACAGAGGCATACAGAAGCAATACCTCTGTTTAATAAGATAGATAAAAAATGACAAACTGAAAACAAAAGAATAAAGCTGAAATTTATAATAAAGAATGAAATCTGTATTTTAGAAGTATAAAGTATCTGAATTCAATACTCAGTCAAAGCTGTGACAGAACACAACACACCAGAAAAGACAAATCCTATGAACTGGAAATGGGAGCAATAGAAAACACTGAAATTAAAAGAATGGGAAAGAGTGAAGATGAGATTATCACATACACAACATGTTCATGTTTCTGATATATGTGAAAGTATAGTTTCTAAAAGACAAGACTAGAAAAAACAACAATGCAACAATACGCAAAAAGAAAAAAAATAAACAGAAAATTCCCCATACTTGTGGAAGACATAAATTAACATAAAAATAAAATGTAAACAGTCAAGATAAATATAAAATGACATAACCTAAGCACATAACAATCTGTTTTCTAAATACGTAAGACAAACTGCAAGGTAACAGTTGAAAGCATTGCACTCGCATGACAGCTAACTTCTCAGTGGATGCTGCATGTCAGAAGACAGTGGCAAGAAAAAGAATCTCAAAATTCTTAAAGAAGGTTAGTGTAGACCTAGCATTCTACGTGAAATAAAACCTAAACCTTCCAATGGTCAAGGTGAAATCAACATGCCTTCTGGTAAAGGAAGATTAGAGGAACTTGTTTCTAAAAAGTCTATATTAATGTTGCCTTTAACATGAAAACATAGTAACATATATTAAAGTCTGTTCTTCATGATGAAAGAAAATGACTCCAAATGTAATCATGAATATGCTGGAGGAAAAAAACTGTAAAATATAAATTCTGGATAAATATTGAAATGTCTAGCATATAAAATATAGTAACAATCATCATCATCTCTTTTGCAGTCTAAAATATGGAGACCCCAAACTCAGGACCTAAATGGAGGAAGTCATGCTGCTAAGGGCAGATCTTTTCATTTTTAAGAACATTTTCAAAATAATAATTATGTTAGGTGCTAGTAAGTCAAAATATATTTTGTAATTTCTAAGATACACACTAAAGCACAGTAAGAAATATAGAACTAAAAATAAAAAACAATGAAATATAATGAAAAATAAAATAAAATATGCACTTGAAAACTAGAGAAAAACACATCTTGGAGGTAGAAAGAGAAAAAAAAAACAGGGTGAAATGTCTAACTTGGGATTGTGTGAGTGGTTCAGAGGTTCAGGGGGAGCCCAGTCTGTCATGGACCTTGGTGGCTGAGTTCTTGAGTTTTGAACCTGCATACAGGTAGAGAAAAATGATTTTCAGCCCAGTGGAGGCTAAGGTTTGAACTGAGATTGAGGCCCGGCAGTGGTGGCACACGCCTTTAATCCCAGCACTTGGGAGGCAGAGGCAGGCGGATTTCTGAGTTCGAGGCCAGCGAACACAGAGAAACCCTATCTCAAAAAAAAAAAAAAAAAAAGAAAAAAAAAAAAGAAAAGAAAAAGAAAAAGAACAAAACAAACAAACAACAACAAAAACAACAAACAAAAAAGAACTGGGCTTGATTGGTGCTTGTAGTTCATTCTCAGCATGCAGTAGCTTCTGGAACATCATAGAAGTGAAGGCAAAACTATGCCCTCACTGGAGGGTACAGAGGAGTGCCATGAAACACTGCTACACAGATACATGATATGGCAAGCATGAGCAGTAAGCAGTACTGGAAACCTGCACAAGACTGGGCCTTGTAACATGGAAAGAGGATGTAGCTATGAATCCCTACCTAGTCCTGGGGAATTAATGGTTGATACACATTTTAGTCAATGCTGTTTCCACTAAGGAACTAGCTGGGGAAAAGAACATATTCAGAGGGAAAAGAAAGGTATCAGAGGGTGATGGGATAAATATTATCACAAAATATTGTATGTCTGAATGAAAATGCTAAAAAATTAAAGGATTATAAACACACTATTTTCCTGCTTTGGGAAGTGATAGCAAATGCATACATGTAGACATAGATATATGTACATATAGACACTGTTGTTTGAATAGAAATGGCCGCAATAAACTCATGTGTTTGAATGCTTGGCCCACAGGGATTGGCACTGCTGGGAGAAGTGGCCTTGTCAGATTAGGAGTGGCCTTATTGGATGAAGTATGTCACCCTGAAGGCAGGCTTTGGTATATTCACTCTAGGCTTAATGTGGCACTTAGTCTCCTTTTTCTGCCTGCAGATCAAGATCTAGAACTCTCAGCTCCTTCTTTACCACTGTGTCTGACTATATGTTGTCATGCTTGTTGCCATGACAATAATGGATTAAGCCTCTGAAACTATAAACCAGCCCCAATTAAATGTTTTTTTTTTTCTGCCATCATCATGGTGTCTCTTCACAGCAATAAAACCCGAACACAGAAGTAAACAAAATATCACACAGATAAATTTTAACTTTAAATTATTTGCTACATAGAACACATTATAGGTTTTACAATGGCTGAGATTTTTTTTTTTGATAAAATGCTAGGATTCTGTTCTACAAGAATTAAGCCATTATATTATACCAAATATATTATTTCTAAAAATTGCAGAACCTAATTGCCCATGAGTTAGTTAGTACTGCCCTTAACCTTTAATTTTATTATTATTACTAAATATAATAAGGGGATATTATAATATCATATGATGTACATTGGTTTAATTCACTTTTGCTGATTGTAGGCCACCTAACAGGTGCTGTAAATTTCTTTTTTTTTTTAATATATTATTAGGTATTTCCTCCTTTACATTTCCAATGCTATCCCAAAAGTCCCCCATACCCTCCCCCCTACTCCACTACCTACCCACTCCCAGTTTTTGGCCATGGTGTTCCCCTGTACTGTGGTATATAAACTTTGCAAGTCCAATGGGCCTCTCTTTCCAGTGATGGCCGACTAGGCCATCTTTTGATACATATGCAGCTAGAGTCAAGAGTTCCTGGGTACTGGTTAGTTCATATTGTTGTTCCACCTATAGGGTTGCAGATTCCTTTAGCTCCTTGGGTACTTTCTCTAGCTCCTCCATTGGGGGCCCTGTGATCCATCCAATAGCTGACTGTGAGCATCAACTTAAGTGTTTGCTAGTCCCTGGAGTAGTCTCACTAGAGACAGCTATATCAGGGTCCTATCAGCACAATCTTGCTAGTGTATGCAATGGTGTCAGCGTTTGGAGGCTGATTATGGGATGGATCCCTGAATATGGTAGTCTCTAGATGGTCCATCCTTTTGTCTCAACTCCAAACTTTGTCTCTGTAACTCCTTCCATGGGTGTTTTGTACCCAATTCTAAGAAAGGGCAAAGTGTCCACACTTTGGTCTTCGTACTGATTGAGTTTCATGTGTTTTGCAAATTGTAACTTATATCTTGGGTATTCTAAGTTTCTTGACTAATATCCACTTATCTCAGTGAGTACATATCATTTGAGTTCTTTTGTGATTGGGTTACCTCACTCAGGATAATGCCCTCCAGGTCCAACCATTTGCCTAGGAATTTCACAAATTCATTCTTTTTAATAGATGAGTAGTACTCCTTTGTGTAAATGTACCACATTTTTTGTATCCATTCCTCTGTTGAGGGGCATCTGGGTTCTTTCCAGCTTCTGGCTATTATAAATAAGGCTGCTATGAACATAGTGGAGCAAGTTTCTTTCTTACTAGTTGGAATATCTTCTGGATATATGCCCAGGAGAGGTATTGCGGGATCCTCTGGTAGTACAATGTCCAATTTTCCAAGAAACTGCCAGACTGATTTCCAGAGTGGTTGTACAAACTTGCAATCCCACCAACAGTGGAGGAGTGTTCCTCTTTCTCCACATCCTCACCAGCATCTGCTGTCACGTGAATTTTTGATCTTAGCCATTCTGACTGGTGTGAAATGGAATCTCAGGGTTGTTTTGATTTGCATTTCCCTGATGATTAAGGATGTTGAACATTTTTTTCAGGTGTTTCTCAGCCATTAGGTATTCCTCAGGTGAGAATTCTTTGTTTATCTCTGAGACCCATTTTTTAATGGGGTTATTTGATTTTCTGGAGTCCACCTTCTTGAGTTCTTTATATATATTGGATATTAGTCCTCTATCTGATTTAGGATAGGTAAAGTTCCTTTCCCAATCTGTTGATGGCCTTTTTGTCTTATTGACAGTGCCTTTTTCCTTACAGAAGCTTTGCAGTTTCATGAGGTCCCATTTGTCCATTCTCGATCTTACAGCACAAACCATTGATGATCTATTCAGGAATTTTCCCCCTGTGCCAATATCTTCGAGGCTTTTCCCCACTTTCTCCTCTATAAGTTTCAGTGTCTCTCCTTTTATGTGGAGCTTCTTGATCTACTTAGATTTGACCCTAGTACAAGGAGATAGGAATGGATCAATTCCCATTCTTCTACATGATAAACACCAGTTATGCCAGCACCATTTGTTGAAAATGCTGTCTTTTTTCCAGTGGATGATTTTAGTTCCCTTGTTGAAGATCAAGTGACCATAGGTGTGTGGGTTCATTTCTGGGTCTTCAATTCTATTCCATTGGTCTACTTTTTTGTCATTATACCAGTACCATGACGTTTTTATCACAATTGCTCTGTAGTAAAGCTTTAGGTCTGGCATGGTGATTCCACCAGAGGTTCTTTTATCCTTGAGAAGAGTTTTGGCTATCCTAGGTTTTTTGTTATTCCAGACGAATTTGCAGATTGTTCTGTCTAATTCGTTGTAGAATTTAGTTGGAATTTTGATGGGGATTTCATTGAATCTGTAGATAGCTTTTGGCAAGATAGCCATTTTTACAGTGTTGATCCTACCAATCCATGAGCATGAGAGATCTTTCCATCTTCTGAGATCTTCTTTAATTTCTTTCTTCAGAGACTTGAAGTTCTTATCATACAGATCTTTCACTTCCTTAGAGTCACGCCAAGGTATTTTGTAATATTTGTGACTATTGAGAAGTGTTGTTTCTGTAATTTCTTTCTCAGCCTGTTTATTCTTTGTGTAGAGAAAGGCTATTGACTTGTTTGAGTTAATTTTATATCCAGCTACTTCACCAAAGATGTTTATCAGGTTTAGGAGTTCTCTGGTGGAATTATTAGGGTCAATTATATATACTATCATATCATCTGCAAAAAGTGATGTTTTGACTTCTTCTTTTCCAATTTGTATCCCCTTGATCTCCTTTTGTTGTTGAATTGCTCTGGCTAGGCCTTCAAGTACAATGTTGAATAGGAAGGGAGAGAGTGGACAGCCTTGTCTAGTCCCTGATTTTAGTGGGATTGCTTTCAGCTTCTCACCATTTACGTTGATGTTGGCTACTGGTTTGCTGTAGATTGCTTTTTATTATGTTTAGGTATGGGCCTTGAATTCCTGATCTTTCCAAGACTTTTATCATGAATGGGTGTTGGATTTTGTCAAATGCTTTCTCCACATCTAAGGAGATGATCATGTGTTTTTGTCTTTGAGTTTGTTTATATAATGGATTACGTTGATGGATTCTCATATATTAAACCATCCTTGCATCCCTGGAATAAAACGTAGTTGGTCAGGATGGATGATTGTTTTGATGTGTACTTGTATTCAGTTTGCAAGAATTTTATTGAGTATTTTTACATCAATATTCATAAGGGAAATTAGTCTGAAGTTCTCTATCTTTGTTGGATCTTTCTGTGGTTTAGGTATCACAGTAATTGTGGCTTCATAGAATGAGTTGGGTAGAGTACCTTCTGATTCTATTTTGTGGAATAGTTTGTGCAGAACTGGAATTATATCTTCTTGGAAGGTCTGATAGAACTCTGCACAAAACCCATCTGGTCCTGGGTTTTTTTGGTTGGCAGACCATTAATGACTGCTTCTATTTCTTTAGGGGATATAGAACTGTTTAGATCGTTAACTTGATCCTGGTTTAACTTTGGTACCTGGTATCTGTCTTGAAATTTGTCCATTTTGTCCAGGTTTTCCAGTTTTGTTGTATAAGGATCTGATGGTGGTTTGGATTTCTTCAGGGTTTGTTGTTATGTCTCCCTTTTTATTTCTGATTTTGTTAATTAGGATGCTGTCCCTGTGCCCTCTAGTGAGTCTAGCTAAGGGTTTACCTATCTTGTTGATTTTCTCAAAGAACCAGCTCCTCCTTTGGTTGATTCCTTGAATAGTTCTTGTTTCCACTTGGTTGATTTGGACCCTGAGTTTGCTTATTTCCTGCCATCTACTCCTCTTGGTTGAATTTTCTTCCTTTTTTCTAGAGCTTTTAGATGTGTTGTCAAGCTGCTAGTGTGTGCTCTCTCTAGTTTCTTTTTGGAGGCACTCAGAGCTATTAGTTTTCCTCTTAGAAATGCTTTCCATAGTGTCCCATAAGTTTGGGTATGTTGTGGCTTCATTTTCATTAAACTCCAAAAGGTACTTAATTTCTTTCTTTATTCCTTCCTTGACCAAGGTATCATTGAGAAGAGTGTTATTCAGTTTCCACGTGAATGTTGGCTTTCCATTATTTATGTTGTTATTGAAGATCAGCATTAGTCCATGGTGGTCTGATAGGAAGCATGGGATGATTTCAATATTTTTTTATCTGTTGAGGCCTGTTTTGTGACCAATTATATGGTCAAATTTGGAGAAGATACCATGAGGTGCTGAGAAGAAGGTATATCCTTTTGGTTTAGGATAAAATGTTCTGTAGATATCTGTGAAGTCTATTTGTTTCATCACTTCTGTTCGTTTCACTGTGTCCTTGTTTTGTTTCTGTTTCCAGGATCTGTCCATTGATGAAAGTGGTGTGTTGAAGTCTCCCAATATTATTGTGTGAGGTTCAATATGTGCTTTGAGCTTTACTAAAGTTTCTTTAATGAATGTGGCTGCCCTTGCATTTGGAGCATAAATATTCAGAATTGAGAGTTCCTCTTGGAGGATTTTACCTTTGATGAGTATGAAGTGTCTCTCCTTGTCTTTTTTGTTAACTTTGGGTTGGAAGTCAATTTTATTTGACATTAGAATGGCTATTCCAGCTTGTTTCTTTATACAATTTGCTTGGAAAGTGGTTTTCCAGCCTTTCACTCGGAGGTAATGTCTATCTTTTTCTCTGAGATGAGTTTTCTGTAAGCAGCAGAATGTTGGGTCCTGTTTGTGTAGCCAGTCTGTTAGTCTATGTCTTTTTATAGGGGAGTTGAGTCCATTGATATTAAGAGATATTAAGGAAAAGCAATTGTTTTTTCCTATCATTTTTGTTGTTAAAGTTGGCATTCTGTTCTTGTGGCTGTCTTCTTTTAGGTTTGTTGAGGAATTAACTTCTTGCTTTTTCTAGGGCGTGATTTCTGTCCTTGTATTGGTTTTTTCTGTTATTATCCTTTGAAGCGCTGGATTCGTGGAAAGATAATGTGTTAGTTTGGTTTTGTCGTGGAATACTTTGGTTTCTCCATCTATGGTTATTGAGAGTTTGGCTGGGTATAGTAGCCTGGGCTGGAATTTGTGTTCTTTTAGTGTCTGTATAACATCTGTCCAGGCTCTTCTGGCTTTCATAGTCTCTGGTGAAAAGTGTGGTGTAATGCTGATAGGCCTGCTTTTATATGTTACTTGACCCTTTTTCCTTACTTCTTTTAATATTCTATCTTTATTTAGTGCATTTGTTGTTCTGATTATTATGTGTCGGGCGGAATTTCTTCCCTGGTCCAGTCTATTGGGAGTTCTGTAGCCTTTTTTTTTTAATTAGGTAATTTCCTCAATTACATTTCCAATGCTATCCAAAAAGTCCCCAATACACTCACCCCCAGTCCCCCACCCACCCACCCCCACCCCTTGGCCCTGGCATTCCCCTGTACTGGGGCATATAAAGTTGGCAAGTCCAATGGGCCTCTCTTTCCAGTGATGGCCTACTAGGCCATCTTGTGATACAAATGCAGCTAGAGACAAGAGCTCTGGGGTACTGGTTAGTTCATAGTAATGATCCACCTATGGGGTTGCAGTTCCCTTTACCTCCTTGGGTACTTTCTCTAGCTCCTCCATTGGGGGCTCTGTGATCCATCCAATATCTGACTGTGAGCATCCACTTCTGTGTTTGCTACGCCCCGGCATTGTCTCACAAGAGACAACTATATCTGGGTCCTTTCAGCAAAATCTTGCTAGTGTATGCAATGGTGTCAGCGTTTGGAAGCTGATTATGGGATGGATCCCTGGATATGGCAGACTTTCGATGGTCCATCCTTTCTTCACAGCTCCAAACTTTATCTCTGTAACTCTTTCCATGGGTGCTTTGTTCCCAATTCCAAGAAGGGGAACAGTGTCCACACTTTGCTAGTTGTTCTTCTTGAGTTTCATGTGTTTAACAAATTGTATCTTATATCTTGGGTATCCTAAGTTTTTGGGCACAACAATCAAAGAAAATGGAAAATGCAAAAAGATCCTAACTCAAAACATCCAGGATATCCAGGAAACAATGAGAAGACCAAACCTACAGATAATAGGAGTGGATGAGAATGAAGATTTTCAACTCAAAGGACCAGCAAACATCTTCAACAAAATTATAGAAGAAAACTTCCCAAATCTAAAGAAAGAGAGGCCCATGATCATACAAGAAGCCTAGAGAACTCCAAATAGACTGGACCAGAAAAGAAATACCTCCCGACACATAATAATCAGAAAAACAAATGCACTAAATAAAGATAGAATACTAAAAGCAGTAAGAGAAAAAGGCCAAGTAACATATAAAGGCAAGCCTATCAGAATTACACCAGATTTTTCACCAGAGACTATGAAAGCCAGAAGATCTTGGACAGATGTTATACAGACACTAAAAGAACACAAATTCCAGCCCAGGCTACTATACCCAGCCAAACTCTCAATAACCATAGATGGAGAAACCAAAGTATTCCACGATAAAACCAAATTCACACATTATCTTTCCACGAATCCAGCCCTTCAAAGGATAATAACAGAAAAAAATCAATACAAGGATGGGAACCACGCCCTAGAAAAAACAAGAAGGTAATCCCTCAACAAACCTAAAAGAAGACAGCCACAAGAACAGAATGCCACCTTTAACAACAAAAATACCAGGAAGGAACAATTACTTTTCCTTAATATCTCTTAATATCAGTGGACTCAACTCCCCAATAAAAAGACATAGACTAACAAACTGGCTACACAAAAAAGACCCAACATTTTGCTGCTTACAGGAAACTCATCTCAGAGAAAAAGATAGACACTACCTCAGAATGAAAGGCTGGAAAACAATTTTCCAAGCAAATGGTATGAAGAAACAAGCTGGAGTAGCCATTCTAATATCTGATAAGATTGACTTCCAACCCAAAGTCATCAAAAAAGACAGGGAGGGGCACTTCATACTCATCAAGGTAAAATCCTCCAAGAGGAACTCTCAATTCTGAATATCTATGCTCCGAATACAAAGGCAGCCACATTCATTAAGGAAACTTTAGTAAAGCTCAAAGCACACATTGCACCTGACACAATAATAGTGGGAGACTTCAACACACCACTTTCACCAATGGACAGATCATGGAAACAGAAACTAAACAGGGACGGATCTCTGGATATGGCAGTCTCTAGATGGTCCATTCTTTCCTCACAGCTCCAAACTTTGTCTCTGTAACTCCTTCCATGGGTGTTTTGTTCCCAATTCTAAGAAGGGGCATAGTGTCCACACTTTGGTCTTCATTCTTCTTGAAACACCCTTCTCAATAGTCACAAATAATATAAAATATCTTGGCGTGACTCTAACTAAGGAAGTGAAAGATCGCTATGATAAGAACTTCAAGTCTCTGAAGAAAGAAATTAAAGAAGATCTCAGAAGGTGGAAAGATCTCCCATGCTCATGGATTGGCAGGATCAACATTGTAAAAATGGCTATCTTGCCAAAAGCAATCTACAGATTCAATACAATCTCCATCAAAATTCCAACTCAATTCTTCAACGAATTAGAAAGAGCAATCTGCAACTTCATCTGAAATAACAGAAAACCTAGGATAGCAAAAACTCTTCTCAAGGATAAAAGAACCTCTGGTGGAATCACCATGCCGGACCTAAAGCTTTACTACAGAGCAATTGTGATAAAAACTGCGTGGTACTGGTATAGTGACAGACAAGTAGACCAATGGAATAGAATTGAAGACCCAGAAATGAACCCACACACCTATGGTCACTTGATCTTCGACAAGGGAGCTAAAACCATCCAGTGGAAGAAAGAAAGCCTTTTCAACAAATGGTGCTGGCACAACTGGTTGTTATCATGTAGAAGAATGGGAATCGATCCATTCCTATTTCCTTGTACTAAGGTCAAATCTAAGTGGATCAAGGAACTTCACATAAAACCAGAGACACTCAAACTTATAGAGGAGAAAGTGGGGAAAAGCCTTGAAGATATGGGCACAGGGAAAAGATTCCTGAATAGAACAGCAATGGCTTGTGCTGTAAGATTGAGAACTGACAAATGGGACCTCATGAAACTGCAAAGCTTCTGCAAGGCAAAAGACACCGTCAATAAGACAAATAGACCACCAACAGATTGGGAAAGGATCTTACTATCGTAAATCAGATAGGGTACTAATATCCAATATATATGAAGAACTCAAGAAGGTGGACTCCAGAAAATCAAATAACCCCATTAAAAAATGGGGCTCAGAACTGAACAAAGAATTCTCACCTGAGGAATACCGAATGGCAGGGAAGCACCTGAAAAAATGTTCAACATCCTTAATCATCAGGGAAATGCAAATCAAAACAACCCTGAGATTCCACCACACACCAGCCAGAATGGCTAAGATTAAAAATTCAGGTGACAGCAGATGCTGGCAAGGATGTGGAGAAAGAGGAACACTCCTACATTGTTGGTGGAATTGCAAGCTTGTACAACCACTCTGGAAATCAGTCTGGTGGTTCCTTAGAAAATTGGACATTGTACTACAGGAGGATCCCGCAATACCTCTCCTGGGCATATATCCAGAAGATGTCCCAACCGGTAAGAAGGACACATGCTCCACTATGTTCATAGCAGCCTTATTTATAATAGCCAGAAGCTGGAAAGAACCCAGATGCCCCTCAACAGAGGAATGGATACAGAAAATGTGGTACATTTACACAATGGAGTACTACTCAGTTATTAAAAATAATGAATTTATGAAATTCATAGCCAAATTTATGGACCTGGAGGGCATCACCCTGAGTGAGGTAACACAATCACAAAGGAACTCACACAATATGTACTCACTGATAAGTGGATATTAGCCCAAAACTTAGGATACCCAAGATATAAGATAATGTTTGCTAAACACATGAAACTCAAGAAGAATGAAGACTGAAGTGTGGACACTATGCTGCTCCGTAGAATTGGGAACAGAACACCAATGGAAGGAGTTACAGAGACAAAGTTTGGAGCTGTGAGGAAAGGATGGACCATCTAGAGACTGCCATATCCAGAGATCCGTCCCATGATCAGCATCCAAACACTGACACCATTGCATTCAGTAGCAAGATTTTGCTGAAAGGACCCAGATATAGCTGTCTCTTGTGCGACTATGCCGGGGACTGGCAAACACAGAAGTGGATGCTCATAGTCAGCTTGTGAATGGATCACAGGGCCCCCAATGGAGGAGCTGGAGAAAGTACCCAAGGAGCTGAAGGGATCCACAACCCTATGGGTGGAACAACATTATGAACTAACCAGTATCCCGGAGCTCTTGACTCTAGCTGCATATGTATCAAAAGATAGCCTAATCGGCCTTCACTGGAAAGAGAGGCCCAATTGGACATGCAAACTTTATATGCCCCAGTACAGGGGAATGCCAGGGCCAAAAAAAAAATGGGAATGGGTAGGTAGGGAATTGGGGGGGGGAGTGTATGGGGGACTTTTGGGATAGCAATGGAAATTTAATTGAGGAAAAGATGTAATAAAAATATTAAAAAATAAGAAATCAAATGATATTGGCTTAGAGTTTCATCTAGCACTATGTTTCTTTCTCAGAATCACTTGGGCTACTTGCGGTCTTTTGTGCTTTCATGAATCTTAAGATGACTTTTTCTTTTTTTTTTTCCATATTTTTTTATTGGGTATTTATTTCAGTTATTGGAAAGATGACATTTTCTAATTCTGGGAATAATGCCACTGTGGTTTTGATTGGAATTTCACTGAATCTACAGATTACTTTTGGTAGGATAACCATTTTCACAATAGTAATCCTTTCTATCCATGAACATGGGAGGTCTTTCCATGTAGTCTTCTTTCTCAATTACTTTCTTTGGTGATTCAAAGTTTTTCTCAGAGAGGTCTTTCACATTCCTGGTTAGTTTTATAACAAGGTACTTTAAGGTTTATTATTTTTTTTATATCGTCATTGGAATTGACTCTGATTTATTTCTCAGAGTATGATTGTCATTGGTATGTAGGAAGACTACTGATTTTTGTATGTTAATTTCATATATATCTTCAATAAAAATGTCAATTCTAAGAGTTTTCTAGTGAAGTTTTATGGCCATGTTGACTCATTCTCTTCTTCCTTTCCTTTCATATCCTTTTATTTGCTTATTGCTATAGGTAATCTTCAAGCACAAGACTGAGTAGGAATTGAAAAAGTGGACATTCTTCCTGATTTTAGTGGCAATGCTTTATGATTTCCTCCACTTAATATAATATTGTCACATATATCCTTTATTGTGTTGAGATGTTTCTTCTATTCTGAGTTTTTCCATACTTTTTTCATGAATATGGTAAGATTTTAATAAAATTCCCCATCTGTATCTATTAAGACATCACTGTCCTCTCTTGTCCTGAAAGTCCAGTGTGCACAAGCAGCAGCACTTCTTGTGCAATTTCTACTGTTCTCCCCAGGTAGCTTAATACAACCAGCACAGCATAGATTTAGGGGGCTTGCATCAAGGCCCCAATTCTCAATATGTCCCCCTTACTTTTCTGCAGTGGTCTTCCTGACTTAATCAAGTTAGCTGACAGGTCAAGTCTCTTGCCAAAAATAGAACAAATTGTGTGCTACTGTAGTTATTTCCCTTACCAAGATTCAGTGGGGAAGATTATAGAAGACTTCTGTTGTCTATTTTAGTTGAGTAATTTACGTTTTTATTGTATAATAGTAAGAGTTCTCTGTGTATTCTGGATGAAAGTATTTTATCAAAGATGTGATGTGCAAATATCTTCTCTTTCTAATGTTTAAGCTAGTTTTCATTTTCTTTAGAGTATTGTTTGCAGCACAAAAAGTTTCAACTTTCATGACACATATTTTATGTGTTTGCTTTATTTTATTGCTTTTATTTTGTTATTATAACTGAGAAGTCATAGTCCAGTGCCAATTCATAAAGGATAGCATCCACATTTAATTCTAGAGACTTCATAATTTCATCCCTCTGGTCTAATGTCTATGTTAAAGTTTGTGTATGGCACAAGGCATAGGTCTAACTTTGGCCTTTGATACAAATGTATCCCAGTGTCTCAGCACCATTTGTCTAAAATGTTCTCCCTTCCCTTGATGAATTATCTATGTACTCCTGTCAAAAGTTAATTGATTATAAATGGAGGATTTCTTTTTTCTGACTCTCCATTCTCTCTCATTGATCTGTATTTCTATCTTTATGCCCACTACACTGGCTTGAGATTCTTTCAACTTTTAATAACTATTTTTATCATAAGACAAATGTGTGAGCTTATGTGAGAAAGAAATAAGATGAGAGAGACCTTATTAGTCTCTAAGAGAAGCAAGGAAGAGCACTTCCCACATGCTTTCATATGTCAGGAACATTTAGAAAACTCCATGCTGTGACTCTGTCTGTGGCTGGAATGTGGCTGGGGTGAGTGATAAGCAGCCTACAATAGCTTAATAAAAATTTCCTGAGAATTATTTGGTTGTATTTATGCAGAGTTTTAAAAATGTATTTGAACACAAAGTTTTTGATTCTTTTTTGACCTATAGTATGTACTATTATCTCATAAACCAAATTTGGTTTGCAACAAAATCCACAGAAATATAGCAGAAATTAAGATGGAACAATGGCATTTGGCTTAAAGGGGTTTAAACTGAAGGTCCAGAAAATAATGTTTTGACTAAGGGTACAGCCTTGAGAGTAAGCATTGAATAAAAGATTCTAGCATTAAGGATTTTAGATATAACATATCCGGGAAACACTCCTACATAGTGATATATCTAATTCTTTGCTTTCCTGGTTATCTTTTACCCCCAGATAGAAAAAATAAAACATTTTTTTATTAACCTACTTTGTAAGGAGTGGACATTTCTAAATAAGTATTGTGTTCCAGCCAAGATCTCTGTCTCTGTTTGTCGCTATCAATCCCTCCTTGAAACATCTCTACTTCCTTCACTTCCCATAAAATCACACACGCTCACACACACACACACACACACACACACACACACACACACAGACACACATACACACACACAAAGACACACTCAAGCACAAAAAGATAACTCTATATGTCATCATCACACAGCACTGACTCTGGTGTCATCAAAAAGCACCTACTTTCACATCATCACACATCATTCAGACTTTTGTCATCATGGAGCACTCTGTCATCACAGAGTACACACTAGGTAATCACCACAGGACACTCTTTCTGTCACCATTAAGTACTCATTCTGTAAACACAGCACTCATGCTTCCATCACAGAGCATTCACTGTCATCAGCAGAAAACCCTCACACTGCTACTGTAGAGTGCTCCCTGTGTCATCATTCTCAGAGAGCACTCACTCGGCCTTCACTCCTCACAGAGGACTCACTCTGCCATGAGGCCCCACAGAGCACTCACTCTACCATGGGTCCTCACAGAGCATTCACACTGCCATCTATCATCACAGAGCACTAAACCTGCCATGGGTCCTCACACAGCACTCACTTTGCCATCGGTCCCCACAGAGCACTCACTCTAAAATGGGTCCTCAAAAATCACTCTGCCATGGGTCCTCACAGAGAACTCACTCTGCCATCAGTCCTCACAGAGCACTCACTCTGCCATCTATTATCACAGAGCACTCACTCTGCCATCTATTATCACAGAGGACTCATTCTGCCATGGGTCCTCACAGAGCACTAATGCTGCCATGGACCTCACATAGCACTCATTCTGCCAGGGGTCCTGACAGAGCACTAACTCTGGCATGGGTCCTCACAGAGCACATATTCTGACATCAGGCCTCACAGAGTACTCACTCTGACATGGGTCCTAATAGAGCACTCAGACTGTCATCTATCATCACAGAGCACTCACTCTGCAATGGGTCCTCTCAGAGCACAGACTCTTCCATCAGTCCTCACAGAGCCCATACACTGACATTGGTCCTCACAGAGCACTGATGGCCATCAGTCCTCACAAAGTACTGACTCTGCCATGGGTATTCACAGAGCACTCACTTTGTCATCTATCATCACAGAGCACTCCCTCTGCCATGGTCTTCACAAGGCACTAACCCTGCCATGTGTCCTCACAGAGCACTAACTCTGCCATGGGTCTTTATAGAGCACTCACTCTGCCATGAGTCCTCAAAGAGCACTCATTCTGCCTTCATTCCTCACAGAGCTCTCACTCAGGCATGTGTCCTCACAAAGCACTCACTCTGCCTTCAGTCCTCACAGGGCACTTACACTTCCATGGGTCCTCACAGAGCACTCACTCTTCCATCAGTCCTCACAGAGCACTCACTCTGCAATGGGTCCTAACAAAGCACTCTGCCATGGGTTTTCACAAAGCACTCACTCTACGATCAGTCCTCATAGAGCACTCACTCTGCCATGGGTCCTCAGAGAGAACTCACCCTGGCATGGGTCCTTACAGAGCAGTCACTATGCCATCAGTCCTCACAGAGCCCATACATTGACATGGGTCCTCACAGAGCACTAACTCTGCCATCAGTTCTCACAGAGCACTTACTCTGCCATGGGTCCTCACAGAGCACTGACTCTGCCATGGTTCCTCACAGATCACATTCTCTGACATCAGTTCTAACAGAGCACTCCCTCTGCCATGAGTCCTCACAAAGCACTCACTCTGCCTTCAGTTCTCACAGAGCACTCACTCAGCCATGGGTCTTCACAAAAAAAAACTTACTCTGCAATCAATCCTCACAGAGCCCTTACAGTGCAATGGGTCCTCAAAGAGCACTCACTTTGCCATCAGTCCTCACAGAGAACTCACTCTGCCATCAGTTCTCACAGAGCACTCACACTGCCATCTATTATCAGAGAGCACTCATTCTGCCATGGGTCTTCACAGAGCACTACTGCTTCCATGGGTCCTCACAGAGCACATTCTCTAACATCAGTCCTCAGAGAGCACTCACTGTGCCATGGGTCTTTATAGAGCACTCACTCTGCCATCTATCATTACAGAGCACTCACTATGCCTTGGGTCCTCACAGAGCACTCACTCTGCCATGGGTCCTCACAGAGCACTCAGGCTGTCATCTATCATCACAGAGCACTCACTCTGCCATGGGACCTCACAGAGAACTCACCCTGGCATGGGTCCTTACAGAGCAGTCACTATGCCATCAGTCCTCACAGAGCCCATACAATGACATGGGTCCTCACAGAGCACTAACTCTGCCATCAGTTCTCACAGAGCACTTACTCTGCCATGGGTCCTCACAGAGCACTGACTCTGCCAACATTCCTCACAGAGAACACATTCTGCCATGGGTACATACAGAGCACTCACTTTGTCACCTGTCATCACAGAGCACTCACTCTGCCATGGGTCATCAAAGAGCACTGACTCTGCCATCAGTTCTCAAGGAGCACAATCTCTGCCCTTTGTCCTCACATAGCACTCACTCTGTCATCATTCTTCCAAGATCATTCATTTTGCCATTTGTGCTCACATAGCACTAACTCTGCAAGGGGTCCTCACAGAGCACGGACTCTACCATCAGTCCTCGAGAGCACTCACTCTGCCATGGGACCTTATAGAGGACTCACTTAGCCATGAGTCCTCACAAAGCACTCACTCTGCCATCCGTCCTTATAGAGGACTCACTCTGCCATGGGACCTTATAGATCACTTACTCTGCCATGAGTCCTCACAAAGCACTCACTATGCCATCCGTCCTCACAGAGCCCATACACTGACATGGGTCCTCACAAAGTACTCACTCTGCCATCAGTCCTTACATAGCTCTCATTCTACAATGGGTCTTCAAAAATTACTCTGCCATGGGGCCTCACATATCACTCATTCTGCCACCAGTCCTCACAGAGCACTCACTTTGCCAACAGTCCTCACAGAGCACTTACTCTGCCATGGTTCCTCACAGATCACATTCTCTGACATCAGTTCTAACAGAGCACTCCCTCTGCCATGAGTCGTCACAAAGCACTCACTCTGCCTTCAGTTCTCACAGAGCACTCACTCAGCCATGGGTCCTCACACACACAAAAAAAAAAAACTTACTCTGCAATCAGTCCTCACAGAGCCCTTACAATGCAATGGGTCCTCAAAGAGCACTCACTTTGCCATCAGTACTCACAGAGCACTCACTCTACAATGGGTCCTCAAAAATCACTCTGCCATGGGTCCTCACATAGCACTCACTGTGCCATCAGTCCTCACTGAGCACTCATTCTGCTATCGACTATCACAGAGCACTCACTCTGCCATCTATTATCACAAAGGACTCATTCTGCCATGGGTCCTCACAGAGCACTAATGCTGCCATGGGACCTCAGAGAGCACATTCTCTGGCATCAATCCACACAGAGCACTCACTCTGCCATGGGTCCTTATAAAGCACTTAGTCTGCTATCTATCATTACAGAGCACTCACTATGCCTTGGGTCCTCACAAAGCACTTACTCTGCCATCAAACCTCACAGAGCACTCATTCTGCCAGGGGTCCTCACAGAGCACTCAGGCTGTCATCTATCCTCACAGAGCATTCACTCTGCCATGGGACCTCACAGATAACTCACCCTGGAATGGGTCCTTACAGAGCAGTGACTCACAGAGCCCATACACTGACATGGGTCCTCACAGAGCACACATTCTGCCATGTTCCTCACAGAGCACTAACCCTGCCATGGGTCCTCACAGAGCACACTTTCTGACATCAGTCCTCAGAGAGCACTCACTCTGCCATCAGTCCTCACAGAGCACTCACTCTGCCATCAGTTCTCACAGAGCACTCACTCTGCCATCTATTATAATAGAGCACTCACACTGCCATCTATTATCAGAGAGCACTCATTCTGCCATGGGTCTTCACAGAGCACTACTGCTTCCATGGGTCCTCACATAGCACATTCTCTGACATCAGTCCTCAAAGAGCACTCACTGTGCCATTTATCATTACAGAGTACTCACTATGCCTTGGGTTCTCACAGAGCACTCACTCTGCCATGGGTCCTCACAGAGCAATCACTCTGCCATGGGTCCTCACAGAGCAATCACTCTGCCATGGGTCCTCACAGAGCAATCACTCTGCCATGGGTCCTCACAGAGCAATCACTCTGCCATGGGACCTCACAGAGAACTCACCCTGGCATGGGTCCTTACAGAGCAGTCACTATGCCATAATTCCTCACAGAGCCCATACACTGACATGGGTCCTCACAGAGCACTGACTCTGCCAACATTCCTCACAGAGAACACACTCGGCCATGGGTACACACAGAGAACTCACTTAGTCTTCTATCATCACAGAGCACTCACTCTGCCATGGGTCATCAAAGAGCAGTGACTCTGCCATCAGTCCTCAAGGAGCACAATTTCTGCCATTTGTCCTCACATAGCACTCACTCTGTCTTCATTCTTCAAAGATCACTCACTTTGCCATGTGTCCTCACACAGCACTTACTCTACAAGGGGTCCTCACAGAGCATTCACTCTGCCATGGGTCCTCACACAGCATTTACTCTGCAATGGGTCCTCACAGAGCACTGACTCTGCCATCAGTCCTCAGAGAGCACTCACTCTGCCATGGGACCTTATAAAGCACTCACTCAGCCATGATTCCTCACAAAGCACTCACTCTTCCCTCAGTCCTTACAGATCACTCACTCTGCTATGGGTCCTTATACAGCACTTACTCTGCCATGAGTCCTCACAAAGCACTCACTATGCCATCAGTCCTCACAGAGCCCATACATTGACATGGGTCCTCACAGAGCACTCACTCTGCCAAGGGTCATCACAGAGCACTCACTTTCTCATCAATCATTACAGAGTACTCATTCTGCCATTGGTCCTCACAGAGCACCGACTCTGCCATCAGCCCTCAAAAAGCACAAACTCTGCCATTTTTTCTCACATAGCACTCATTCTGAAATCTGTCCTCAAGAGAAGTTACTTTGCCATGGGCCTCAAAGAGTACTGACTCTGCCATCAGTCCTCACAGAGCACTCACTCTGCCATGTGTACTCACAGAGCACTCAGGCTGTCTTCTATCATCACAGAGCACTAACCCTGCCATGGGTCCTCACAGAGCACATTCTCTGACATCAGTCCTCAAAGAGCACTCACTCTGCCATGGGTCCTTAGAGAGCACTCACTCTGCCATGAATCCTCACAGAGCACTCACTCTTCCATGGGTCCTCACAGAGCACTTACTCTGCCCTTGCCTCACAGAGCACTGACTCTGCCATCAGTCCTCACAGAGCACTCATTCTGCCATAGGTCCTCACAGAATACTCACTCTGCCATCAGTTCTCACAGAGCACTCAGTCTGCCTTCAATTCTCACAGAGCACTCACTCTGCCATTTATCATCACAGAGCACTCACTTTGCCATGTGTCCTCACAGAGTACTTACTCTGCATGGATCCTCAGAGAGCACTCACTTTGCCATAAGTCCTCACAGAGAACCCACTTTGCCATCAGTTCTCACAGAGTACTAACTCTGCCATGGGTCCTCACAGAGCACAAAATCTGCCATTTGTCTTCACATAGCACTCACTCTGCCATCTTCCTCACTGAGAACTCAATTTGCCATGGGTCCTCACAGAGCACAATATCAGCCATTTGTCCTCCCATAGCACTAACTCTGACATTAATGGGTCCTCACAGAGAACTTATTCTGCAATCACTCCTACAGAACACTCACTCAGCCATGGGTCCTCACAAAGCACTCACTCTGCCATCTGTCCTCACAGAGCACACACTCTGCCATGGGTCCTCACAGAGCACTCACTCTGCCATGGGTATTCACAGAGCACTCACTCTGACATTGGTCCTTACAGAGCACATTCTCTGACATCACTCCTAACAGAGCACACACTCTGCCATGGGACCTCACATAGCATTAACTCTGGCATGGGTTCTCACATAGCACATTCTCTGACATCATTCCTCACAGAGTACTCACTCTGCCCTGGGTCCTTATAGAGCAATCACTCTGTCATCTATCATCACAGAGCACTGACTATGCTGTGGGTCCTCACTGAGCACTCACTCTGCCATGGGACCTCACAGAACACTGACTCTGCCATCAGTGCTCAAGGAGCACAATCTCTGGCATTTGTCCTCACACAGCACTCACTCTGCCATCATTTCTCACAGAGCACTCACTCTGCCATGGGTCCTCACAGAGCACACACACTGGCATGGGTCCTTACAGAGCTTGCACTCTGCCATGGATCCTCACAGAGCACTCACCCTGGCATGGGTACTCACAGAGGACTCACTCTGCCAACTATTATGACAGAGAACTCACTATGACTGGTTCCTCACAGAGGACTTACTCTGCAATGGGTCTTCACAGAGCACTCACTCTTCCATGGGTCCTCACAGAGCACTCACTCTGCAATGGGTCCTCATAAAGCACTGTGCCATGGGTCCTCACAGAGCACTCATTCTGCCATAGGTCCTCACAGAATACTCACTCTGCCATCAGTTCTCACAGAGCACTCAGTCTGCCTTCAATCCTCACAGAGCACTCACTCTGCATTCAATCCTCACAGAGCACTCACTCTGCCATTTATCATCACAGAGCACTCACTTTGCCATGTGTCCTCACAGAGTACTTACTCTGCATGGATCCTCAGAGAGCACTCACTTTGCCATAAGTCCTCACAGAGAACCCACTTTGCCATCAGTTCTCACAGAGTACTAACTCTGCCATGGGTCCTCACAGAGCACAAAATCTGCCATTTGTCTTCACATAGCACTCACTCTGCCATCTTCCTCACTGAGAACTCAATTTGCCATGGGTCCTCACAGAGCACAATATCAGCCATTTGTCCTCCCATAGCACTAACTCTGACATTAATGGGTCCTCACAGAGAACTTATTCTGCAATCACTCCTACAGAACACTCACTCAGCCATGGGTCCTCACAAAGCACTCACTCTGCCATCTGTCCTCACAGAGCACTCACTCTGCCATGGGTCCTCACAGAGCACTCACACTGGCATGGGTCCTTACAGAGCTTGCACTCTGCCATGGATCCTCACAGAGCACTCACCCTGGCATGGGTACTCACAGAGGACTCACTCTGCCAACTATTATGACAGAGAACTCACTATGACTGGTTCCTCACAGAGGACTTACTCTGCAATGGGTCTTCACAGAGCACTCACTCTTCCATGGGTCCTCACAGAGCACTCACTCTGCAATGGGTCCTCATAAAGCACTGTGCCATGGGTCCTCACAGAGCACTTACTCTGCATGGGTCCTCACAGAGCACAAAATATGCCATTTGTCCTCACATAGCACTCACTCTGCCATCTTCCTCACTGAGAACTCAATTTGCCATGGGTCCTCACAGAGCACTCACCTTGCCAACTATCATGACAGAGAACTCTGACTGGTTCCTCACAGAGTATTCACTCTGCCATCAGTCCTCACATAGCACTCACTCTTTCATGGGTCCTCACAGTGCAATCACTCTGCCATCTATCATCAAAGAGCACTCACTCTGCCATCATGACAGAGAACTCACTCTGACTGGTTCCTCACAGAGTACTCACTCTGCCATCAGCCCTCAAATAGCAATCCCTCTGCCTTGGGTCATCACAGAGCACTTACTCTGCCATGGGTCCACACTGAGCACTAACTGTGCAAACTATCATGACAGAGAACTCACTCTGACTGGTTCCTCACAGAGCACTCACTCTGCCATCAGACATCACAGAGCACTGACTCAGACATGGGTCCCCACAAAGCACTGACTCTGCCATCAGTCCTCACAGAGCCCTTACAGTGTCATGGGCCCTCACAGAGTACTCACTCTGCCATCAGACCTCACAGAGCCCTTACACTGTCACAGGTCCTCACAGAGTACTTACTCTGACATCAGTCCTCAAAGAGCACTCACTTTGCCATTGGTCCTCACAGCATTTACTCTGCCATTGTTCCTCAAGAGCACTCATTCTGCCATCAGTTATCACAGAGAACTAACCCTGCCATCAGTTATCACAGAGAACTAACCCTGCCATCAGTTATCACAGAGCACTCACTCTGCCATAGGTACTCACAGAGCACTCACTCTGCCATGGTTCCTTATAGAGCACTCACTCTGAAATGTGTCCTCAGAAAGCATTCACTCAGCCTACAGTCCTCACAGAGCCCTTACACTGCTGTGGCTCTCAGAGAGCACTCACTCTTCCATTAGTTCTCACATAACACTCACTTTGTGATGGGTCCTCACAAAGAACTCTGCCATAGGACCTCACAGAGTACTCACTCTGCCATCATTCCTCACAGAGCACTCACTCTGTCAAATATCATCACAGAGCACTCACTTTGCTATGTGTCCTCACAGAGTACTCTGCCATCAGTCCTCCTAGGGCACTCACTCTGCCATTGATCATAACAGAGCACTCACTCTGCAATGTGTCCTCACAGAGCTCTTATTCTGCCATGGGTCCTCACAGAGCACATTCTCTGACATCAGTCCTCACAGAGCATTTACATTTCCAAGGATCATCAAAGAGCACTCACTCTGCCATCAGTCCTCACAGAGCACTCACTCTGCCATGAGTCCTCACAAAGCACTCACTCTGCCATTAGTACTCATAAGGAGCTTACATTGGCATTGGTCCTCACAGAGTAGTCACTCTGCAATGGGTCATCACAAAGCACTCTGCCATGGGTCCTCACAGAACACTCACTCTGAAATCAGTCCTTACAGAGCACTCCCTCTGCCATTTATCATAACAGAGCACTTACACTGCCATGGGTCCTCACAGAGCACTTACTCTGCCATTGGTCCTCACAGAGTACATACTCTGACATATGTCCTAACAGAGCACAAAATCTGCCCTTTGTCCTAACATAGCACTCACTCTGCCTTCTGTCCTCACAGAGCACTGACTCAGTCATTGGTCCCCACAAAGCACTGACTCTGCCATCAGTCCTCCCAGAGCCCTTACACTGTCATGTGTCCTCACATAATACTCACTCTGCCATCAGTCCTTAGAGAGAACTCAATCTGCAATAGGTCCCTACAGAACACATTCTCTGACATCAGTCCTAACAGAGCACTCACTCTGCCATGGGTCTTCACAAAGCACTCTGCCATGTGTCCTCATGGAGTACTCAATCTGCCATTTATCCTGACAGAGAACTCACTCTTACAAGTTCCTCACAGAGCACTTACTCTGCAATGGGTCCTCACAGAGCACTCACACTGCCATCAGTCATCACAGAGCACTCGCTCTGACATGGGTCCTCACAAAGCACTCAATCTGCCATTTATCCTGACAGAGCACTCACTCTTACTGGTTCCTCACAGAGCACTCACAGTGCCATTGTTACTCACAGAGCACTCACTCTGCCATCTATCATCACAGAACATTCTGACATGAGTCCTCACTGAGCACTTAATCTGCCATGGGTCCTCACAGAGCAATCAGGCTGCCATTGGTCTTCACAGAGAACTCACTCCAACAAGGTTCCTCACAGAGTGCTTACCCTGCCATGGTTCCTCACAGAGCACTTACACTGCCATTTGACCTCACAGAACACTTACTATACAATGGGTCCTCACAAAATATTCACTCTGCCATCAGTCCTCACAGAGCACTCACTATGCCATTGGTCCTCACAAGAGTACTCACTTTGCCATCTATTATCACAGAGCACTCACTCTGCCATGGGTCCTCACAGAGCAATAAGGCTGCCATCAGTCCTCCCAAAGCACTCATTCTGTCTTCAGTCCAAACAGAGCACTCACTCAGCCATGGGTCCACCCAAAGCACTCACTTTGTCATCAGTTCTCACAGAGTTCTTACACTGATATGGGACCTCACACATCACTCACTCTGCCATAAGTACTCACAGAGCACTCACTCTGTAATGGGTCCTAACAAAGCACTCTGCCCTAGGTTCTCACAGAGCACTCACTCTTCCATCAGTACTCACAGAGCACTCACTCTGCAATGGGTCCTCCCAGAGCACATTCTCTGACATCAGTCCTCACAGAGCACTCACTCTGGCATGGGTACTTATAGAGCACTTACTGTGTCATGGGTCCTCACAGAACACTCTCTCTGCCATCTGTTCTCACAGAGCACTCACTCTGCAATGTGCACTCATGGTGCACATATTCTGCCATGGATGCTGACAGAGCACTTACTCTGCCATCAGTCCTAAAGAGCACTCACTCTGCCATCAGTCCTACAGAGCACTCACTCTGCCATGAGTCCTCACCAAGCACTCACTCTGCATTCAGTCCTTACAGATCACTCACTCTGCCATGGAACTCACAGATCACTCACTCTGCCAACTATCATGACAGAGACCTCACTCTGACTGGTTCCTCACAGAGCATTTACTCTGGCACGGGTCCTCTCCAAGCTCTCACTCTGCCATCTGTCATCACAGAGCACTCACTCTGACATGGGTCCTCACAGAGCACTCTCTGCCATTTATCCTGACAGAGCACTCACTCTTACTGGTTCCTCACAGAGCAATCACACTGACATTGTTCCTCACAGAGCACTCACTCTGCCATCTATTATCACAGAGCACTCTGACATGAGTCCTCACTGAGCACTTAATCTGCCATGGGTCCTCACAGAGCAATCAGGCTGCCATTGGTCTTCACAAAGAACTCACTCCAACAAGGGTCCTCACAGAGAACTTACTCTGCCATGGTTCCTCACAGAGCACTTACACTGCCATTTGACCTCACAGAGCACTTACTATGCAATGGATCCTCACAGAGCACTCACTCTGCAATGGGTCCTCACAAAGCACTCACTCTGCCTTCAGTCCTCACAGAGCACTCACTCAGCCATGGCTCCTCATAAAGTGCTCACTCTGCCATTGGCCTCACAGAGCCCTTTCACTCCTATGGGTCCTCACAGAGCACTCATTCTGCCAACAGTCCTCAAAGAACACTTACTCTGCAATGGGTACTTACAAAGCTCTCTACCAAGGGTCCTCAGGAAGCACTCTCTCTGCCATCAGTCCTCACAGAGCACTCATTCTGCCATGTATCATCACAGAACTAACTTTGTCATGTATCCTCACAGAGTACTTAGTCTGCCATGGGTCCTCACAGAGCACATACTCTGCCATAAATCCTCACAGAGCACAAAGTCTGCCATTTGTCCTCACATAGCACTCAATCTGCCATCAGTCCTCACAGAGCACTCACTTTGCCATAGGTCCTCACACAGCACTTACTCTGCCATGGGTCCTTGCAGAGCACTCACTATGCCATCAGTTCTCACAGAAGACTCACTCTGCCATAGGTCCTCACAGAGCACTCATGCTTCCATCAGTCCTCACAGAGCCTCACTCTGCCATTTATCATCAGAGAGCAGACACTCTGCCATGGGTCCTCACAGAGCACATTCTCTGACATCTGTCCTAACAGAGCACCCACTCTGGCATGGGTCCTTATAAAACACTCACTCTGCCATGTGTCCTCAGAGAACACTCTCTCTGCCATCTGTTCTCACAGAGCACTAACTCTGCAATGTGTCCTCACAGAGCACTTATACTGCCATTGGTACTCACAGAGCACTCACTCTGCCATCAGTCCTCACAGAGCACTCACTCTGCTATGTGTCCTCATAGAGCACTCACTTTGCCATCAGTACTCACAGAGCACTCACTATACCAACAGTCCTACAGAGCACTCACTCTGCCATGAGTCCTCACAAAGCACTTACACTTCTTTCAGTTCTCACAGAGCACTAACTCAGCCATGGGTCCTCACAGAGCACTCGCTCTACCATGGGTTATCACAGAGCACTCACTCTGCCATGGATAATCACAGAGCCTTTATACTGCTATGGGTCTTCACAGATCACTCACTCTGCCATTAGTCCTCACGGAGCACTCTGCCATCTCTCAGAGCACTCACTCTGCCATTTATCATCACAGAGTATTCATTTTGCCATGTGTCCTCATAGAGTACTTACTCTGCCATGGGTCATCAGAGAGCACATACTCTGCCAAAAATCCTCACAGAGCACAAACTCTCTATTTTTCTGCACATAGCACTCAATTTGCAATCATTCTTCACATAGCACTCACTCTGCCATCAGTCCTTACAGAGCACTCATCTGCCATGGGTCCTCACAGAGCTGTGCCATCTATTATCACAGAGCACTCACACTGCCATTGGTCTTCACAGAGCACTCATCTGCCATGGGTCCTCACAGAGCACTCACTCTATCATCTATCATCACAGAGCACTCACTCTGCCATGGGTCCTCACAGAGCACTCACTCTGTCATCTTCTTCACAGAGCCCTCACTATAACAAGGGTCTTTACAGAGCACTCACTCTGCCATGGGTCCACACAGAACACTCATACTCCCATTGGACCTCACAGAGCACTTACTCTGCAATGGGCCATCACAAAATATTCACTCTGCCATCAGTTCTCACAGAACACTCACTCAGCCATGGGTCCTCACAGAGCACTCACTCTGCCATTTATCATAAAACTTACTCTGCCATGGGTCCTCAAAGAGCACTAACTCTGCCATGGGTCCTTATAGAGTACCCAGTCTGCAATGTTTCCTCACAGAACACTCTCTCTGCCATCTCTTCTCATAGACCACTCATTCTGCAATGTGTCCTCACAGAGCACTTATTCTGCCATGGGTCCTCACAGAGCACTTACTCTGCCATGGGCCATCACAGAGCACTCAGTCTGCCATCAGTCCTGACAGAGCACTCACTCTGCCATGGGTCCTCACAGAGCACTCACTCTGCCATCTATTATCACAGAGCACTCACACTGCCTTTGGTCTTCACAGTGCACTTACTCTGCCATGGGTAACCACAGATCACTCACTCTGACATTAGTCCTCACAGAGCACTCACTCTATCATCTATCATCACAGAGCACTCACTCTGACATGGGTCCTCACAGAGCACTCACTCTGTCATTGGTCCTCACAGAGCCCTCACTACAACAAGGGTCTTTACAGAGCACTCACTCTGCCATGGGTCCACACAGAACACTCACACTCCCATTGGACCTCACAGAGCACTTACTCTGCAATGGGTCCTCACAAAATATTCACTCTGCCATCAGTCCTCACAGAGTGCTCACTCAGCCATGGGTCCTCACAGAGCACTCACTCTTTCATGGGTCCTCACAGAACACTAACTCTGCCATCAGTCCTCACAGAGTACTCACTCAGCCCTGGGTCCTCCCAAAGCACTCTCTGTATTGTCCTCACAGTGCCCTTACACTGCTATTTGTCCTCACAGATTACTCACTCTGCCATCAGTCCTCACAGAGCACTCACTCTGCCATTTATCATAAGAGAAAACTTACTCTGCCATGGGTCCTCACAGAGCACTAACTATTCCATGGGTCCTTATAGAGCACCCACTCTGTGATATTTCCTCACAGAACACTCTCTCTGCCATCTCTTCTCATAGAACACTCACTCTGCAATGTGTCCTCACAGAGCACTTATTCTGCCATGGGTCCTCACAGAGCACTTACTCTGCCATGGGTCATCACAGAGCATTCACTGTACCATCAGTCCTGACAGAGCACTCACTCTGCCATTGGTCCCCACAGAGAACTCACTCTGTCATCGACCATCACAGAGCACTCACTGTGACATGGGTCCTCACAGAGCACTCATTCTGCAATGGGTCCTCACAGAGCACATTCTCTGACATAAGTCCTCAGAGAGCACTCACTCAGGCATGGGTCCTCACAGAGCACTTATTTCTGCCATGGGTCATCAAGAGCACTCACTCTGCCATCAGTCCTCACACAGCACTCACTTGTGGGAAGCCACATGTGCCGTTGCAGAGTGGCACGGGCTTCTGCTGGCCACCACGCATACATAGGCAGTAAAGTTTTTTGCCAAGATGAGGTTTTGAGAATTAACCAAAATTAACCAATCAGATGAGAGAGAAGTTAACCAATCAGATGAGAGAGAAGTTAACCAATCAGATGAGAGAGAAGTTAACCAATCAGATGAGAGAGAAATTAACCAATCAGATGTAGGCATGCAAATGAGGTGGTAAGCATCAACCAAGCACAACCAATCCGGGTGTGAGACACGCCTCTCCTAGGCCTATATAAAGCAGCACCAGTTCTGGGCTCGGGGTCTATTCGCCTCTACAATCAAGCTCTCCCAATAAACCTGTGCAGAAGGATCCTGTTGCAGCTTCGTTCTTGCTGGTCGAGGCATGGGGCCTCAGAGAGTGGTCACTCTGCCATCTATGATAAAAGAGCACTCACTCTGACATGGGTCACAGAGCACTTACTCTGCCATGAGTCATCACAGAGCATTCACTGTGCCATCAGTCCTGACAGAGCACTCACTCTGCCATTGGTCCCCACAGAGAACTCACTCTGTCACCAATCATCACAGAGCACTCACTGTGACATGGGTCCTCACAGAGCACTCACTCAGGCATGGGTCCTCACAGAGCACTTATTTCTGCCATGGGTCATCAAGAACACTCACTCTGCCATCAGTCCTCACACAGCACTCACTCTGGCATGGGTCCTCAGTGAGCACTCAATCTGCCATCTATCATCAAAGAGCACTCACTCTGACATGGGTCACAAAGCACTCACTCTGACATGGGTCCTCACAGAGCACTCACTCAGCCATGGGTCCTCACAGAGCACTCACTGTGCCATCAGTCTTCACAGAGCACTCACTCCAACAAGGGTCCTCACAGGGCACTCACTCTGTCATGGGTCATTATAGAGCACTCACTCTGCCATGGGAGCTCGCAGAGCACTCACTCTGCCATCAGTTCTCACAGAGCATTCACTCTGCAATGGGGTCTCACAGAGCACTTACTCTGCCATGGATCCTCACAGAGCACATACTCTGCCATAAATCCTCAGAGCACAAACTCTGCCATTTATCCACACATAGCACTCACTCTGCCATCATTCCTCACTGAATACTCACTTTGCCATGGGTCCACACAGAGCACTCACTCTGACATGAGTCCTCACAAAGCACTAACTCCTACACGGGTCCTCACAAAGCACTCACTCTGCCATCATTCCAAACAGAGCCCTTATACTGCCAACTATCATGATAGAGAACTCACTCTGACTGGTTACACACAGAGCACTCACTCTGCCCTGGGTCCTCTCTGAGCATTCTCTTCTATCAGTTCTCACAGAGCACTCACCCTGCAATGCTTCCTCAAAAACCACTCACTCTGCCTTCATTCCTCACAGATCACTCATTCAGCCAAGGCGACTCTCAAAGAACTCACCCTGCCATCAGTACTCATAGAGTTTTTACAGAGCCATGGGTCCTCACAGAGCACTCACTCTGCCATCAGTCCTCACAGAGCACTCACTCTGCAATGGGTCTTCACAAAGCACTCTGTCATGGGTCCTCACAGGGCCCTAACTCTGCCTTGGGTCCTCACAGAGCACATTCTCTGACATAAGTCCTCACAGAGCACTGGCTCTGCCATGGGTCCTTATAGAGCACTCAGTCTGCCATGGGTCCTCATAGAGCACTCACTCTTCCATCAGTTCTCACAGAGCATTTACTCTGCAATGGGATCTCACAGAGCTCTTACTCTGCCATGGATCCTCACAGAGGACATACTCTGCCATAAATCCTCACAGAGCACAAACTCTGCCATTTGTCCACACATAGCACTTACTCTGCCATCATTCCTCAAAGAGCACTCACTTTGCTATGGATCCTCACAGAGCAATCCCTCTGCCATGAGTCCTCAGAAAGCACTAACTCAGACATGGATCCTCACAGAGCACTTACTCTGCCATGGTTGCACAAGAGCAAACATTCTGCCATCAGTTGTCACAGAGCACTCACTCTGCCATGGATAATCACAGAGCCCTTATACTGCTGTGGGTCTTCAGAGATCACTCATTCTGCCATCAGTCCTCACGGAGCACTCTGTCATCTCTCAGAGCACTCACTCTGCCAGAAATCATCACAAAGCACTCACTCTGGCATGGGTCCTCAGAGAGCAATTACTCTGCCATCAGTCCTCAGAGAGCACTCACTCTGCCATGGGTCCCCACAGAGTACTCACTCTGCCATCTATAATCAGGGAGCACTCACTCTGCCATGGGTCCTCACAGAGCACTTACTCTGCAATGGGTCCTCACCAACCACAAACACTGCCATCAGTCCTCTCAGAGCAGTTACTCTGTTATGGTTCCTCACAGAGCACCCATTCTACCATAGTCCTCACAGAGCACTCACTCTGCCATCAGTCCTCAAAGACCACTCACACTGCCATCAGTCCTCAAAGAGCATTCACTTTACCCTCAGTCCTCCCAGATCACTCACTAGGCCATCTCTTTTCACAGAGCAATCACTCTGACATTGGTCCCCACAAAGTACTAACTCTGCAATGGGTCCTCATAGAGCATTGACTTCCATCAGTACTCACAGAGTACTCACTATGTCATCCCTCCTCACAGAACATACACTCTACCCTTGAACCTCACAGAGAAATCACCAGCCATCAGTCCTCACACAGCACTCACTCTGACCTTGATCCTCACAGAGAACTCAGCTGCCATCAGTCCTCACAGAGCACCCACTCTGCAATGGATGCTCACAGAGCATTCACTCAGCCATTAGTCCTCACAGAGCACTCACTCTGCCATGGGTCCTCACAGAGCACACACTGTGCCATCAGTCCTCAAGAAGCACTCACTTTGCCATGGTCCCTACAGAGCACTCAGTGTGCCATTTATCAACAGAGAGCATTCACTCTTCCATGGGTCCTCACAGAGCAATAACTCTGCCATGGGTCCTCACAGAACCCATTCTCTGATATCATTCCACACAGAGCACTCACACTGCAATGGGTCTTCACAAAGCACTCTGCCATGGGTCATCAAAGAGCACTCACTCTGACATGGGTCCTCACAGGGCACTCACTCTGCCTTGGTTCATCACAGAGCACATTCTCTGACATCAGTCCTCACAAGCACTCACTCTGGCACGGGACCTTATAGAGCACTCACTCTGCCATGGGTCTTCACAGAGCACTCATTGTGGCATGGGTCCTCACAGAGCACTCACACTACAAATCTATCATCAAAGAGCACTCACTCTGAAATGGGTCCTCACAGAGCACTTACTCTGACATTTGTCATCACAGAGTGCTCACTCTGCAATCAATCTTCACTGAGCACTCACTTTACCATGGTCCCTACAGAGACCTTACTCTGCCATGGGTCTTCACAGATTACTCACTCTTCCATCAGTCCTCATAGAGCAATAACTATGCCATGGGTCCCCACCCACAGAGCACTCACTCTGTCATCAATCATAACAAAGCACCCACTCTGCCATGGGTCCTCAGAGATCAATTACTCTGCCATCAGTCCTCACAGAGCACTCACTCTGCCATGGGTCCTCACACATTACTCACTCTGCCCTCAGTCCTTACAGAGCAATTACTCTGCCCTGGGTCCCCACAGAGCACTCACTCTGCCATCTATAATCAGGGAGCACTCACTCTGCCATGGGTCCTCACAGAGCACTTACTCTGCAATGGGTCCACACCAACCACTCACACTGCCATCAGTCCTCAAAGAGCATTCACTTTACCCTCAGTCCTCCCAGATCACTCACTAGGCCATCTGTTTTCACAGAGCACTCACTCTGACATTGGTCCCCACAAAGCACTAACTCTGCAATGGGTCCTCACAATGCACTAACTTTCCATCAGTACTCACAGAGCACTCACTCTGCCATCCCTCCTCACGGAGCATACACTCTACCCTTGCACCTCACAGAGAAATCACCTGCCATCAGTCCTCACACAGCACTCACCCTGCCCTTGATCCTCACAGAGAACTCAGCTGCCATCAGTCCTCACACAGCACTCACTCAGCCATTAGTCCTCACAGAGCACTCACTCTGCCATGGGTCTTCACAGAGCACTCATGATGCCATCTATCATCATAAAGCACTCACTCTGCCATGGGTCCTCACAGAGCACTCACTCTGCCATCAGTCTTCACAGAGCAGTCACTCTGCCTTGGGTCTTCAAAGAGTACTCACTCTTCCATCAGTCTTCACAGAGCACTCAATGAGCCATTTATCAACAGAGAGACTTCATTCTACCATGGGTACTCACAGAGCACATTCTCTGATATCAGTTCTAACAGAGCACTCACTCTGGCATGGGTCCTTATAGAGCACTCAGTCTGCCATGGGTACTCAAAGAGAACTCACTCTGCCATCCATTCTCACAGAGCACTCACTCTGCAATGTGTCCTCACAGAGCACTCACTCTGGCATGGGACCTCACAGAGCACTTACTCTGATATGGGTCCTCACAGGGCACTCAATCTGGCATGGGTCCTCCCAGAGCACTTACTCTTATATGCATCATCAGAGAACACTCACTCTGCCATCAGTCCTCAAGGAGCACTCACTTTGCCATGGTCCCTACAGAGCACTCAGTCTGCCATTTATCAACAGAGAGCATTCACTCTACCATGGGTCCTCACAGAGCAATAACTGCCATGGATTCTCTGATATCACTCCACAGAGAGCACTCACAGTGCAATGGGTCTTCACAAAGCACTCTGCCATGGGTCCTCACAGAGCACTCACTCTGCCATGGGTCCTCACAGAGCACTCACTCTGCCATGGGTCCTCACAGAGCACTCACTCTGACATGGGTCCCCACAGAGCACTCACTCTACCATTTATCATCACAAAGCACTCACTCTGACATTGGTCCCCACAATGCACTAACTCTGCAATGGCTCCTCACAGAGCACTCACTTTCCCTCAGTATTCACAGAGCACTCACTATGCCATCTGTTCTCACAGAGCATACACTCTACCTTTGGTCTTCACAGGGAAATCACTGACCATCAGTCCTCACAGAGCACTCACTCTGCCATGGGATTTCACTGAGCACTCACTCTGCCATCTATCACTACAAAACACTCACTCTGCCATCAGTCCTCACAGAGCACGCACCCTGTCATGGTTCCTCACAGAGTACTCACTCTGCCCTCAGTCCTTACAGAGCAATTATTCTGCCATGGGTCCTCACAGAGCACTCACTCTGCCATCAGTACTCACAGAGAACTCATTCTGCCATGGGTCCTAACAGAGCACCCACTCTACCAGACTCCTCACAGAGCACTCACTCTGTCTTCAGTCATGAAAGAGCACTCACTCTGCCATCAGCCCTCAAAGAGCACTCACTCTGCCATCAGTCCTAAAAGATCACCCACTTGGCCATTGGTCCCCACAAAGCACTCACTATGCAATGGGTTGCCACAGAGCGCTCAATTTCCATCTGTCCTCACAGAGCATACACTCTGCCCTTGGTCCTCACAGAGAACTAACCTGCCATCAGTCTTCACACAGCACTCACTCTGCAATGGGTCCTCACAGAGCACTCACTCAGCCATCAGTCCTCATAGAGCAACAACTATGACATGGGTCCCCACTGAGCACTCACTCTGCCATCTATCATCACAAAGTACTCACTCTGCCATGGGTCCTCACAGAGAACTCACCTGCCATCACTACTCACACAGCACTCACACTGATATGGGTCCTCACAGAGCACCAACTCTACCACAGTCCTCACAGAGCACTCACTCTGTCATCAGTCCTCAAAGACCACTCACTCTGCCATCAGTCCTAGAAGAGCACTCACTCTGCCAATAGTCCTCCCAGAGCACTCACTCTGCCATCAGTATTCACAGAGCACTCACTCTGACATTGGTCCCCACAATGCAATAACTCTGCAATGGGTCCTCACAGAGCACTCACTTTCCATCAGTATTCACAGAGCATTCACTATGGCATCTGTCCTCACAGAGCATATACTCTACCTTTAGTCTTCACAGGGAAATCACCTACCATCAGTACTCACACAGAACTCACTCTGCAATGGGTCATCACATAGCACTCACTCAGCCATTATCTTCACAGAGCACTCACTCTGCCATGGGTATTCACAGAGCACTCACTCTGATATCTATCACTACAAAGCACTCACTCTGCCATTTGTCCTCGAAGAGCACTTACTCTGCCATCAGTCCTCACAGAGCACTCACCCTGTCATGGTTCCTCACACTGTCATGGTTCCTCACATTGCCCTCAGTCCTTACAGAGCAATTACTCTGCCATGTGTTCCCACAGAGCACTCACTGTGCCATCAGTACTCACAGAGAACTCATTCGGTCATGGGTCCTAACAGAGCACCCACTCTGTCTTCAGTCCTGATAGAGCACTCACTCTGCCATCAGTTGTCAAAGAGCACCCACTTGGCCATTAGTCCCTACAAAGCACTCACTCTGCAATGGGTCTTCACAGAACCCTCACATTTCATCAGTATTCACAGAGCAATCACTATGCCATCTGTCCTCACAGAGCATACACTCTGCCCTTGGTCCTCACAGAGAACTCATTCTACCATCAATCATCACAAAGCACTTACTCTGCCTTTGGTCCTCACGGAGCACTCACACTGCCATCAGTCCTCACAGAGCACTCACACTGCCATCAGTCCTCACAGAGCAGTCACTCTGCAATGGGTCTTCACAGAGTACTCACTCTGCCATGGGTATTCACAGAGCATTCTCTCTGCTATATATCACTACAAGTACTCACTCTGCTATTGGTCTTCAAAAAGCATGTACTCTGCCATCAGTCCTCACAGAGTACTCACCCTGTCATGGTTCCTCACAGAGTACTCACTCTCCCATCAGTCCTCATAGAGCAATAAATATGACATGCATCCCCACAGAGCACTCACTCTGCCATCTATAATCAGGGAGCACTCACTCTGCCATGGGTCCTCACAGAGCACTTACTCTGCAATGGGTTCTCAGGGAGCACTCACACTGCCATCAATACTCACAGAGCAGTCACTCTGTTATGAGTCCTCACAGAGCATCCACTCTACCATAGTCCACAAAAAGCACTCACTCTGCCATCAGTCCTCAAAGACCACTCACAGGGCCATTGGTCCTCAAAAGCACTCACTTTGCCATCATTCCTCATACAGCACTCACTCTGCCATCAGTTTTCACAGAGCACTCACACTGACATTGGTCCCCACAAAGCACTCACTCTGCAATGGGTCCTCACTGAACACTCACTTTCCATCAGTATTCACAGAGCACTCACTCTGCCATCTGTCCTCACAGAGCACTCACTCTGCAATTCTTCCTCAGAGAGCACTCACTCTGCCATTTGTCCCCACAAAGCACTCACTGGGCCATGGGTCCTAACAGAGCACTTACTCTGCCATCTATCATCACAAAGCATTCACTCTGCCATGGGTCCTCAGAGAGCACTTACTCTGCCATCAGTCCTCACAGAGCACTCACTCTGCCATGGGTCCTCACAGAGCACTCACTCTGCCATCAGTCCTCAAAGACCACTCACACTGCCATCAGTTCTCAAAAGCACTCACTTTGCCATCATTCCTCACACAGCACTCACTCTGCCATCAGTTTTCACAGAGCACTCACTCTGACATTGGTCCCCACAAAGCACTAACTCTGCAATGGATCCTCACAGAGCACTCACATTCCATCAGTATTCACAGAGCCCTCACTATGCCATCTGTCCTCACAGAGAATACACTATACCATTGGTCCTCACAGAGAAATCATCTGCCATCATTCCTCACACAGCACTCACTCTGCCCTTGGTCCTCACAGAGAACTCACCACCTGCCATCAGTCATCATAGAGCAGACACTCAGTTATGGGTCCTCAAAGAGCACCCACTCTACCATATTCCTCACAGAGCACTCACTCTGGCATCAGTCCTCAAAGAGCATTCACTCTGACATTGGTCCCCACAAAGCACTCAGTCTGCCATGGGTCCTCAAAGAGCACTCACTTTCCATAAGTACTCACAGAGCACTCACTATGCCATCTGTCTTCACAGAGCATACACTCTGCCCTTGGTTCTCACAGAGCACTCACTCTACTATCTATCATCACAAAGCACTTAGTCTGCAATGGGTCCTCACGGAGCACTCACACTGCTATCAGTCCTCACAGAGCAGTCACTCTGTTATGGGTCCTCAGGAGGCACCCACTCTACCATAGTCCTCACAGAGCACTCACTCTGCCATCAGTCCTGAAAGAGCACTCACTTTGCCATCAGTCCTCAAGAGCACTCATTCTGCCTTCAGTCCTCCCAGAGCACTCACCTTGTCATCAGTTTTCACAGAGCACTCACTCTGCCATTTGTCCCCACAAAGCACTGACTGGGCCATGGGTACTCTCAGAGCATTTACTCTGCCATCAGTCTTCACAGAGCACTCACTATGTCATGGGTCCTCTCAGTACTCACTCTTCCATCAGTCCTAATAGAGCAATAACTATGACATGGGTCCCCACTGAGCACTCACTCTGCCATCTATAATCAGGGAGCACTCACTCTGCCATGGGTCCTCACAGAGCACTTACTCTGCAATGGCTCCTCAGGGAGCACTAACACTGCCATCAGTCCTCACAGAGCAGTCACTCTGTTATGAGTCCTCACAGAGCACCCACTCTACCATATCCCCACAGAGCACTCACTCTGCCATCAGTCCTCAAGAGCACTCATTCTGCCTTCAGTCCTCCCAGAGCACTCACTCTGCCATCAGTTTTCAGAGAGCACTCACTCTGACATTGGTCCCCACAAAGCACTAACTCTGCAATGGGGCCTCACTTGATAACACCTAACAAAGGCTTAGGTTCTCCTGTGGTGAGTTTAAGGTTAGGTCTTTAGCCAATTAACATCTCCTGGAAGCTTTTGAAAATAAAATTTTGAAGCAAGTTTGTACTACAACTAAACTAGTATAACTAAAACTCTAAATATTAAAAAAGATATTGCTTCTGAATCTTATGGAGCAACAATTATTCCTCAGAACTTTAAGGCTCACTGTGTGAAAACAAAGATTTAAAGTAAACTTCCCTTTAGAGGCATTAGCTAATAAAATTTTTTCACTTAGGAAACAATATACACTGAAAGTTTCAAAGTCTTAGCTTCTTGTATTGAAGCCTGGACAATGAAAATTTCTTATATAATGTAAGACTATAATTAGCCATACCTAAGGGCAAAACCCTTTAATGGTCAGCAGTTCATTAGAAGTAAACTCTTTACAAATGGAAAACATAAACTTTTAAATCTATAATAATTTTATATGAAGTAGGCAAGTTATTGTGTAATGCCTTTATAAGTTCTACAACCTAATTGACCTTTTATAAATCTTGAATTTAGACTTTATTATGAACAACACCTGGGTAGATCTGAAAAATGTTGTTTAGCAAAAAGAAATCTCTCTGAAGGCAGGGAGGGGTGAAGTTTTAAGAACTTCCTTAGATGCAGTCTGCAAAACACAAGAAACTTTGTACAAGCTTTTCTGAGGCTGCTCTAAGCTTTGAATTAACCCAAATGTATATATTTTCTAATCTGAGCATCTTGGTCCTCTCGCAATGAGGACAGATTCTAGGGGAACAATTCAACTGTCTGTCCATATCTCTAATTTTGGACAATCTTTCTTAAGATGACTTATACCTTAAACATTTTCTTTTATAACTTTTTATGGTCCTGTGAGGCCGAAACCATAGCCAAACGGATTGTGTGAGGGTCTAATTTCTGCATAAAGATGAATATATCTAGTTAACTCTGCCTTGCTTTGTATGGCTGAATGGCCAAAGTGAGAGGCATTAGTGTTATCATAAGATGATTACTTTTGTAATAATCTTAATTAACAATATATGGGTGAGTTAAAAATCTTAAGCTTTCGATCAAATTGCAAACTGCAGTCAATGGGACACTGGCAATTTTAACCATAATTTTTAAGTTTCCGTTGTTATATTAGAATATATCTTTAACTTTTGGAAAGCAAGAGCCAATTTTAAGCAATTTATTTTCTTTAAAATCAATACTAGAAACATCACTATCATGCTACGAAGTTTGGCTGTTAATTCATGAATGCATGACAGTGCAAATTTTAATGTTCTATTAAAGACACATTGTTTTAAAATCTTATCTCTATAAGTCTACCTTTTAGGATAAGAATTACATAAAATTTTATCTCAATTTAGAAGTATCTTTAGAGGACTGCTTTATGTCACGTGTTTAAAATGACTCTAGCTCTGAGTTACCAATTTAAAGTTAACTCCATGTTACATCTTTTTAATCAAACCCAATTACTAATAAGCTAATACTCTATGATGAAGACACGTAGAGCATATTTATACCTTTAAGACCAATTAAAAACTAAATGAAGTGGCTACACAAATCTTATAAATTTAGATCAAAGAATTTTACTTTTTACAGCTATACTTATAAGATAAAAACAGACTTTGTCATTTGCTAAACACAATAATCACAACTTTGCAGAGAATTTTTAGGAAAAAACAACTATCAGCTTATTTGCCTTAGAACTAAGAGGTTGCAGATTCCTTTTCTTTAAAAACAAGTTTTTTCAGCAGGACCTCTCCTGCTGTGCTTGATTTTTGGCTAAAGTGAGAGGCCTCTCTCAGCCTCTGTTGTGCAAACTGAGAGTGAATCAGCAGGTAAAGTTTTAACCATTTATTTTTTTCTTTTCTTTTTAACATGAAACATAAAACAGTCATTCATTCAGACAACGAAACAATCATTCAGGCAACGAAACAAAAAACATACATGAATTGACATGATTGGTGCACCAAACAGACACAATATAAAGAGGGTAGAGAATTTCCCCTGTAGGGGCCAGAGAGAATAAAACAGGGTGTCCCCCAATTTCTCTCTGTCCCTGGGAGAATTCTAAAATAACTTTTATTTTATTTAATCTGAGATTAAATTTTTGAGAAAACACACAATCTCTATACACTAAATGTCTCAGCCTAAAAGTTTACCATGCTGAATCTTTTTGAAGCCATCATCAGTCCACACTTAATCAAATATTTTATAGCCATCTGCAAAACGCTCTCTATTTTCTGCAACCAACAAAAATAGTATCTATAGAATGAATTATATATGTTTTAGGAAACGATTTCTTAACTTCTAATAAAGCCTTTTCTACGAATTTTTGGCACAATGTAGGATTGGGAAATTGTAAATAAGGTAACAGTAAGAAGTGACCTATAATTTGACCTTTATAAAGTCTCTTTTTATACTTTAACCATAATTTAACCATAAATTTTAATTTTACCTAAAGTATCAGAATCCACCACTTGAAGTTTTTCTTATAACTGGAGCTGTGTCCTATAATGAGCTCCACAGTTACTGAACAGGGCTAAGAGAATGCCCCTTTAGTTTTTTGCCTTACCTGCTTCTTTTGTGAGCAGAGTCCCTTCTTTGTGGGACTTTGATTTGCAATCATTCTCCAGTGCTTTCCTTTGCCACAATGCGGGCAGGGACCCGAAGGAATACTCTTCTTGTCTCCTGAGAGATTTTTACAATCTTTCCTCAGGTGCCCCGGTTTTTTACAACCGAAACATGTAATTCCATAAGTAGCGCCTAATTTTTTCCCTTTCCTTGCTGCGGTGTAAGCTATCGCCTGAATTACGGCCAGTGTGGGGTCTACACATGCTTTAATATAATCTTGTAGGGAACTTGTCTTACGGATTGGTCTGTTCAAGTCTTGGCACAAAGTATTCAGGTTTTCCCAAGCCAATTGTTTTATTAATACATCAGTCCCTTCTGAGGGAGGAAGCATCCTACCTACTCACTTCCAATCCTCCAATGTCAAGCTTCCCTCCTCTGGAAACCAGAGACTGATTCTTTGCACGAAATCATAAAATTCTTGTAAAGCTTTATCCGAGACCTTTAGGCCTCTTCCAGACAACATGTGCTTGAAGACCCCGACAGAAACAATCTCTTCCCTTTCGATTCTGACTGCCCCATGATAAAACTTACTTGTCTCTTAACTGATGTAGGAATCAGCCCGTCTGCAGCACGATCACGACGAGATCCTGTCTTTGCCTGAGAAAGTAAAGAAGAAAAAGAAAAAAGAAAGAAAAAGAAAGAAAGACTAATACGCTCTGGTGTTGCTGTTCGAAGGCGCCAGCTGCCGCAGACCCTCTGGGTCCCTGTGTCTGCGTGGAACTGGTCTCTCGACGAGGGTGGGCAAAGCGTGGATGAGTGACAGACGCACACAGGAGAGATCATGTGGAATCTGAGTGTAATTTTCGAATGGAGCATCAGACTTTTTATGCAGAGGACAATACGGAAGTTGGGTGACATATTCGCAATGTACAATTGAGGTAACCGAAATCTTACATAAAACAGAGGAATGCAAACACAAAAGGTCTAACGGGAACCACCTAGGATAGAATTCATTGATAACAACTGGGATTAACAAGGGCTCCACCTAAGATTCACTAATCTTAGAAGCCAGGGTCAAGGGCTTCGTGCCCTTGCCATAGTTCCTATTTTAGTCTCTTGTATAGTCCACATTCCCCTTAGGCCATTGTAAATATGTGTGTATGGGTGTAACTCTGCTATAGTTCTAAGTATCTATTCTGTTTTTTCCTTTGGTCTGAAAGTTCCTTCTTCCTTAGTGATGGTAAATTCCTGTGTAAGGGAGTGACTTAGATTTTACAATCTTACTGAATTCCAAGCACAGGATCTTGGTCAAGGACTTTCTAGGACTGTTGGAACACTGGCAGAAGGCTTTAGCCATGTCAGAATTCAATTATAAAAAGCACTTATAATACGAAAATACTGAAAGAGAGCACGTGGATCCATACACTAGACTAACTCGGGAATGGAAAAATAATGTATGGGTAGGGAATGCTAGACTCCAGTAGGAGAGCTTCCTTGAAATGCTTTTGCCTCATGAGTGATTTTTAAGCCTTTCAGCTTGTCCAGCTGACACGACCAGAGAGCATAGCAGGTATTCACAGAGCAGTAAATCTGCCATCTATCACTACAAAGCACTCACTCTGCCATTGGTCCTCAAAGAGCACTAACTGTACCATCAGTCCTCACAAAGCACTCACCTTGTCATGGTTCCTCACAGAGTACTCACTCTCCCTCAGTCATTAGAGAGCAATTACTCTGCAATGGGTCCCCACTGAGCACACACTCTGATAAGAGTACTCACAGAGAACTCATTCTGCCATGGGTCCTAACAGAGCACCCACTCTACCATAGTCCACACAGAGCACTCACACTGTCCTCAGTCCTGATAGACACTCACTCTGCCACCAGTCCTCAAAGACCACTCACACTGCCATCAGTTCTAAAAAGCACTCACTTTGCTGTCATTCCTCACACAGCACTCACTCTGCCATCAGTTTTCACAGAGCACTCACTCTGACATTGGTCCCCACAAAGCACTAACTCTGCAATGGGTCCTCACAGAGCACTCACTTTCCATCAGTATTCACAGAGAATTCACTATGCCATCTGTCCTCACAGAGAATACACTATACCATTGGTCCTCACAGAGAAATCATCTGCCATCATTCCTCACACAGCACTCACTCTGCCCTTGGTCCTCACAGAGAACTCACCTGCCATCAGTCATCACAGAGCAGGCACTCAGTTATGGGTCCTCAAAGAGCACTCACTCTGCCATCAGTCCTCACAGAACACTCAATCTGTCCTCAGTCCTGAAAGAGCACTCACTCTCCCATCAGTCCTCAAAGAGCACTCACTCTGCCATCAGTCCTCAAAGAGCACCCAGTTGGCCATTGGTCCCCACAAAGCACTCACTATGCAATGGGTGGTCACAGAGCACTCACTTTCCATCAGTACTCACAGAGCAATCACTATGCCATCTGTCCTCACAGAGCATACACTCTGCCATGGGTATTCACAGAGCACTAAATCTGCCATCTATCACTACAAAGAACTCACTCTGCCATTGGTCCTCAAAGAGCACTTACTGTGCCATCAGTCCTCACAGAGCACACACCCTGGCATGGTTCCTCACAGAGTCCTCACTCTGCCCTCAGTCCTTACAGAGCAATTACTCTGCCATGGGTCCCCACAGAGCACACACTCTGATAAGAGTACTCAGAGAGAACTCATTCTGCCATGGGTCCTAAGAGAGCACCCACTATACCATAGTCCACACAGAGCACTCACTCTGTTTTCAGTCCTGATAGAGCACTCACTCTGCCACCAGTCCTCAAAGAGCACTCACACTGCCATCAGTCCTCAAAAGCACTCACTTTGCCATCATTCCTCACACAGCACTCACCCTGCCATCAGTTTTCACAGAGCACTCATTCTGACATTGGTCCCCACAAAGCACTAACTCTGCAATGGGTCCTCACAGAGCACTCACTTTCCATCAGTATTCACAGAGAATTCACTATGCCATCTGTCCTCACAGAGAATACACTGAAAGACCCACAACGTGAGGACTCCCTCACGTTCTGACTCAGGAGAGGCGACACCCCAAAATCACCCACAAGAAACGGTCTTGCTGCAACTTGCAAGAGGATTTTTATTCGAGAGCGTTCTCGGGCCCATGGTCATACACCACGCAGGGGTAGAGGACCATGGCGCCCCGAGTAGCTGAGTAAGGGGGTATTTAAAGGAAGAAACCACAACTCAAGGAAGTGGGGAGGGCGTTGTTGGAAAAATACCAAAGATACCAGTTAAGAGTCATAAGGAAGTGTAAAGTCACAAGAGTCACAGAGAATACCTGGTAATTGTTTTGGTTAACTCTCAGTTTCTAAGAGCCCCTAACAATAGCACATTTGCATGGCAGTTTCCGGTGTTGGTCAGGGTGACTTTCTTTGAATGAACACTCTTTGAACTCAGGAAGCAGGTAGGTGGAGGAAGGAATGTCGCTATCAAGGTATGATTAGCATACCTTGGAGCAATGAGTCACAAAGGTTACATTCCCAAGCCTCGACCTAAAGGCCTAGAATTTTGTTACTTCTTCATTCCCCCCTTTTTTTTTGTTAATAGTTCTAATCTTAGAACTAGACACTATCTTTTTTCTGACATATTTGATCCTTTAGGGCATAGTACTGTTGTCTCAAAACTAAAAGCCGCACTGCACTAATTCTTGTTCTAATAAAGGTGACTTGTCTATTTAACACACATGCACCTATAATTAAAAGCAGAAGCAAAATCAAAAGGGGTATCATAAAGGTAGAAAGTAGGGTGGTCAAGAGTACAAGATAAGGGCCTTTCCACCGGAGTCTCAAGGTTTTCTGTGCAGAGACGTCTAATGTAGCAGGTCTTCTTCTCTTGAGTAGGCCTTCTGGAGCTGCTTTTTTGCTCGCTGTCTCACTCACTGGAGCACCTTGAGCCTAGAGAACAAAGGCTGGGATAGCAGCATGTCAGCACTATGTACAGAGGCTATTTTTACCAGTGGAGGGGGCCCCCTGTAGAGTAATTCATAAGGGGGTCAGTCTAAACTGTCCAGGGGTGTTTCTAACCCTGAAGAGCAAAGGGTAGGAGAGCTATCCAATCATTAGCGCCAGTCTCTGTTGTTAATTTGGTAAGGGTCTCTTAATGGTTCTATTTATTTTCTCTACCTGTCCTGAGCTTTGGGCCTGTATGCACAATGTAACTTTTAACCGATCTCTAATATCTTGGCCAGTTTCTGATTTACCTGGGCAACAAAGGCAGGTCCATTACCTTGGGAAGATTTCTTTTAGGATCTTCAGTCCTGGTAGGAAAAGCTTCTATCCATCTTGAAACGGTGTCTATAAACACTAACAAGTACTTGTTGCAATATCTAGCTGGCTTAATTTCTGTAAATTCTACCTCGTCATAGCACAGGCCTTGCAGCTTTTGACTATTTCTTCTGCCAAGTCAGAGAGTCCTGTAACATAGTAGTCAAAGGACCTAACCACACCTTTGAATTTCTTGGCCCCCAGGTGGGTCAAATACTGTCCAAACTTGATAGTGCTCAGGGGTGTATCTAAAGCTGGTCTCTCTGATGTCATAATAATCTTTAGGCTCCTTGACTGCCAGGATCATTGCTCCTTGAGTCACCTGTTTGGCAGTTAGATCTGCTATCTGATTTTCTTTAGCCACAGCATCTTAGGTCTTTCTCTGCAGATGTCAATAGCCCTCTTTGTCTGTATATTGCTCCGTACAGTGGCAAAAGCATACCTGCTGTCATTGTTGACTTTCCTTTTGCCATTTATGGACCTTGTCTCAAAGTCACAAGTTCAGCTTTCTGGGCCGACGTCCCTTCAGGGAGGCTGCTGGCCTAGATCACTTCCTTTCTGTCCACCACCATACTGCTGTCCCCGCCTTCTGCTTACCTTTAACCTTGAGGCTGCTGTCATCAGTGTACCAGCTCGAACCCTCAGGCCAAGGCTGATCTGATCCTTCAGATCATTTTAGCGCAGTGGTGAGTAGGTGCAGTCTCACACAGTGGGACAGCAGGTGGAACGAAGCGAAAGTCACTCGTTCAGTCAACAAAAAGCTCTGATGTGTCACAGGAGCGTTGGTAGTCATCTATCAGTCAGGGGGCTTTCAGATAATGCTTTCAAGAGCGTGGGATGCCATTACAGCTAGTTGCTGTCCCAGAGTGAGCTTATCAGCATCCTTGACAAGCAGATTATGGCAGTAATAGCTTACAGGCAAGAAAATCACCCGCTGGCAACAGGGTGTAACTTCTTGGTTAGGTAAGCCACTGGCCTTTTTTAAAGTCCCAAAGTCTGAGCAAGAACTCCTCTGGCGACCCCTGATCTCTCTTCCACATAAAGAGTGAAAGGCTTGGTTAGGTCAGGCAAAGGCTGGCCATCAAGAGGGCCTTTTTAATTTTTTAAAGGCTTTCTGGCAATCCGGGATCCACAAAACACCTCCCCTTTCTTGGTTAGGGGGTACAACAGGGCAGCTAAGGTCGCCAACCCAGGTGTCTAGAGTCTGTAGAAGCCAGCAGTACCCAAGAATTTTCTTACTTGCCTTGGTGTAGTTAGCCACTACTTCCCGTCTCGAAGGGTGTCTCTCAAATAAGTAACTTCAGTTTGACACAGCTGAGCCTTTTTAGCTGAGGCTCGGTCTTCAGTTGCCCAGGTTTCCTGTCTAGATCCTGTCTTTTTCTTTCTCTCCTATCACTGTGGCCAAGATTCTAGTCAAATTTTTCTCTTGTCTATGATCCCTCCTGTTTTCTCTTTCTTCTGCCTCTCGCCTCTCTCTCTCTCACACACACACTTTCTCTGCCTCTTTCACTAGATTGCCTAACTGTCTCCCTCTTTTCTCTGAAGCTTCTTTCTGATATCGGGGGCCAACTGCCTTATGAAGGCCAGCCAGGCCACTGAGGCCTTCTGGGCTTCTGAGGTAAGATTAAAGGGAGTGAACTGCCTGAAGGCTTCCATAAGTCTTTCAAGGAACATTGAGGGAGGTTCGATCGGCCCCTGCATTACCTCTTACCTTAGCCAAATTAGTGGGCCCATCTTGAGGCACCTTGGAGACCAGAGCCTGGCGTTAGATTTTCAAGCTCTCCTTACCTTCAGCCATGTCGCAGTCGCAACTGGGGCAAGTCAAAAGGAATCCCATGTCGATCTCATTTTGTAGCTGTGTAGACCTCCGTTGGCTTCCGGGCCATTTTTCTAGCTTCTAACAGAATTCTCTCTCGCTCTTCGGTTGTTAAGAGCATCTGCAACAGCTGTTGATAATCATCTCAAGTAGGCTGATGAGAAAACATAAGGAACTCTACCAACCCTGTGAGGCGTTGGGGATCCTGAGAAAGGGGGTGGTTAGTTTTTCAGTTATAAATACCAACAGAGGAAAATGACCAGTACTGAAGGGTTTAAAGTTTGGGCGGGTCCACCAGAGTCCGCCCGGACTCTGTGCTCTGCAGTTCCATGTACCCGCAGCGGTCCGCCTCTCGACACCCCGAGGGGTTTAGGGTTCCCTCGGCAGCTGGGGTTGAGGCTGTGGATAAGGGGAAGGTTGTGGACTAGGCCACTCAGGAGGCTTCATAGATTTTGGAGGAGCCGAATTGGCTGGTGGCTGCGATTTGGGAGAAACCTTTAATTTCTCTTGTAACATAAGAGTACAACCACAATTTTGAGAAGCAAAACCCAATTTTAACAGTGAAAACAATCTAGTTTTTTTTTTTAAATGAACTCTAAAAACATTACTTGCTATAAATTTTGGCTGCCTGTTCCTGCACACAAACACAAGAAGGTGTAGCTGCCAATACTTCAAAAAGACACTACCCTAAATCTTATCTTTTATAAATCGGATTTCTAGGATAAGAATTACATAGAATATTACTCAATTTAGGCGTATCTTTAGAGACCTGTTCCCATGGATTGTCTCATGCTGCATGTTGTAGTTCTAAATTACTCTAACCCAGAGTTACCAGTTTTAAGTCAACTTTTTGTTACCAATGTTACAAATTTTTAATCATAACTAATAACTTATGAGCCACTAATCTATAACCAAGACATATAAAAACATATTTATACTTTTGAAACTATTTAGAAACAAAAATGAAATGGCCGCATACATTTGCTCATTTAAACCAAACAAAATTCTTAATTTTTCTAGCTGTAATTTCAAGAGAGGAGCACCTTGTCACCTGATGAATCTAATTATCACAAGCACAGAGATTTTTGTAGAACTTGAGAAGCTGCTGGTCCTTATAAGAGCAGCGTTTATAATCAGCTCCTAGCAGGGCTTCTCTAGCCACACTAGATTCCTAACTACAGGTGCAGGGCCCCAAAGACCAATTAATACTGTTTATTTTATTTTATTTTTTACCAAATTATCCCCAGATAGTCGGAGAGTACTGCTTTTCTCAAAACCCATTCTCTCACATCTCAGGTGTAAACTATCTCTAGTCAGGGTATAAAGCACCTATGAGAATTACCTTTGCTTTTCTAGATTTTCACATAGCTCTAAACACATACACAAAAACACATAAAACAGAAACCAACAGATCCAGACACATTCGACCCTTTCTTGTCCTCTACAAGTAGGCAAGAGAATTAGACGATTTTGGAGGGGGAAGCTTCCGCTTCAACAGAACTCGGTCCCTCTGACCGATCCGGAGACGGCCAGGTGTCCCTGGCTCTCCTTACCTCCCAGGGCGTCCCCCAGGGCCACAGCCTGTGGTCCTCCTAGCACGTCTGCTGACCACAGTCCTCCGGTCCTTACGGCCCAAAAGGACAGCTGCAAATACCGACCGCGCGCGCATTTCAGACCCCATCACCCCATCGTCTACAAACACCAGCATCCATTTCTACCTAGACGACCAAAACCAGAGAAGCACACTTGTTCCTCACTCTGCCAGGTGTAAAACCAAGGCACGAGGTGGGACTCGAACCCACGATCTCGCAACCCGAAAACCAAGACACAAATTTCACTCTGCCAGGTGTAAAACCAAGGCACGAGGTGGGACTCGAACCCACGATCTCGCAACCCGAAAACCAAGACACAAATTTAATAAACTCAGATGGATCCGAACTCAGACTTCGCCATGCTTCAGAAACATAGGACAAGACACAAACAACCCAACACAACAAGCACATGTTCCAATGTTCGTTTCAGAAAACAGACACTCAAAACAGAGACACCGGCCGGCACACACACAAGAGGGGATCCCCATACCTCCAAGTCGGTTCTCGGGTGTGAGGGGTGGTCGCGTTTCCCGGCCAATGCACCAAATGAAAGACCCACAACGTGAGGACTCCCTCACGTTCTGACTCAGGAGAGGCGACACCCCAAAATCACCCACAAGAAACGGTCTTGCTGCAACTTGCAAGAGGATTTTTATTCGAGAGCGTTCTCGGGCCCATGGTCATACACCACGCAGGGGTAGAGGACCATGGCGCCCCGAGTAGCTGAGTAAGGGGGTATTTAAAGGAAGAAACCACAACTCAAGGAAGTGGGGAGGGCGTTGTTGGAAAAATACCAAAGATACCAGTTAAGAGTCATAAGGAAGTGTAAAGTCACAAGAGTCACAGAGAATACCTGGTAATTGTTTTGGTTAACTCTCAGTTTCTAAGAGCCCCTAACAATAGCACATTTGCATGGCAGTTTCCGGTGTTGGTCAGGGTGACTTTCTTTGAATGAACACTCTTTGAACTCAGGAAGCAGGTAGGTGGAGGAAGGAATGTCGCTATCAAGGTATGATTAGCATACCTTGGAGCAATGAGTCACAAAGGTTACATTCCCAAGCCTCGACCTAAAGGCCTAGAATTTTGTTACTTCTTCAACACTATACCATTGGTCCTCACAGAGAAATCATCGGCCATCAGTCCTCACACAGCACTCACTCTGCCATCAATCATCATAAAGCACTCACTTGGCCATGGTTCCCCACAGAGCACTCACTCTGCCATGGGTCCTCACAGAGAACTCACCTGCCATCACTACTCACACAGCACTCACTCTGATATGGGTCCTCACAGAGAACCAACTCTACCACAGTCCTCACAGAGCACTCACTCTGCCATCAGTCCTCAAAGAGCACTCACTCTGCCACCAGTCCTCAAAGAGCACTCACTCTGCCATCAGTCCTCAAGGAGCACTCACTCTGCCAATAGTCCTCCCAGAGCACTCACCCTGCCATCAGTATTCACAGAGCACTCACACTGACATTGGTCCCCACAATACACTAACTCTGCAATGGGTCCTCACTGAACACTCACTTTCCATCACTATTCACAGAGCACTCACTCTGCCATCTGTCCTCACAGAGCATATACTCTACCTTTAGTCTTCACAGGGAAATAACCTGCCATCAGTCCTCACAGAGCACCCATTCTGCAATTCTTCCTCAGAGAGCACTCACTCAGCCATTAGTCCTCATGAGCCCTCACTCTGCCATGGGTATTCACAGAGCACTAAATCTGCCATCTATCACTACAAAGAACTCACTCTGCCATTGATCCTCAAAGAGCACTTACTGTGCCATCAGTCCTCACAGAGCACTCACCCTGGCATGGTTCCTCACAGAGTCCTCACTCTTCCCTCATCCTTACAGAGCAATTACTCTGCCATGGGTCCCCACAGAGCACACACTCTGATAAGAGTACTCACAGAGAACTCATTCTGCCATGGGTCCTAAGAGAGCACCCACTATACCATAGTCCACACAGAGCACTCACTCTGTCTTCAGTCCTGATAGAGCACTCACTCTGCCACCAGTCCTCAAAGAGCACTCACTCTGCCACCAGTCCTCAAAGAGCACTCACTCTGCCATTAGTCCTCAAAGACCACTCACACTGCCATCAGTCCTCAAAAGCACTCACTTTGCCATCATTCCTCACACAGCACTCACACTGCCATCAGTTCTCACAGAGCACTCACTCTGCATTTCTTCCTCAGAGAGCACTCACTCAGGCATTAGTCCTCACAGAGCCCTCACTCTGCCATGGGTATTCACAGAGCACTAAATCTGCCATCTATCACTACAAAGAACTCACTCTGCCATTGATCATCAAAGAGCACTTACTGTGCCATCAGTCCTCACAGAGCACTCACCCTGGCATGGTTCCTCACAGAGTCCTCACTCTGCCCTCATCCTTACAGAGCAATTACTCTGCCATGGGTCCCCACTGAGCACACACTCTGATAAGAGTACTCACAGAGAACTCATTCTGCCATGGGTCATAACAGAGGAGCCACTCCACCATAGTCCACACTGAGCACTCACTCTGTCTTCAGTCCTGATAGAGCACTCACTCTGCCACCAGTCCTCAAAGAGCACTCACTCTGCCATCAGTCCTCAAAGACCACTCACACTGCCATCAGTCCTCAAAAGCACTCACTTTGCCATCATTCCTCACACAGCACTCACTCTGCCATCAGTTTTCACAGAGCACTCACTCTGACATTGGTCCCCACAAAGCACTAACTCTGCAATGGGTCCTCACAGAGCACTCACTTTCCATCAGTATTCACAGAGCCCTCACTATGCCTTCTGTCCTCACAGAAAATACACTATACCATTGGTCCTCACAGAGAAATTATCTGCCATCATTCCTCACACAGCACTAACTCTGCCCTTGATCCTCACAAGGAACTCACCTGCCATCAGTCATCACAGAGCAGGCATTCAGTTATGTGTCCTCAAAGTGCACCCACTCTACCATATTCTTCACAGAGCACTCACTCTGCCATCAGTCCTCAAAGAGCACTCACTCTGCCACCAGTCCTCACAGAGCACCCACTTGGCCATTGGTCCCCACAAAGCACTCACTATGCAATGGATGGTCACAGAGCACTCACTTTCCATCAGTCCTCACAGAGCATACACTCTGCCCTTGGTCCTCCCAGAGAACTCACCTGCCATCACTCCTCACACAGCACTCACTTTGCAATGGGTTCTCACAGAGCACTCACTCAGCCATCTATAATCATGTAGAATTCACTCTGCCATGGGTACTCACAGAGCACTTACTCTGCAGTGGTTCCTCACTGTGCACTCTCACTGCCATCAGTCCTCAGAGAGCAGTCACTCTATTATGGGTCCTCACAGAGCACCAACTGTAACATAGTCCTCACAGAACACTCACACTGTCAACAGTCCTTAAAGGACACTCACAGTGCCATTAGTCCTCAAAGAGCACTCACTCTGCCATCAGTCCACCCAGAGTACTCACTGTGTCATCAGTTTTCACATAGCACTCACTCTGTCATTGGTCCCCACAAAGTACTCACTATGCCTTGGGTCCTCACAGAGCACTAACTTTCCATCAATACTCACAGAGCACTCACTATGCCATCTGTCCTCGTAGAGCATACACTTTGCCCTTGGTCCTCACAGAGAAATTACCTGCCATCAGTCCTCACACAGCAGTCACTCTGCAATGGGTCCTCACAGATCACTCACTCAGCCATTAGTCCTCACAGAGCATCACTCTGCCATGGGTCCTCACAGAGTATTTACTCTACCATGGGTCCTCACAGAGCACTTACTCTTCCATGGGTCCTGACAGACTACTCACTCTGACATCTATTGTCACAGACCACTCACTCTGCCAAGGGTCCTAAAAGAGCACTCACTCTGACATCTATCTTCACAGATCACTCATGGTGCCATGGGTCCTCCCAGAGCACATACTCTGACAGCATTCCTCACAGAGCACTCACTCTGCCATGGTTCTTCACAGAGCATCTCACTCTTCAATCAGTCCTCACAGAGCACTCATTCTGCCATGGGTCAACACAGAGCACTCATTCTTCCATCAGTCCTCACAGAGCATGCACTGGGCCATGGGTCCTCACTGAGCACTCAATCTGCCATCATCCTCACAGAGCACTCACTCAGCTATAGGTCCTCACCAAGTACTCCCTCTTCATCAGTTCTCACAGAGCACTCACTATGCCATTTGTCCTCACATAGCACTCACTCTGCCCTTGGACCTCAAGGAGCACTTACACTGCCATCAGTCCTCAATGAGCCCTCACTCTGCTATGATTCATCACAAAGCACTCTTAACTGCTATCAGTCCTCACAGAGCACTCACTATGCCATCTTTCCTCACAGATCACTCACACTGCCCTTGGTCTTCATAGAGCACCCATTCTGCCATCAGTCCTCACAGAGCACTCACTCTGCCATCTATCATCACAGAGCAATCACTCTTCCACGGGTCCTCATATAGCACACACTCTGCCATCAGTTTTCACAGAGCAGTCATTCTGCAATGGATCCTCAGAGAGCACTTAGTCTGCCATGGCCCTCACAGAGCAATCACTCTGCCATGGGTCCTCACAGAGCACTCACTCTGCCATCAGTCCTCAGAGAGCACTCACTCTGCCATGGGTCCTCACAGAGTACTCACTCTGCCATCACTCCTCACAGAGCACTCACTGTGCCATCTATAATCACAGAGAACTCACAATGCCATGGTTCATAACAGAGCACTTACTCTGCCTCTGGTGCTCAGAGAGCACTCACTCTGCCATCAAACCTAACAGAGCATCCATTCTGCCATGTCTCCTGACAGAACACTCACTCTACCAATCATCCACAAACAACACTCACTCTGACATGGGTCATCACAGAGCACTCACTCTTCCATGAGTCCTCACAGAGTACTTACTCTGCCATGGGTCCTCACAGAGCACTCACATAGGTATAGGTCCTCAGCATGTATTCACTCTCCATTAATTCTCACAGAGCACTCACTATGCCATCTGTCCTTAAAGAGCACTCACTCTGCCCATGGTCCTCACAGAGCACATACAGAGCCATCAGTCCTCAATGAGCCCTCACTCTGCTATGGGTCATCACAGAGCACTCACACTGACATCAGTCCTCACAGAGCACTCATTTTGCCATCAGTCCTCTCAGAGCATTCACTCTCTATGGGTCCTCACAGAGTACTCACTCTGCCATGTATCATCACAGAGCACTCACTCTTCCCTTGGTCCTCACATAGCACTCATTCTGCCATCTATCCTCACAGAGTGCTCACACTGCCATCAGTCCACACAGATCACTCACAATGTCATCAGTTTTCACAGAACACTCCTTCTCCATCAGTCCTCACAAAGCACTCACTATGATATCTTTCCTCACAGATCATTCACTCTACCCTTGTTCCTCACAGAGCACTCACTCTGCAATGGGTCTCCACAAAGCACTCACCTTGTAATGGATCCTCACAGAGCAATCACTCTCCATCAGTCCTCACAGAGCACTCATTCTGCCATCAATCTTCACAGAGCATTCACTCTACAATGGGTGAGCAATCACTCTGCCATCAGTTCTCTCAGAGCACTCACTCTGTCATCACTCCTCACAGAGCACACATTCTGCCATGGGTTCTCACAGAGCACTCACTTTTCCATCAGTCCTCACAGAGCACTCATTTTGCCATGGATCCTCACACAGCACTTACTCTGTCATCAGTCCTCAATGAGCACACATTCTTCCATGTGTCCCCACAGAGTACTCACTCTGCCATCAGTCCTCACAGAGCATGGACTTCTCCATTGCTCCTGACAGAGCACTAACTCTGCCATGAGTCCTCACAGAGCATTGATTCTGTCATGGGTCTTCACAGAGCACACGCTCTGCCGTCTATCATCACTAGGAACCACTGTGACTTGGGTCCTCACAGAGAACTTATTCTGCCACCAGTCCTCACAGAACTCTCACTCTGGCATGGGTCCCCTAAAAGCACTCACTCTGCCATGGGTCCTCACCGAGCACTCACTCATCAATAGGTCCTCACAGAGCACCCACTCTGATATGGGTATTCACAGAGCACTAACTCTGCCTTGGATCCACACAGAAACTCAGTCTGCCATCTCTCATCACAGATCACTCACTCTGTCATGGGTCCTCAGAGAGCATTCACTCTACATTGGGTCCTCACAGAGCACTTACTCTGCCATGGGTCCTCACAGACTACTCACTCTGACATCTATTGTCACAGACCACTCACTCTGCCAAGGGTCCTAACAGAGCATTCACTGTGCCATCTATATTCACAGATCACAAATGGTGATATGGGTCCTCCCAGACCACATGCTCTGACATCATTCATCACAGAGCACTCACTCTGCCATGGGTCTTCACAGAGCATCTCACTCTGCAATCAGTCCTCACAGAGCACTCACTCTGCCATGGGTCCACACAGAGCACTCACTCTGCCATCAGACCTCACAGAGCATGCACTAGGCCATGGATCCTCACAGGGCACTCAATCTAATATCAGTCCACACAGAGCACTCACTCAGCTATAGGTCCTCACCAAGTACTCACTCTCCATCAGTTCTGATAGAGCACTCACTATGCCATCTATCCTCACAGAGGACTCACTCTGTCACTGGTCCTCAGAGAGCACTCACTCTGCCATCAAACCTCACAGAGCAAGCACTCTGCCATGACTCCTGACAGAGCATTCACTCTGACATTATTCCTCACACATCACTCACTCTGCCATGGGTCCTCACAGAGCACTCACTCTGAACTTGGTCCTCATACAGCATTCACTCTGCAATCAGTCCTCACAGAGCAACAATCACTCTGCCATTAGTCCTCACAGAGCATGCACTAGGCCAGGGATCTTCATAGGACACTCAATCTGACATCCGTCCACACAGAGCACTCACTCAGCTATAGGTCCTCACCAAGTACTCACTCTCCATCAGTTCTGACAGAGCACTCACTATGCCATCTATCCTCACAGAACACTCACTCTATCATTTGTCCACAATCAGCATTCACTCTTCCATGGGTCTTCATAGAGCACTCAATCTTCCATCTATCATCACAGATCACCCACTCTGCCCTCAGTCCTCACAGAGCACTCACTGCCCTCAGACCTCACAGAGCACTCACTCTACCATGGGTCCAAACAGAGCACTCACTCTGCCATCAGTCCTCTCAGAGCACTCACTCTGACATCACTCCTCACAGAGCACTCACTGTGCCATCTATCATCACACAGCACTCACTGTCCCATGGTTCCTAACAGAGCACTTTCTCTGCCACTGGTCCTCAAAGAGCACTCCCTCTGCCATCAGTTTACACAGAGCACTGACTCTGCCATGGGTCCTCACAGAGCACTAATTCTGCCAAGGGTACTCACAGATAACTCAATCTGACATCTATCATCACAGAGCACTCACACTTCCCTTGGTCTGCACATAGCATTCACTCTAATATCAGTCCTCTCAGAGCAGTCAACTGACTATGAGACCTCACAGAACACTTACTCACCATGCTATCAGTGCACCCAGAGCACTCACTCTGCCATCAGTATTCACAGAGCACTCACTCTGCCATGGGTCTTCTCAAAGCACTCATTCTGCAATGGAAAATCACAGAGCACTCACTCTGTCATCAGTCCTCACAGTGCACTCACTCTGGCATGGTTCTTAACAGAGCACTTACTCTGCACCTGGTCCTCAGAGAGCACTCACAATGTCATCAGTCCTCACAGTGCAGTCACTCTGCCATGGGTCCTCACAAAACACTAATTCTGCCATGGGTACTCACAGATATCTCACTCTGCCATCTATCATCAAAGAGCACTCACACTTCCCTTAGTCTGCACATAGCATTCACACTGCTATCAGTCCTCAAAGAGCACTCACTTGACTATGAGACCTAACAGAACACTTACTGGCTATCAGTGCTCCCAGAGCACTCACTCTGCCATCAGTTTTCACAGAGCACTCACTCTGCAATGGGTCTTCACAAAGCACTCATTCTGCAATGGAAAATCACAGATCACTCACTCTCCACCTGTCCTCACTGAGCACTCACTATGCCATCTGTCCTCAAAGTGCACTCACTCTGCCATCAATCCTCACAGAGCAGTCACACTGCCATGGGTCCTCACAGAGCACTCACACTGCCATCAGTCCTCTCAGAGTACTCATTCTGCCATCACTCTTCACAGAGCACTCACAGTGCCATCTATTATCACAGAGCACTCACTTTGCCATTGTTCTTTACAGAGCACTTACTCTGCACCTGGTCCTCAGAAAGCACTTACTCTGCCATCAAAACTCACAGATCATGCATTCTGACATGTCTCCTGAAAGAGCACTCACTCTGCCATTTTTCCACAAACAGCACTCACTCTGCCATGGTTCCTCACAGACTACTCACTCTTCCATGTATCAACACAGAGCACTCCCTCTTCCTTGTGTCCTCACATAACACTCGCTCTACCATTAGTCCTCACAGAGCACTCACTCTGCCATCATTCTTCACAGAGCACTCACTGTGCCACCTATCATCACAGAACACTCACTCTTTCATGGTTCTTAACAAAGCACATACTCTGTAACTAGTCCTCAGAGAGCACACACTCTGTCATGAAAACTCAAGAGCATGCACTCTGCCATGGGTCCTCACAGAGCACTCACTCTTCTATTGGTCTCACAGAGCACTCACTCTTCTATTGGTCTCACAGAGCACTTACTCTGACATGGGTCCCCACAGAGCATTCATTCTGCCATCTATCATCACAGAACACTCCCTTCTTCCTGGGTTCTCACATAGCACTCATCTGTCATCAGTCCTCTCAGAGCATTCACTCTGCCATGGGTCCTCATAGAGCACTCACTCTACCATCTCTCATCACTGATCACTCTCTCTGCCATGGGTACTTACAGAGTACTCACTCTGCCATCAGTCCTTATAGAGCACTCACTCTTCCATGGGTTCTACCAGAGCACTCACTCTGCCATGGGTACTCTCAGATCACTCACTCTGCCATCTGTCCACAAAGAGCACTCACTCTGCCATGGGTCCTCACAGAGTACTCACTCTGCCATCAGTCCTTTCGAAGCACTCACTCTGATATGGCTCCTCACAGAGCACTCACTTTCAATCAGTCCTCATAGAGCATTCACTCTGCCATGTGTCCTCAAGAACACTCACTATGCCAGGGGTCCTTACAGAGCACTAACTCTGCAATCAGTCCTCAGAGTGAACTCATTCTACCATGGGTACTCACTGAGCACTCACTAAAGCATTAGCCCTCAGAGAGCACTCAATCTGCCAAAATATCCTCACAAAGCACTCCCTCTGCCATAAGTCCTCACAGAGAACACACTAGGCCATGGGTTCTCTTAGAGCACCCATTCTGCAATCAGTTCTCAAAGAGCATTTCACTATGCAATGGATCTTCCCAAAGCACTCATTCTGCAATGGAAAATCACAGAGCACCCACTCTCCATCAGTCCTCACTGAGCACACACTATGCCATTATTCCTCACAGAGCACTCACACTCCCATAGGTCCTCACAGAGCACTCACACTGCCATCAGTCCTCTCAGAGTACTCACTCTGCCATCACTCTTCACAGAGCACTCACAGTGCCATCTATCATCACAGAGCACTCACTGGGCCATGGTTCTTAACAGAGCACTTACTCCTCACCTGGTCCTCAGAGAGCACTTTTCTGTCATCAAAAGTCACAGATCATGAATTCTGCCATGCCTCTTGAAAGAGCACTCAATCTGCCATTTGTCCACAAAAGCACTCACACTGCCTTGGGTCATCACACTGCATTCACTCTTCCATGGGTCTTCACAGAGCACTTACTCTTCCATGGCTCCTGGCAGAGTACTCACTCTGCCATATGTCCTCACAGGGCACTTACTCTGCCATATGTCCATTCAGAGCACTCACTCTGCCATGGCTCCTCACAGAGCACTCACTCTGCCCTCAGTTCTCCCAGAGCATTTACTCTGCCCTCAGTCCTCACAGAGTACTCACTGTGCCTTGGTTCCTAGCATAGCACTTTCTCTGCCACTGGTCCTCAGTGAGTACTCACTCCACCATCAAACCTCACAGAGCATGCACTCTGCCATGTCTCCTGACAGACCACTCACTCTGCCATTAGTCCTCACACAGCACTCACTCTGTCATGGGTCCTCACAGAGCACTAAATCTGCCATGGGTACTCACAGATCACTCACTCTGCCATCTATCATCACAGAGCACTCACTCTTCCCTGGGTCTGAAAATAGCACTCACTCTGCCATCAGTCCTCAGAGAGCACTCACTATGCCATCAGTCCTTACTGAGCCCTCACTCTGATATGGGTCCTGATTGTCACTCACACTGCCATCAGTCATTACAGAGCACTCACTCTGCCATCAGTCCTCACCAATCACACACTCTGCCATCTATCCTCACAGAACACTCACTCTGTCATCAGTCCTCACAGAGCACTCACTCTGCCATTTGTCCACAATCAGCATTCACTCTGCCATGGGTCCTCATAGATAGAGCACTCATTCTACCATCTATCATCACAGATCACTCACTCTGCCCTCAGTCCTCACAGAGAACTCAGTCTAACATGGGTCCTAACAGAACACTCATTCTGCCATCAGTCCTCTCAGAGCCCTCACTCTGACATCACTCCTCACAGAGCACTCACTGTGCCATCTATCATCACATAGCACTCACTGTCCCATGGTTCCTAACAGAGCACTTTCTCTGCCACTGGTCCTCAAAGAGCACTCCCTCTGCCATCATTCCTCACAGAGCACTCACTCTGCCATTTGTCCTCACAGAGCACTAATTCTCCCATGGGTACTCACAGATAACTCACTCTGACATCTATCATCACAGAGAACTCTCTCTTCACTTGGTCTGCACATAGCATTCACACTGCTATCAGTCCTCACAGAGCACTCACTTGACTATGAGACCTCACAGAACACTTACTCTCCATCAGTGCTCCCAGAGCACTCACTCTGCCATCAGTTTTCATGGAGCACTCACTCTGCCATGGGTCTTCTCAAAGCACTCATTCTACAATGGAAAATCACAGAGCACTCACTCTTCATCTGTTCTCACTGAACACTCACTATGCCATCTGTCTTCACAGTGCACTAACTCTGCCCTTGGTTCTCACAGAACACTCACTCTGCCATCAGTCCTCACTGAGCACTCACTCTGCTTTCAGTCCTCACAGAGCACTCACTTGACTATGAGACCTCACAGAACACTTACTTGCCATCAGTGCTCCAGAACACTCACTCTGCCATCAGTTTTCACAGAGCACTCACTCTGCAATGGGTCTTCACAAAGCACTCAGTCTGCAATAGAAAATCACAGAGCACTCACTCTCCTATCAGTCCTCACTGAGCACTCGCTCTGCTATGGATCCTCACAGAGCCATGAGGACCCATGGCCTAGTGTGTGCTCTGTGAGGACTTATGGCACAGTGAGTGCTTTGTGAGGACATATGGCAGATTGAGTGCTCTCTGAGGGCTAATGCTTTAGTGAGTGCTCTCTGAGGACCCATGACAGAATGAGTGCACTGTGAGGACTGATTGCAGAGTTAGTGCTATGTTAAAACCCATGGCAGAGTAAGTGCTCTGTGAGGAATGATGTCAGAGTGAGTTCTCTGTGAGGACCCATGGCAGAGTGAGCAATCTGTGATGATAGATGGTAGAGTGAGTTCTCTGTGAGGACCCATGGCAGAGTGAATGCTCTGTGAGGACTGATGACAGAGTGAGTGCTATGTTAAAATCCAGGGAGGAGGGAGTGATCGGTGATGATAGATGACAGAATAAGTAAGTGCTAAGTAAGTGCTCTCTTAGACCCATGGAAGAGTGAGTGCTCTGTGAGAACCCCAGGCAGAGTGAATGCTGTTTGTGGACAAATGGTAGAGTGAGTACTCTGTCAGGAGACTTGGCAGAGTGTATGCTTTGTGAGGTTTGATGGCAGAGTGAATACTCTGTGAGGACTGATGTCAGAGATATTGCTCTGTGAGGACCCACTGAGGAGTGGGTGCTGTGTGAGAACATATGGCAGAGTGAGTGCTCTGTGAGGACTGATGGCAGGTGACTGCTCTGTGAGGACCAAGAGAAGAGTGTATGTTCTGTGATACAGATGGCAGAGTGATGAGTGCTCTGTGAAGACTGATGGAGATTGAGGGCTCTGTGAGTTCCCAATGCAGAGTGAGTGCTCTGTGGGGACACATGGCAGATGAGTGATCTGTGTGGATAGCTGGAAGAGTAAGTACTCTATGAGTACCCATGGCAGAGTAAATGCTCTGTGGAAACCAATGGCAGAGTGAGTGATTAGGGAGGACCCATAGCAGAGTTCATGTTGTGTGATGATAGATGGCAGAGTGAGTGCTCTGTGAAGACTGATCACAGAGTGAGTGATCTCTGAGGACCAGTGGCAGAGTAAGTGCTCTATGAGGAGCCATGGCAGAGTGAGTGCTCTGTGATGATAGATGGCAGAGTGAGTGCTATGTGAGAATCCAGGGAAGAGGGAGTGCTCTGTGATGATAGATGGCAGAATGAATGCTTTATGGGGACCCATGGCAGAGTAAGTGCTCTGTGAGGACCCATGGCAGAGTGAGTGCTCTTTGTGGATGAATGGAAGAGTGAGTGCTCTGTCTGGAGACATGGCAGAGTGCATGCTTTTGAGTTTTGATGACAGAGTGAGTGCTCTCTGAGGACCAGGTGCAGAGTATGTGCTCTGTTAAGAACCATGCCAGAGTGAGTGCTCTGTGATGATAGATGGCACAGTGAGTGCTCTGTGAAGAGTGATGGCAGAGTGAGTGCTCTGAGAGGACTGATGGCAGACTGAGTGCTCTGTGAGGAGACATGGCAGAGTGAGAGCTCTGTGAGGACTGATGGCAGAGTGAGTGCTCTGTGAGGACTGTTTCCAGAGTGAGGGTTTGTGAGGATCCATAACAAAGTGAGTGCTCAGTGAAGACTGATGGCAGAGTGAGTGCTCTGTGAGGGCCAAGGGAAGAGTGAGTGCCCTGTGAGGACAGATGGCATAGTGAGTGCTCTGTGAGGACTGAGGAGAGTGAGTGCTTTGTGATTATCCATTGCAGAATGAGTACTTTGTGAAGACCCATGGCAGAGTGAGTGCTCTATGAAAGCTTATGGCAGAGCCAGTGCTCTGTGAGGACTGATGGCACGGTGGGTGCTATGTGCAGACCCAGGGAAGAGTGAGTGCTCTGTGAGTACCCATTACAGAGTGAGTGCTTTGTGTGGACCAATGGCAGAGTGACTGCTCTATGAAATCTGATGGCAGAATGAGTGCTCTGGGAGGACTATTGGCATAGTGAGTGCTCTGAAGGTACTGATGGCTAAGTGTGTGCTCTGTGAGGACCCATGTCAAAGTGAGTGTTCTGTGAGGTATGATGGCAGAGTGAATGCTCTGTAGGACAGATGGCAGAGTAAGTGTTCTGTGTTGACCTATGACAGAGTAAATGCTCTATATGGACACATGGAAGAGTGAGTGATTTTTGATAATAGATGGCAGTGTGACTGTTCTGTGAGGACTCATGGCAGAGCAAGTGCTCTTTGAGAACCCATGGCAGAGTGAGTGCTCTGAGTGGAATGATGGCCCAGCGAGTGCTGCGTGAGGACCATGGCAGAGTAAGTTGTCTATGAGGATTCATTGAAGAGTGAGTGCTCTGTGAGGAATGATGTCAGAGTGAGTGCTCTGTGAAGAATGATCTCAGACAGAGTGTGTTGTGAGGAACCATGGCAGCCAATATAAGGGAAGGGTTTCCTGCTCTCTGGGTCTCCTCTCCTGAAGCTGATCATCTATCTCTCTCTCGAGATGCATTAAAGCTTTATTGCAGAAGGATCCGAGTGTCCTGCGTGCATTCTTGCTGGCGAGAAGGTAATGTGGGTCATCTGGTGCAGGAAATCTGGGATCAAATCGCTGGCATTGAGGAGAACTCCTGGAGATTGGGTGGATTCAGAACTGCAAGGAAAAGGTAAGTTCGGAGAGAGATGTCTGATCGTGAACCTCTTATCCCTTTTGATTTTGGTCTTAATCTAGATTCACCCTAGGAAGGGGCGGTAGAAGCTCTAGTCTTGGTTGCCCTGGCCCTCATTTTGTTTCTTATTGTTTCTTATTCTGTCCATCGAGGCTGGTGTTGAAATTTGAGGTGTGGTCAGTCCGATGTAGATAAGAGGCAGCATTGAGGTATCTTGTAAGCCTCCCATAAATAAGGGAGTGGAGCGCCGTTTACTTTCACTTTGCTTAAGGAGTACCATAAGTCGGGCATAGATCAGTCGCAGGCACTCACTTTATCATGGGCTCCTCACAGTCAGTGATCACCGCATTACAGGCAGTGCTAAAGCAACTCGACCTGCAGGTTGCCTCCTGTATGCTGCAGAACTTTGTTAAGGAGGTGGATCGCGTTGCTCCCTGGTATGCCTGTTCGGGGTCTCTAACTGTAGCCTCATGGAATAAGCTAGGAAGGGACCTTGACCGTAAGCATGAAGAGGGAGACTTATGCCTGGGCACCAAGGCAATTTGGAAGCTGATAAAAAACTGTCTAGAGGATAAAACCTGCCGACCCGCCATTGTGGAGGGACAGGGAACACTAGAAGAGGTTCAGGACAGTATGTCAGAAACCGAACGGAGCAAGAGAATGGGAGCTTGAAAAAAGAAAGACATGTCTAAGAAAAAGGGCCCTCCCCGGGATTCAGAAGGAAGGGGAGAGAGAAAGAAGGGCAGTAAAACTGAGCCCTCTACTAAGAAAAAGCCTTATACTAATCTTTATCCTATCCATGACTTGGAGGCCTTAGAGATTGATAGTTCAGGGTCCGAAGACCTAGATCCCAGTGAGGAGGCTGAATTAGAGGAGGAGGCAGCAAAATATGAAGAACAAAGATATAACCCTGACCGATGGTCATGATCAGGAAGTAATAAAAAGGGTAGCACACCAGCTACTGTGCCCACAGTGCTACCGCCTTATGAATTGCGGTATAGCGCTAACTCCTTTTTTCCTCAGGAAGAATTCAAAAAGATACAGGTGGCATTTCCAGTCTTTGATACTGGGGAGGCGGGGCGTATGCACGCCCCAGTGGACTATAAACAACTTAAAGAACTTGCTGAATCTGTCCGTAACTATGGGGTCAGTGCCAATTTTACTCTGGTTCAGGTCGAGAGATTCGGCAATATGGCCATGACCCCGTCAGATTGGCAAATGATAGCAAAGGCTACACTCCCTAATATGGGACAATATATGGAATGGAAAGCTCTATGATATGATGTGGCCCAAAATCAGGCCAGGGCCAATACCACAGCAATTGATGACAACCAGAGACAATGGACCTTTGAATTGTTGACCGGCCAAGGGCAGTATGCCGCCAATCAAATTAACTATCCTTGGGGGGCATACACCCAGATAGGGGCAGCTGCGGTCAAGGCTTGGAAGGCACTTACAAGAAAAGGGGAGGCTGGGGGTCACCTTACAAAGATTGTTCAGGGCCCCCATGAAACATTCTCTGATTTTGTGGCAACAATGACTGAGGCCGCAGCCCGGGTCTTTGGCGACCCCGAGCAATCCATGCCTCTAATTGAACAGCTCATTTATGAGCAAGCCACCCAAGAGTGTAGGGCGGCCATCACGCCAAGAAAAAACAAAGGGTTACAAGACTGGCTTAAGATATGTAGGGAGCTAGGAGGCCCTCTCACCAACGCGGGACTAGCCGCAGCTATATTGCAATCTCAGAGGCGCCCTAATGTCAACAAACAAAAGGCGTGTTCCAATTGTGGGAAAGCTGGACATTTGAAGAGAAATTGCCCTGTACCTGAACGCGCAAGAGGAGCTGTTCTCTGCTCCCGCTGCGGAAAGGGCTATCACAAGCCTAGTGAATGCTGCTCTGTCAGAGATGTAAAAGGAAGACTCCTGCCCCTGATAGGTGAAGTTAATCCCTCACCGTCAAAAAACGGGGTGCTGGGCCCCCGATCCCAGGGCCCTCACAAATATGGGAGCCGCTTTGTCAAAAGCCAGAGCAGGACAGAGGAGATGACACCCGACGAGTCACAGGAGTGGACTTGCACACCACCTCCAGTTTCTTACTCATGCCCCAAATGAATGTGCAACCAATCCCCGTTAAGTCTCCTGGACCCTTATCCCCTCGGACTATGGGTCTCATTATTGGGCGAGGATCTCTCACTTTACAAGGCCTTGTGGTTCATCCTGGGGTAGTGGACCACCAACCCTGCAAGACATTCAAGTCCTTTGCTCCTGCCCCCAAGGTATTTTTTCCATTAGCCCAGGAGATAGAATTGCACAATTAATATTCTTGCCCAGCCCCGATAAGGATAAAAGAATTGAGAGGTGTGGGTTCTTCTGGCCCCGATTCAGCCTATCTAGTTATGCCTTTGAATGCCAGGCCTACTCTACATCTTTTTATTAATGACAAAGATTTTGAGGGGATTATGGACACCAGAGCAGATAAGAGTATCATTTCATCTTATCATTTCATCTTTTGTAACAGGCCCAAGAGCTGGCCTGTTACAAAATCTTCTCATTCTTTACAAGGCCTGGGTTATCAATCTTGCCCAGCGATTAGTTCATCCACCCTGACATGGCAAACCTCAGAAGGACAGAGGGGCCTGTTTACTCCATATGTGCTCCCGCTGCCGGTTAACCTATGGGGCAGAGATGTGCTTTCTGAGATGGGAATCACATTAACCAATGAATACTCAGTTCAGGCCACTAATATTATGAAGAAGATGGGGTACACAAAGGGATTGGGAAGCAAAGAACAAGGTAGACTTGAGCCTGTCTCCCACAACAGTAACCCAGGCAGACGGGGCTTGGGTTTTTCCTAGAGGCCATTGGGGTTACAAGACCCATTCCCTGTGTAACAGAGGAACCCGTGTGGGTCTCCCAATGGCCCCTATCCTCTGAGAAATTGGAGGCAGTCAACAAGTTAGTTACAGAACAGGTGAAGCTCGGACATTTGGAACCTTCCACGTCCCCGTGGAATACTCCAATTTTTGCCATAAAAAAGAAATCAGGCAAATGGAGGTTACTTTATGACCTCGAACAATTAATGCACAAATGAACCTTTTCGGCTCAATCCAGCGGGGTTTACCTCTGTTATCTGCCCTGCCTAAGCAATGGAAAATTGTCATTTTAGTCATTAAAGACTGTTTCTTTTCCATCCCTTTGTGTCACCAAGATCGACCAAGATTTGCTTTTACGATTCCAGCCCTTAATCATATGGAGCCTGATAAGAGGTTCCAGTGGAAAGTCTTCCCTCAGGACATGGCAAATAGCCCCACTATGTGCCAGCTTTTTGTACAGGCAGCATTAGAACCTGTGAGACAATATTTTCCCTCCTTACTGTTGTTACATTATATGGATGATATTCTTTTGTGCCATAAAGATATGATGCTTTTACAAAAATCCTATCCATTTTGATAAAAATGTTAACCCAATGGGGACTGCATATAGCTGAGAAAAGGTTCAGATTTCGGAAGTGGGTTCCTTTCTGGGAACCATTATTTTTCCAGATAAGATACTTCCTCAAAAATTGGAAATTCGCGGAGATCATTTACATACTCTTAATGATTTTCAAAAGTTATTGGGGGATATAAATTGGCTTAGGCCTTTTTTAAAGATTTCCTCTGCCGAGCTTAAACCTTTATTTGATATTTTAGAGGGGGATTCACATATCTCCTCTCCCAGAGCCCTAACTCCTGCGGCTAATAAAGCCTTGCAAGTAGTAGAGAATGCCTTACAAAATGCCCAGTTACGGCGTATTGAGGAATCACAACCTTTCGACTTGTGTGTCTTTAAGACAGCTCAGTTACCAACTGCTGTATTGTGGCAAGATGGACCATTATTATGGATCCATCCCAATGCTTCTCTGGCAAAAGTAATCGATTGATATCCTAACGCCGTTGCGCAACTTGCGCTTCATGGCTTAAAAGCAGCAGTAACTCATTTTGGACGAGATCCTAAATTGCTAATTGTTCCCTATACTGCCACACAAGTTCAGGTCCTTGCAGCTACATCTGATGACTGGGCAGTATTAGTCACCTCCTTTTCAGGACAAATTGACAATCATTATCCTAGACATCCAATTTTACAATTTGCCCTGAATCAAGCCATAGTGTTTCCACAGGTGACAGCAAAAAAACCCGCTTCCAGAAGGAATTATAGTGTATACAGATGGGTCAAAAACTGGTGTAGGTGCTTATGTGACCAATGACAAAATAGTGTCTAAACAATATAATGAAACTTCACCTCAGATTGTGGAATGTTTGATGGTTTTAGAGGTCCTTAAGGCCTTCCCGGGACCGCTTAACATTGTGTCAGATTCCTCCTATGTGGTCAATGCAGTTAACCTTCTAGAGACTGCTGGGGTAATAAAGTCATCCAGTAAAGTCGCTGATATTTTTCAAAAAATAGAGGCTGTTTTATTATATAGGAGATTTCCTGTTTATATCACCCATGCCAGAGCACATTCGAGTCTCCCTGGGCCCATATCCAGGGCTAATGATCTTGCAGACCGAGCCACCAGGGTTGTGGCTGCTGCCCTTTCATCCCAAGTGGATGCTGCAAGAAATTTTCACAAACAATTCCATGTGATGGCTGAAACCTTGTGCCGTCGCTTTGCATTGACCAGAAAAGAGGCTAGGGAAATAGTTACTCAGTGTCAAAACTGTTGCCAGTTCTTGCCAGTGCCACATGTGGGGGTTAACCCACGGGGGATTCAAACACTACAAGTCTGGCAGATGGATGTAACACACATTTCGTCCTTTAGGAGGCTTCAATACTTGCATGTTTCTGTGGATACTTGTTCTGGTATCATTTTTGCCTCGCCTCTTACGGGGAAAAAACCTCACATGTAATTCAACATTGCCTTAAAGCTTGGAGTGCTTGGGGACAACCCAAAATTCTTAAAACAGATAATGGACCGGCCTACACCTCTCAAAAATTTCGACAGTTCTGTCACCAGATGAATGTAACTCATTTAACTGGTTTGCCATACAACCCTCAGGGACAAGGCATTGTGGAACGTGCCCACCGCACTCTTAAATCTTACCTAATCAAACAGAAAGGGGGAGTCGACGAGTCTCTGCCCTTAATACCGAGAGTGGCCATCTCCATGGCACTCTTTACTCTTAATTTTTTGAATCTTGATGAACAAGGCCGCACTGCTGCTGATCGTCACTGTTCAGAACCAAACAGACCTAGAGAAATGATCAAATGGAAAGATGTCTTAACCGGAAAATGGAGAGGCCCGGATCCTATTTTAATAAGATCCAGGGGAGTTATTTGTGTCTTTCCACAGGAAGAAGGCAATCCTCTTTGGGATCCAGAATGCCTCACCCGAAGGATCTCCCCTTCAGAAGATGTGGACAAAAGAGGGAACACTGAAACAACGATGGATACTGACCCTTCTATTGGAGATCCTGGTTCCTAGTATATTGGGGGAATTGCGTTGGGGTATTATGTCCACCTTTCCCCTGCCCATGCCTGTCATGCACAGTGCACAAGTGTTTCCACGTTTCTTTACTACTGATAGGGAGCTGGGACTTGCCTTTTTACCATTAGATGGGCAAATTCAGGCTCTGATGGAAAATAGAACTTTTCCCTCAAAGGAAGCCTGTGCTTTGTGATGATCTCTGACTTGAAAGACCAAAGCCAGTGTATATCCTTATATAATCAATCAGCTGCCTGGCTGAAAGAGGCTGCTTGGGGAACCCACTCTGAAATAATAGCTAATGCCTCGGTAATCCAAGGCTGGTGGCCTAGTCATAAATCCAGGAAAGCACCGCCCCAGCAACCCAGAATGGCACCCTTTTGTAAAGGAAGATCCTCGGAGAACTCCATGCTTCCTTGGACTGGGTGCCAGGCCAGAAAACCCGCTTGGGTGGTTGAAGGATTTTTTTTTCTCTTTTTCCCCATACATAAGTGTAGAGATTAATGAAATCTTTGCTGAACATGATTTTACCTTCATGAATCCTGATTGGGCAGATGCTAACCCTTTTGATCAATGGTTACTTTGTGGGGTTAATGGGAGCTGTACCGATTTTTCACCTATGGCCATGATTGAAGGTGGATATAGTGAAAAGGGCCAAATGGGTTTTGAGTGGAAGGGCACTTTGAGTGCTGGTTTGGGGTCCTTCAATTGGTCCTCCTCTAATACTAAATATAAAGCATTTAAAAGGGTGAATTATACTGTCACCCCGGTTTGTGTTTGCCCCCCCCTTTCTGTGGATGGTAAGTAATAAAAGTTTAAATAGTAATCAATTAGAGTTAGATTGCTTGCTTAATGAATGTTTTTATGCCCTGTGTTGGGATGCTACTAAGTATCCCTTTGCTTTGGTTACTCGCATGCCTAGATTTGTTTCAGTTCCTGTGGAAGCCCCTAGCAGTTTAAGCTTATTTAAAGAAAAGAGAGATTTTGGAATCTCTGCTATTATAGTTAGCTTAGTAGTAACAGCAGCAGTAGCTGCCTCTGTCACTGCTTCGGCCCTTGCCTTGTCCTCTACGGTTCAGACAACGCAAACCATCGATGACCTTTCGGCAAGAGTGACATCGGCCCTGGACAGGTAGGCCACGGCCAACTCCCAGATACAGGGAGGCTTCATGTTGGTAAACCAAAGGATCGATCTGGTCCAAGAGCAGGTGGATATCCTGTGGCAAATGGCTCAGCTGGGTTGCAAACATAAGCTGCCTAGCCTCTGTATCACCTCAGTACAATTTGAGAATTTTACAAGAGCAGCTAACCTGTCAAAGGCTTTGTCTTGTTATTTGTTACAGAATTGGACCATAGAATTTGAACAGACACTACGGGAGCTGAGGATCGCCATCTTACAAGTCAATTCGACACGTCTTGACCTGTCATTGATGGAAGAATTTTCTACCTGGATTTCTGCAGCATTCTCCTACTTCAAGGAATGTGTGGGGGTGGGTTTGTTTGGAGTGGCTGTGTGCGGTGGAGTACTGCTCCTACTATGGATGATCTGCCAACTTAAAGCCCAAACAAGGAGGGACAGGATGGTAGTAACCCAGGCGCTTGTTGCTTTGGAGCATGGTGCCTCCCCCGATATATGGTTATCGATGCTTAAGCAATATGCATGGGGCGGAGCGAGTGTGCTTTAGCAGCCCAGGAGAGTTGTGAGGCTAAGCACTGCACTGGAATGGCTTTGCGGTCTAATTTGAGCTTCTTCCTGGGAGATATGTCATCTTTTAAGAAGGTTGAGTATCTTAGTGTCCTTCCCCCAGGAAAAAAACGACACGGGAGCGGACCAAGACCCCTCCGGGTGACGAGCCTGGGAGGAGGTTTTGTGTAAGGCCCCTATGCTTGCACACTGGGGATTTGAACTCTATCTCCACTCTCAGCACTGGGTGGCCTGTTGCTTCTAAAATAAAAGAAAAGGGGGAGATGTGAGGAGCCGCCCTCACGGTAGCCATTACAAGATGGTGCTGACATCCATTGCTCCTAGTGAAAAACAAGTAGTGTGTGCAGGCATCAGGGTATCTTTCCATTACCTGAGCCCTGCCTCTCCCATGGCGTCATCTGGGCTGATGGTGGGCAGCCAATCTGGGTGGTGCACGTCTCCAACCATACTTCTCAGCCTATATAAGGGAAGGGTTTTCTGCTCTCTGGGTCTCCTCTCCTGAAGCTGATCATCTATCTCTCGAGATGCATTAAAGCTTTATTGCAGAAGGATCCAAGTGTCCTGCATGCGTTCTTGCTGGCAAGATGGTAGCATGGGTCAAGGAACCATGGCAGAGTGAGTGCTTTGTGATGATAGGTGCTCTGTGAGGACACACTGCAGAGTGACTGCTCTGTGAGGATTGATGGCATAGTAAGTGCTTTGTGAGGACCCATTGCAGAGTGAGTGATCTGTGAGGACCGAGGGCAGGTGAGTGCTCTGTGAGGACCAAGAGAAGAGTTTATGCTCTGTGAGACAGATGGCATAGAGAGTGCTCTGTGAAGACAGAAAGAGAGTGAGTGCTCTGTAAGTTCCCATTGCAGAGTGAGTGCTTTGTGTGGACCAATGGTAGAGTGACTGCTCTATGAAAACTGATGGCAGAGTGAGTGCTCTGGGAGGACTATTGGCAGAGTGAGTGCTCTGAGGGGACTGATGACTGAGTGTGTGCTCTGTGAGGACCCATGGCAGAGTGAGTGCTCTGTGAGGTATGATGGCAGAGTGAATGCTCTGTAGGACAGATGGCAGAGTAAGTGTTCTGTTTTGACCCATGACAGAGTAAATGCTCTATATGGAAACATGGAAGAGTGAGTGATTTTTGATGGTAGATGGCAGTGTGGCTGTTCTGTGAGGACTCATGGCAGAGCAAGTGGTCTTTGAGAACCCATGGCAGAGTGAGTGCTCTGAGTGGAATGATGGCCCAGGAAGTGCTGTGTGAGGACCATGGAGAGTAAGTGGTCTGTGTGGATTCATTGAAGAGTGAGTGCTCTGTGAGGAATAATGTCAGAGTGAGTGCCCTGTGAAGAATGATCTCAGACAAGTGTGTTGTGAGGAACCATGTCAGAGTGAGTGATCTGTGATGATAGATGGCAGAGTGAGTTCTCTATAAGTTCCCATTGCAAAGTGAGTGCTTTGTGAGGACCCATGGCAGAGAGAGTGCTGTGTGAGGACTAATGTCAGAGTGAGTGCTCAGTCAGGAATCATGGCAGAGTGTATGCTCTGTGAGGTTTGATGGCAGAGTGAGTGTTCTTGAGGAACCATGGCAGAGTGATTGCTCTATAAAGACTGATTACAGAGTGAGTGCTTTGTGAAAACCCATGGCAGAGTGAGTTCTCTGTGAGGAATGATGTCAGAGTGAGTGCTCTGTGAGTACCCATGGCAGAGTGAGTCATCTGTGAGACCCATGGCAGAGTGATTGCTCTATGAGGACCCATGGCAGAGTGAAGGCTCTGTGAAGACTGATGGCACAGTGAGTGCTCTGTGAGGACTAATGCAGAGTGAGTGTTCTTTGAGGATCTATGGCAGAGTGAGTGCTCTATGATGATAGATGTCAGAGTGAGTGCTCTGTGAGAAATGATGTCAAAATGAGTGCTTTGTGAAGAATAATTTCAGAGTGAGTGTTCTGTGAAGACCCATGGCAAAGTGAGTGATCTGTGATAATAGAAGGCAGAGTGAGTGCTCTGTGCGACACAAGGCAGTGTAAGTGCTCTTTGAGGACTCATGGCAGAGTGAGTGCTCCCTGATGATACATGGCAGAGTGAGTATTCTGTGAGGACACATGGTAGAGTGAGTGCTTTGTATGATAGATGGCAGAGTGAGTGCTCTGTGGAGACCCATGGCAGAGTGAGTGCTCTGTGAGGACTGATGACAAAAAGGTGCTCTGTGAGGAAACATGACAGATTGAGTGCTTTTTGATGATAGATGCCAGAGTTAATGCTCTGTGAGAACACATGGCACAGTGAGTGCTCTGTGAGGACTGATGGCAGAGTGAGTGCTCTGTGAGGACCCATTGCAGAGTGAGTGCTCTGTGAGGACCAATGACAGAGTAAGTGCTATGTGAGGAAACATGGCAGTTGGCGTCCTTTTTGATGATAGATGCCAGAGTGAATGCTCTGTGAGGACACATGGCACAGTGAGTTCTCTGTGAGGACCAATGACAGAGTAAGTGCTATGTGAGGAAACATGGCAGTTGGCGTCCTTTTTGATGATAGATGCCAGAGTGAATGCTCTGTGAGGACACATGGCACAGTGAGTTCTCTGTGAGGACGGATGGCAGAGTGAGTGCTCTGTGAGGACCCATTGCAGAGTGAGTGCTCTGTGAGGACTGATGGCAGGTGAGTGCTCTGTGAGGACCAAGAGAAGAGTTTATGCTCTGTGAGACAGATGGCATAGTGAGTGCTCTGTGAAGACAGAAAGAGAGTGAGTGCTCTGTGAGTTCCCATTGCAGAGTGAGTGCTTTGTGTGGACCAATGGAAGAGTGACTGCTCTATGAAAACTGATGGCAGAATGAGTGCTCTGGGAGGACTACTTGCAGAGTGAGTGCTCTGAAGGGACTGATGATAAGTGTGTGTTCTGTGAGGACCTATGTCTGAGTGAGTGCTCTGAAGGGACTGATGGCTAAGTGTGTGCTCTGTGAGGACCCATGTCAGAGTGAGTGCTCTGTGAGGTATGATGGCAGAGTGAATGCTCTGTAGGACAGATGGCAGAGTAAGTGTTCTGTGTTGACCCATGACAGAGTAAATGCTCTATATGGACACATGGAAGAGTGAGTGATTTTGATAATAGATGGCAGTGTGACTGTTCTGTGAGGACTCATGGCAGAGCAAGTGCTCTTTGAGAACCCATGGCAGAGTGAGTGCTCTGAGTGGAATGATGGCCCAGTGAATGATGGGTGAGGACCATGGCAGAGTAAGTGGTCTGGGAGGATTCATCGAAGAGTGAGTGCTCTGTGAGGAATGATGTCAGAGTGAGTGCTCTGTGAAGAATGATCTCAGACAGAGTGTGTTGTGAGGAACCATGACAGAGTGATCTGTGATGATAGATGGCAGAGTGAGTTCTCTATAAGTTCCCATTGCAAAGTGAGTGCTTTGTGAGGACCAATGGCAGAGTGAGTGCTCAGTGAGGACTGATGGCAGAGGGAGTCTCTGTGAGGGCCAAGGGCAGAGTGAATGCTCTGGGAGGACAGATGGCATAGTGAGTGCTCTGTGAGGACAAATGGCACAGTGAGTGCTATGTCAGGACTAATAGCAGAGTGAGTCTCTGTGAGTGCCAAGGGCAGAGTGAATGCTCTGTGAGGACAGGTGGCACAGTGAGTGCTCTGTAAGCAATAATGGAGAGTGAATGCTTTGTGATTATCCACTGCAGAATGAGTACTTTGTGAAGACCCATGGCAGAGTGAGTGCTCTGAGAGGACTGATGTCAGAGTGAGTGCTCTTTGAGGACCCATGGCAGAGTGAAGGCTCTGTGAAGACTGATGGCACAGTGAGTGCTCTGTGAGGACTAATGCAGAGTGAGTGTTCTTTGAGGACCTATGGCAGAGTGAGTGCTCTATGATGATAGATGTCAGAGTGAGTGCTCTCTGAAAACCCATGGTAGAGTGAGTGCTCTGTGAGAAATGATGTCAAAATGAGTGCTTTGTGAAGAATAATTTCAGAGTGAGTGTTCTGTGAAGACCCAAGGCAAAATGAGTGATCTGTTATAATAGAAGACAGAGTGAATGCTCTGTGCGACACATGGCAGAGTAAGTGCTCTTTGAGGACTCATGGCAGAGTGAGTGCTCCCTGATGATACATGACAGAGTGAGTATTCTGTGAGGACACATGGTAGAGTGAGTGCTTTGTATGACAGATGGCAGAGTGAGTGCTCTGTGGAGACCCATGGCAGTGTGACTGTTTTGTGAGGACTCATGCCAGAGCAAGTGCTCTTTGAGAACCCATGGCAGAGTGAGTGCTCTGAGTGGATAGATGTCACAGTGAGTGCTGGGTGAGGACCATGGCAAAGTAAGTGGTCTGTGAGGATTCATGGAAGAGTGAGTGCTCTGTGAGGAATGATGTCAGAGTGAGTGCTCTTTGAAGAATGATCTCAGAGTGAGTGTTCTGTGAGCAACCATTGCAGAGTGAGTGCTCTGTGATGATAGATGGCAGAGTGAGTCCCTGTGAGAACCCATGGTAGAGTGAGTGCTCTGTGAGGACTGATGGCAGAGTGAGTGCAGTGTGAGGATACATGGCAGAGTGTGTGCTCTGTGACAACTGATGGCAGAGTGAGTGCTCTGAGAGGACTGATGGCAGAGTGAGGGCTATGTGTGGACCCAGGGAAGAGTGAGTGCTCTGGGTTGATAGATGGCAAAGGGAGTGATCTGTGAGTACCCATGGCAGAGTTAGTGCTCTGTGAGGACTCATGGCAGGGTTAATGCTCTTTGAAAACTGATTGCAGAGTGAGTGCTCTATGAGGACCCATAGCCTTGTGCAAGCTCTGTGAGGACTTATGATAGAGTGAGTACTTTGTAAGGACATATGGAAGATTGAATGCTCTCTGAGGGCTAATGCTTTAGTGAGTGCTCCGTGAGGACCCATGGAAGAATGAGTGCACTGTGAGGACATATTGCTGAGTTAGTGCTCTGTAAGCATGCCTGGCAGAGTGAGTTTTCTTAGGACCCATGTAGGAGTGAATGCTCTATGAGGACTGATGTCAGAGTGAGTCCTCTGTGAGTGCCCATGGCAGAGTGAGTGCTCTGTGCAGAATGATGTCAGAGTGAGTGCTCTGTGAGTACCCATGGCAGAGTGAGTGATCTGTGATGATAGATGGCAAACTACTTTCTCTATGAGGACCCATAGCAGAGTGAGTGATCTGTGAGGACCCATGGCAGAGTCAGTGCTCTGTGAGGACCCATGGCAGAGTGAGTGCTTTGTAATGACTGATGGCAGAGTGAGTACTCTATGAGGACCCATGACAGAGTGAATGCTCTGTGAGGATTGATGACAGAGTGAGTGCTATGTGAGATCCCCTCAAGGAGGGAGTTCTCTGTGATGATAGATGGCAGAATGAATGCTCTGTAGGGACAGATGGCAGAGCAAGAGCTCTCTCTTTTTTTTAATTTTTAATATTTTTTATTACATATTTTCCTCAATTACATTTCCAATGCTATCCCAAAAGTCCCCCATAGCGCCCCCCACTTCCCAACCCACCCATTCCCATTCTTTTGGCCCTGGCATTCCCCTATATTGGGGCATATATAGTTTGCAAGTCCAATGGGCCTCTCTTTCCAGTGATGGCCAACTAGGCCATCATTCGATACATATGCAGCTAGAGACAAGAGCTCCGGGGTACTGGTTAGTTCATCATGTTGTTCCAACTATAGGGTTGCAGATCCCTTTAGCTCCTTGGGTACTTTCTCTAGCTTCTCCATTGGGAGCCCTGTGATACATCCAATAGCTGACTGTGAGCATCCACTCCTGTGTTTGCTAGTGATGAAAGGATGGACCATCTAGAGACTGCCGTATCCAGGGATCCATCCCATAATCAGCTTCTAAATGCGGACACCATTGCATACACTAGCAAGAGCTCTCTTAGTCCCATGTAAGAATGAGTGCTCTGTGAGAACCCCAGACAGAGTGAATGCTCTTTGTGGACAAATGGTAGAGTGAGTACTCTGTCAGGAGACTTGGCAGAGTGCATGCTCTCTGAGTTTTGATGGCAGAGTGAGTGCTCTGTGAGGATTGATATCAGAGTTATTGCTCTGTGAGGAGCCAATGAGGAGTGAGTGCTGTGTGAGAACATATGGCAGACTGAGTGCTCTGTGAGTACCCATGGCAGAGTGAATGCTCTGTGAGTACCCATGTCAGAATAAGTGCTCTCTGAAGACCCATACCAGGGTGAGTGCTCTGTGAGGACTCAAGGTTGAGTGAGTGCTATGTGAGGACCCAGGGAAGAGGGCTATGTGATGATAGGTGGAAGAGTGAGTACTCTGTGAGGAGCCCTGGCAGAGTGAGTGCTCTGTGAGCAACCATGGAAGAGTGAGTGCACTGTGAGGATCCATGGCAGAGTTGGTACTCTTTTGGACAAATGATAGTGAGTGCTCTTTCAGGAGCCATGTCAGAGTGCATACTCTTGAGTTTTGATGACAGAGTGAGTGCTCTCTGAGGACCAGACGCAGAGTAAGTGCTCTGTTAAGAACCATGGCAGTGTGAGTACTCTGTGATGATAGATGCTGCAGTGAGTGCTCTGTGAAGAGTGATGGCAGAGTGAGTACTCTGAGAGGACTTATGGCAGAGAGAGTGCTCTGTGAGGGCCCATGGCAGAGTGAGTGCTCTCTGAGGTATGATGGCATAGTGAGTGCTCAGTGAGAACAGATGGAGAGTGAGTGCTCTGTGATTTTCCATTGCAGAATGAGTGCTTTGTGAAGACCATTGCAGAGTGATGCTCTGTTAACACTGATGGCAGAGTGAGTGCTCTGTGAGGACTGATGGCAGAGTGAGTGCTCTATGAAGACCAAGGGCAGAGTAAGCGTTCTGTGAGGACAGATGGCATAGTGTGTGGTCAATGAGTACAGATGGAGAGTGAGTTCTCTGTGATTTTCCATTGCAGAATGAGTGCTTTGTGAAGACCCATGGCAGAGTGATGCTCTGTGAAAACTGAGGGCACAATGAGTGCTCTGTGAGGACTGAAGGCAGAGTGAGTGCTCTGTGAGAATAGATGGCAGAGTGAGTGATCTGTGAGGACCCATTGCAGAGTGAGTGCTCTGTAAGGACTGATGGTAGAATGAGTTCACTGTGAGGTCAAATGGCAGAGTGAGTGCTTTGTGAGGACCCATGGCAGAAGGAGTGATTATTGATGATAGATGGCAGATCAAGTGCTCAGTGAGGACCCATGGCAGAGTGAGTGCTCTGTGAGGACCCATGGCAGAGTGAGTGCTGTTTGTGGACAAATGGCAGAGTGAGTGCTCTTTCAGGAAACATGGCACAGTGCATGCTCTGTTAGTTTTGATGACAGAGTGAGTGCTCTCTGAGGACCATGTGCAGAGTAAGTGCTCTGTTAAGAACCAAGGCAGAGTGAGTGTTCTGTGATGATAGATGCTGCAGTGAGTGCTCTGTGAAGAGTGATGACAAGTGAGTACTCTGAGAGGACTGTAGGCAGTGTGAGTGCTCTGTGAGGACATATGGCAGAGTGAGTGCTCTGTGAGGACTGATGGCAGAGTGAGTGCTCTGTGAGGACATATGGCAGAGTGAGTTTTCTGTGAGGACTGAGAGCAGAGTGAGTGCTCTGTGAGAACCAATGGCAGAATGAGTGTACTTTGAGGACAGAAACCATAGTGAGTGCTCAGTGAAGACAAATGGAGAGTGAGTGCTCTGTGATTTTCCATTGCAGAATGAGTGCTTTGTTAAGACCCATTGCAGAGTGGGTGCTCTGTGAAAACTGATGGCAGAGTGAGTTCTCTGGGATCACTGATGGTGAGTAAATGTTCTGTGAAGTCTCAGAGTCAAGTGAGTGCTCTGTGAGGACTGATAGCAGAGTGAATGCTATGTGCAGATCAAGGGAAGTGTGAGTGCTCTGTGATGATAGATGTCAAAGTGAGATATCTGTGAGTACCCATGGCTGAATTAGTGCTCTGTGAGGACCCATGGCCAAGTGACTGCTCTGTGAAAACTGATGGCAGAGTGAGTGCTCTCTGAGGACCAGTGGCACCATGGCAGAGTGAGTGCTGTGTGATGATAGATGGCACTATGAGTGCTCTGTGAGGTGTGGTGTCAGAGTGAGTGCTCTAAGAGGACTGATGGCAGAGTAAGTGCTCTGTTAGGACCCATGGTCGAGTGAGTGCTCTGTGAGAACTGAGGTCAGTGAATGCTCTGTGAGGATGGAGAGCAGAGTGAATGATCTGTGATGATAGATGGTAGAATGAGATCTCTATGAGTTCCCATGGAAGAGTGAATGCTGATTGTGGACAAATGGAAGTTTCAGTGCTCTGTGAGGACCAATGGTAGAGTGAGTGCTCAGTGATGACAGATGGCAGAGTGAGTGCTCTGTTTGGACCCTTGGCAGAGTGATTGCTCTGTGAGGACTGATTGCAGAGTGAGTACTGTGAGGACCCATAGCAGAGTGAGTGCTCTGTGAGGATTGATAGCAGAATGAGTGCTCTATGAGGACCAAGTTCAGAGTGAGTGGTCTCTGAGGACAGATGGTATAGTGAGTGCTCTGTGAGGACTGATGGCAGAGTGAATGCTCTGTGAGGAGCCATGGCAGAGTGAGTGATGTGTTAGGATTAATGTCAGAGTGAATGCTCTGTCAGGAGTCATGGCAGAGTGCATGCTCTGTGAGGTTTGATGGCAGAGTGAGTGCTTTCTGAGGAGCAGTGGCAGAGAAAGTGCTATGTTAGGAACCAAGGCAGAGTGAGTGCTCTGTGATGATAGATGGCACAGTGAGTGCTCTTTGAGGACTGAGGGCAGAGTACATGCTCTGGGAGAACTGAGGGCAGAGTGAGTGCTCTGTGAGGACCCATAGCAGAGTGAGTGCTCTGTGAGGACCCAAGGCAGTGTGAGTTCTTTTTTTTTTAATATATTTTTTATTACGTATTTTCCTCAATTACATTTCCAATGCTATCCCAAAAGTCCCCCATACTTCCCCCCCCCCCAATTCCCAACCCACCCATTCCCATTCTTTTGGCCCTGGCATTCCCCTGTATTGGGGCATATAAAGTTTGCAAGTCCAATGGGCCTCTCTTTCCAGTGATGGCCGACTAGGCCATCATTCAATACATATGCAGCTAGAGACAAGAGCTCCGGGGTACTGGTTAGTTCATAATAATGATCCACCTATGGGGTTGCAGTTCCCTTTAGCTCCTTGGGTACTTTCTCTAGCTCCTCCATTGGGGGCACTGTGATCCATCCAATAGCTGACTGTGAGCATCCACTTCTGTGTTTGCTAGGCCCCGGCATAGACTCACAAGAGACAGCTATATCTGGGTCCTTTCAGAAAAATCTTGCTAGAGTATGCAATGGTGTCAGCGTTTGGAAGCTGATTATGGGATGGATCCCTAGATATGGTAGTCTCTAGATGGTCCATCCTTTCATCACGGCTCCAAACTTTGTCTCTGTAACTCCTTCCATGGGTGTTTTATTCCCAATTCTAAGAAGGGGCATAGTGTCCACACTTCATTCTTCCTGAGTTTCATGCGTTTAGCAAATTGTATCTTATATCTTGAGTACCCTAAGTTTTGGGCTAATATCCACTTATCAGTGGATAAATATTGTGTGAGTTCCTTTGTGATTGTGTTACCTCACTCAAGATGATGCCCTCCAGGTCCATCCATTTGGCTAGGAATTTCATAAATTCATTCTTTTTAATAGCTGAGTAGTACTCCATTGTGTAAATGTACCATAATTTCTGTATCCATTCCTCTGTTGAGGGGCATCTGGGTTCTTTCCAGCTTCTGGCTATTAGAAATAAGGCTGCTATGAACATAGTGGAGCATGTGACTTTCTTACCAGTTGGGACATCTTCTGGATATATGCCCAGGAGAGGTATTGCTGGATCCTCCGGTAGTACTATGTCCAATTTTCTGAGGAACCGCCAGACTGATTTCCAGAGTGGTTGTACAAGCTTGCAATCCCACCAACAATGGAGGAGTGTTCCTCTTTCTCCACATCCTCGCCAGCATCTGCTGTCACCTGAATTTTTTATCTTTTTCTGACTGGTGTGAGGTGGAATCTCAGGGTTGTTTTGATTTGCATTTCCCTGATGGTTAAGGATGTTGAACATTTTTTCAGGTGCTTCTCTGCCTTTCGGTATTCCTCAGGTGAGAATTCTTTGTTCAGTCCTGAGCCCCATTTTTTAATGGGGTTATTTGATTTTCTGGAGTCCACCTTCTTGAGTTCTTTATATATATTGGATATTAGTCCCTTTTCTGATTTAGGATAGGTAAAGATCCTTTCCCAATCTGTTGGTGGTTTTTTTGTCTTATTGATGGTGTTTCTCTTTGCAGAAGCTTTGCAGTTTCATAAGGTCCCACTTGTCAATTCTCGATCTTACAGCACAAGCCATTACTGTTCTATTCAAGAATTTTTCCCCTGTGCCCATATCTTCAAGGCTTTTCCCCACTTTCTCCTCTATAAGTTTCAGTGTCTCTGGTTTTATGTGAAGTTCCTTGATCCACTTAGACTTGACCTTAGTACAAGGAGATAGGAATGGATCGATTCACATTCTTCTACATGATAACAACCAGTTGTGCCAGCACCATTTGTTCAAAATACTGTCTTTCTTCCACTGGATGGTTTTAGCTCCCTTGTCAAAAATCAAGTGACCATAGGTGTGTGGGTTCATTTCTGGGTCTTCAATTCTATTCCATTGGTCTCCTTGTCTGTCACTATACCAGTACCACTCAGTTTTTATCACAATTGCTTTGTAGTAAAGCTTTAGGTCCGGCATGGTACTTCCACCAGAGGTTCTTTTATCCTTGAGAAGAGTTTTTGCTATCCTAGGTTTTTTGTTATTCCAGATGAATTTGCAGATTGCACTTTCTAATTCGTTGAAGAATTGAGTTGGAATTTTGATGGGGATTGCATTGAATCTGTACATTGCTTTTGGCAAGGTAGCCATTTTTACAATGTTGATCCTGCCAATCCATGAGCATGGGAGATCTTTCCATCTTCTGAGATCTTCTATAATTTCTTTCTTCAGAGACTTGAAGTTTTTATTATACAGATCTTTCACTTCCTTAGTTAGAGTCATGCCAAGATATTTTTATTATTTGTGACTATTGAGTAGGGTGTTGTTTCCCTAATTTCTTTCTCAGCCTGTTTATTCTTTGTGTAGAGAAAGGCCATTGAGTTAATTTTATATCCAGCTACTTCACCGAAGCTGTTTATCAGGTTTAGGAGTTCTCTGGTGGAATTTTTAGGATCACTTATGTATACTATCATATCATCTGCAAAAAGTGATATTTTGACTTCATCTTTTCCAATTTGTATCCCTTTGATCTCCTTTTGTTGTCGAATTGCTCTGGCTAGGACTTCAAGTACAATGTTGAATAGGTATGGAGAAAGTGGACAGCCTTGTCTAGTCCCTGATTTTAGTGGGATTGCTTCAAGCTTCTCACCATTTACTTTGATGTTGGCTACTGGTTTGCTGTAGATTGCTTTTATCATGTTTAGGTATGGGTCTTGAATTCCTGATCTTTCCAAGACTTTTATTATGAATGGGTGTTGCATCTTGTCAAATGATTTTTTTCACATCTAATGAGATGATCATGTGGTTTTTGTCTTTGAGTTTGTTTATATACTGGATTACGTTGATGGATTTCCCTATATTGAACCATCCCTGCATCCCTGGGATGAAACCTACTTGGTCAGGATGGATGATTGTTTTGATGTGTTTTTGGATTCGATTCGCAAGAAATTTACTGAGGATTTTTGCATCAATATTCATAAGGGATATTGGTCTGAAGTTTTCTATCTTTCTTGGGTCTTTTTGTGGTTTAGGTATCAGAGTAATTGTGGCTTCATAGAATGAGTTGGGTAGAGTACCTTCTGTTTCTATTTTGTGAAATAGTTTGTGAAGAACTGGGATTAGATCTTCTTTGAAGGTCTGATAGAACTCTGCACTAAACCCATCTGGTCCTGGGCTTTTTTTGGTTGGGAAACTATTAATGACTGCTTCAATTTCTTTGGGGGATATAGGGCTGTTTAGATCATTAACCTGATCTTGATTCAACTTTGGTACCTGGTATCTGTCTAGGAACTTCTCCATTTCATCCAGGTTCTCCAGTTTTGTTGAGTATAGCCTTTTGTAGAAGGATCTGATGGTGTTTTGGATGTCTTCAGGATCTGTTGTTATGTCTCCTTTTTCATTTCTGATTTTGTTAATTAGGATGCTTTCCCTGTGCCCTCTAGTGAGTCTGGCTAAGGGTTTATCTATCTTGTTGATTTTCTCAAAGAACCAGCTCCTTGATTGGTTGATTCTTTGAATAGTTCTTCTTGTTTCCACTTGGTTGATTTCACCCCTGAGTTTGATTATTTCCTGCAGCCTACTCCTCTTGGGTGAATTTGCTTCCTTTTGTTCTAGTGCTTTTAGGTGTGTTGTCAAGCTGCTAATGTGTGATCTCTCTAGTTTCTTTTTGGAGGCCCTCAGAGCTATGAGTTTTCCTCTTAGAAATGCTTTCATTGCGTCCCATAGGTTTGGGTATGTTGTGGCTTCATTTTCATTGAACTCTAAAAAGTCCTTAATTTCTTTCTTTATTCCATCCTTGACCAAGGTATCGTTGAGCAGAGTGTTGTTCAGTTTCCACGTGAAGGTTGGCTTTCTATTATTTATTTTGTTATTGAAGATCAGCCTTAGTCCATGGTGATCTGATAGGATGCATGGGACAATTTTAATATTTTTGTATCTGTTGAGGCCTGTTTTGTGACCAATTATATGGTCAGTTTTGGAGAAGGTACCATGAGGTGCTGAGAAGAAGGTATATCCTTTTGTTTTAGGATAGAATGTTCTGTAGATATTTGCCAGATCCACTTGATTCATAACTTCTGTTAGTTTCACTGTGTCCCTGGTAAGTTTCTCTTTCCATGATCTGTCCATTGGTGAAGGTGGTGTGTTGAAGTCTCCCACTATTATTGTATGAGGTGCAATGTGTGCTTTGAGCTTTACTAAAGTTTCTCTAATGAATGTGACTGCCTTTGTATTTGGAGCATAGATATTCAGAATTGATAGTTCCTCTTGGAGGATTTTACCTTTGATGAGTATGAAGTGCCCCTCCCTGTCTTTTTTGATGACTTTGGGTTGGAAGTCAATCTTATCAGATATTAAAATGGCTACTCCAGCTTGATTCTTCATACCATTTGCTTGGAAAATTGTTTTCCAGCCTTTCATTCTGAGGTAGTGTCTATCTTTTTCTCTGAGATGAGTTTCCTGTAAGCAGCAAAATGTTGGGTCTTGTTTGTGTAGCCAGTTTGTTAGTCTATGTCTTTTTATTGGGGAGTTGAGTCCATTGATATTAAGAGATATTAAGGAAAAGTAATTGTTGCTTCCTGTTATTTTTGTTGTTAAAGTTGGCATTCTGTTCTTGTGGCTGTCTTCTTTTAGGTTTGTTGAGCGATTACCTTCTTGTTTTTTCTAGGGCTTGGTTCCCGTCCTTGTATTGGTTTTTTTCTGTTATTATCCTTTGAAGGGCTGGATTCGTGGAGAGATAATGTGTGAATTTGGTTTTGTCGTGGAATACTTTGGTTTCTCCATCTATGTTAATTGAGAGTTTGGCTGGGTATAGTAGCCTGGGCTGGAATTTGTGTTCTTTTAGTGTCTGTATAACATCTGTCCAGGATCTTCTGGCTTTCATAGTCTCTGGTGAAAAATCTGGTGTAATTCTGATAGGCTTGCCTTTATATGTTACTTGGCCTTTTTCTCTTACTGCTTTTAGTATTCTATCTTTATTTAGTGCATTTGTTGTTCTGATTATTATGTGTCGGGAGGTATTTCTTTTCTGGGCCAGTCTATTTGGAGTTCTGTAGGCTTCTTGTATGTTCATGGGCATCTCTTTCTTTAGATTTGGGAAGTTTTCTTCTATAATTTTGTTGAAGATGTTTCCTGGTCCTTTGAGTTGAAAATCTTCATTCTCATCCACTCCTATTATCCGTAGGTTTGGTCTTCTCATTGTGTCCTGGATTTCCTGGATGTTTTGAGTTAGGATCTTTTTGCATTTTACATTTTCCTTGATTGTTGTGCAGATGTTCTCTATGGAATCTTCTGCACCTGAAATTCTCTCTTCCATCTCTTGTATTCTTTTGCTGATGCTCGCATCTATGGTTCCAGATTTCTTTCCTAGGGTTTCTATCTCCAGTGTTGCCTCATTTTGGGTTTTCTTTATTGTGTCTACTTCCCTTTTTAAGTCTAGTATGGTTTTGTTCATTTCTATCATCTGTTTGGATGTGTTTTCCTGTTTTTCTTTAAGGACTTCTAACTGTTGATTGTGTTATCCTGTGTTTCTTTAAGGACCTGTAACTCTTTAGCAATGTTCTCCTGTAATTCTGTAAGTGAGTTATTAAAGTCCTTCTTGATGTCGTCTACCATCATCATGATATATGCTTTTAAATCCAGGTCTATCTTTTCAGGTGTGTTGGGGTGCCCTGGACTGGGAGAAGTGGGAGTGCTGGGTTCTGATGATGGTGAGTGGTCTTGGTTTCTGTTAGTAAGATTCTTACGTTTACCTTTCGCCATCTGGTAATCTCTGGAGTTGTTATAGTTGTCTTTGTTTAGAGATTGTTCTTCTGGTGATTCTGATTACCGTCTATCAGCAGATCTGGGAGACAGGCTCTCTCCTCTGAGTTTCAGTGGTTAGAGCACTCTCTGCTGACAAGTTCTCCTCTTACAGGGAAGGTACACAGATATCTGGTGTTTGGACCTCCTCCTGGCCGAAGAAGAAGGCCCAAAACAGGACCTTTCCCAGATGCTGTGTTGCTTTGGCAGGTCACGGAAGCTGTCAGCTTCTGTGGTGCACACTCTCACCTGTGCAGACTAAGTTCCTAAGTTCGGAGGAGTCCCAGATCCAAGATGGCACTCCCTTCTCCTGAGGTAGAGGGCTCCGTGCAGGGTGGGACCACTGTCCTCTGGTTGGGAGGGTGCTGGATGTCTGCGGCCCCAAAAGGGTGCTGCCTCAGTGGCTCTGTGGCTTCTGCCTGTCCCAGAAGCTGTCTGCCTCTGTGGTGCACACTCTCACCTGTGCAGACTAAGTTCCTAAGTTCGGCGGAGTCCCGGCACCAAGATCCAGTGTGAGTTCTTTTGTGGACAAATGGCAGATTGAGTGCTCTTTCAAAAGACATGACAGAATGCATGATCTGTGACTTTTGATACCAGAAAAGTGCTCTCTGAGGACCAGGTGTAGAGTAAGTGCTGTGTTAAGAACCTTGGCAGAGTGAGTGCTCTGTGATGATTGATGGCTGAGTGTGTGCTCTGTGAAGAATGATGGCAGAGTGAGTACTCTGAGAGGACTGATGGCAGTGTGAATGCTCTGTGAGGACCCATGGCAGTGTGAGTGCTCTGTGTGGACTGATGGCAGAGTGAGGGCTCTGTGAGAATAGATGGCAGAGTGAGTGCTCTCTGAGGACTGATGGCAGAGTGAGTGTTCTGTGAGAACTGATGGCAGAGTGAGTAGTCTGTGAGGACCCATAGCAGAGTGAGTTCTCTGTGAGAACCAAGGGCAGAGTTAGTGCACTGTGAGGGCAGATGGCATAGTGAGTGCTCAGTGAGGACAGATGGATAGTGAGTGCTCTGTGATTTTCCATTGCAGAATGAGGGCTTTGTGAAGACCCATTGCAGAGTGAGTGCTCTGTGAAAACTGATGGTAGAGAGAGTGCTCTGGGTGCACTGATAGTAAGTAAGTGTTCTCTGAGGTCTCATAGTCAATTGAGTGCTCTGTGAGGACTGATAGCAGGGTGAATGCTATGTGCAGACAAAGGGAAGTGTGAGTGCTCTGTGATGTTAAATGGCAGAGTGAGTTATCTATGAGTACCCATGGCAGAATTAGTGCTCTGTGAGGAGCCATGGAAGAGTGAGTGCTTTGTGAAAACTGATCTCAGAGTGAGTGCTCTTTGAGGACCAGTGGCAGAGAAAGTGCTCTGTTAGGAATCATTGCAGAGTGAGTGCCTTGTGATGACAGATGGCACAGTGAGTGCTCTGTGAGGAGTGATGTCAGAGTGAGTGCTCTGAGAGGACTGATGGCAACTTGAGTGCTCTGTTAGGACCCATGGTAGATTGAGTGCTCTGTGAGGACTGAGAGCAGAGTGAGTGCTCTGTGATGATGGATGGTAGAATGAGTGCTCTATGAGGTCCCATGGCAGAGTGAATGCTGTTTGTGGACAAATGGCAGAGTGAGTGCTCTGTGATGACTGATGGCAGAGTGAGTTCTCTGTGAGGATAGATGGCAGAGTGTGTGCTCTGTGAGGACTGGTGGCAGAGTGAGTGCTCTGTGAGGACCCATATCAGAGTGAGTGCTATGAGAGGACTGATGGCAGAGTGAGTGTCTGTGAGGGCCAAGGGCAGAGTGAGTACTCTGTGAGGACAGATGGCAGAGTGAGTGCTATGTGAGGACTGATGGCAAAGTGAGTGTTATTTTCAGACCGAGGAAAGAGTGAGTGCTCTGTGATGATAGATGACAGAGTGAATTATCTGTGAGTACCCATGGCAGAGTTAGTGCTCTGTGAGGACCCATGGCAGAGTGAATCCTCTGTAAGGACTGATGGCAGAGTGAGTGCTCTGTGAGGACCCATGGCAAAGTGAGTGGTGTGTGAGGACTAATTTCAGAGTGAGTGCTCTGTCAGCAGTCATGGCAGAGTGAGTGCTCTCTGAGGAGCAGTGGCAGAGAAAGTGCTATGTTAGGAACCATGGCAGATTGAGTGCTCTGTGATGATAGATGGCACAGTGAGTTCTCTGTGAGGACTGAGGGCAGAGTGCATGTTCTGGGAGGACTGATGGCAGAGTGAGTGCTCTGTGAGATCATATGGCAGAGTGAGTTCTCTGTGAGGACACATGGCACAGTGAGTGCTCTCTGAGGACCCATAGCAGAGTGACTGCTCTGTGAAGACTGATGGCAGAGTTTGTGCTATGTGAGGACCCGTGGAAGAGTGAGTGCTCTGTGAGGACCCATAGCAGAGTGAGTGCTTTGTGAGGACTGATGTCAGAATGAGTGCTCTATGAGGATCAAGTTCAGAGTGAGTGCTCTGTGAGGACAGATGGCATAGTGAGTGATTTGTGAGGACTGATGGAGAGTGATTGCTCTGTGAGGGTCCATTGCAAAGTGATTGCTTTGTTAGGACCCATTGCAAAATGAATACTCTGTGAGCACCAAGTACAGACTGAGTGGTCTGTGAGGAAAGATGGCATAGTCAGTGCTTTGTGAGGACTGATGGAGAAGGAGTGTTCTGTTAAAACTCATGGCCATGTGAGTGCTCTGTGATGACCCATAGCAAAGTGAGGGCTCATTGAGGACTGATGGCTGTGTAAGTGCTCTGTGAGCACCAAGGGCAGAGTGAGTCCTCTGTGAGGATAGATGGCATAGTGAGTGCTCTGTCAGAACTGATGGAAAGTGAGTACTTGGCGAGGACCTATAGCTGAATGAGTGCTCTGTGAGGACTGATATCAGATTGAGTGCCTTGTGAAGATCCATGTCCTAGTGCATGCTCTATGAGGACTGAATGCAGAGTGAGTGCTCTGTGTGGGCCCATGGCAGAGTGAGTGCCCTGTGAGGAATGATATCATAGTATGTTCTCTGGGAGGAACCATATCACTGTGAGTGATCTGTGAAGATAGATGGCAGAGTGAGTGCTCTGTTATGACCCATGGCAGAGTGAGTGGTCTGTGACAATGGATGTCAGAGTGAGTAGTCTGTGAAAACCATTGGCAGAGTAAGTGCTCTTTGAGGACCCATGGTAGAGTGAATGCTCTGTGAGGATCCATGGCAGAGTGAGTGATCTGTGATGAGAGATGGCAGAGTGAGTTTCTGTGTGGATCCAAGACAGAGTAAGTGCTCTGTGAATACCCATATCAGAGTGGGTGCTCTGTGAGGACCTATTGATGAGTGAGTGCTCGGTGAGGACCCATGGCAGAGTGAGTGCTCTGTGAGGACTGATGACAGAGTGAGGGCTCTGTGGGGACCCATGGCAGAGTAAGTTGTCTGTGAGACCCATGGAAGAGTGAGTGCTCTGTGAGGACCCATGGCAGAGTGAGTGCTCTTTGTGGACAAATGGCAGAGTGAGTGCTCTCTCCGGAGACATGGCAGAGTGCATGCTCTTGAGTTTTGATGACAGAGTGAGTGCTCTCTGAGGAGCAGGTCCAGAGTATGTGCTTTGTTAAGAACCATGACAGAGTGAGTGCTCTGTGATGACAGATGGAACAGTGAGTGCTCTGTGAAGAATGATGGAAGAGTGATTGCTCTGAGAGGACTGATGGCAGAGTGAGTCCTTTGTGAGGAGCCATGGAAGAGTGAGTGCTCTGTAAGGACTGATGGCAGAGTGAGTGCTCTATGAGAACATAAGGCAGAGTGAGTGCTCTGTGAGGACTGTTTGCAGAGTGAGTGCTCATTGAGGACCCATGGCAGAGCAAGTGATTATTGATAATAGATGGCAAAGTGAGTGCTCATTGAGGACCCATGGCAGAGTAAGTGCTCTGTGAGGACTGATAGCAGAGTGAGTGCACTGTGAGGACCCATGGCAGAGTGAGTGCTGTTTGTGGACAAATGGCAGAGTGAGTGCTCTTTCAGGAGACATGGCAGAATGCAGGATCTGTGAGTTTTGATGACAGAGTAAGTTCCCTCTGAGGACCAGGTGCAGAGTAATTGCGCTGTTAAGAAAAATGGCAGAGTGAGTGCTCTGTGATGATAGATGGCACTGTGAGTGCTCTGTGAAGAGTGATATCAGAGTGAGTACTCTGAGAGGACTGATGGCAGGGTGAGTGCTCTGTGAGGACTGATGGCAGAGTGAGTGCTCTGTGAGGACTAATGGTAGAGTGAGTGCTCTGTGAGGACCCAGGAATGAGGGAGTGCTCTATGATGATACATGGAAGAGTGAGTGCTCTGTGAGGACCCATGGCAGAGTGAGTGCTGTTTGTGGACAAATGGCAGAGTGAGTGCTCTTTCAGGAGACATGGCAGAATGCATGTTCTGTGAGTTTTGATGACAGAGTGAGTGCTCTCTGAGGACCAGGTGCAGAGAAAGTGCTCTATTAAGAACCATGGCAGAGTGAGTGCTCTGTGATGATAGATGCTGCAGTGAGTGCTCTGTGAAGACTGATAGCAGAGTGAATACTCTGAGAGGACTGATGGCAGTGTGAGTGCTCTAAGAGGACTGATGGCAGAGTGAGTGCTCTGTGAGGACTGAAGGCAGAGTGAGTGCTCTAAGAGGACTGATGGCAGAGTGAGTGCTCTGTGAGGACTGAAGGCAGAGTGAGTGCTCTGTGAGGACTGATGGCAGAGTGAGTACTCTGTGAGGACCCATAGCAGAGTGAGTGCTCTGTGAGGACTGATGACAGAGTGAGTGCTACGTGAGAACCCAGGGAGAAGAAAGTGCTCTGTGACTGTAGATGGTAGAATGAATGCTCTGTGAAGACCCATGGCAGAGTAAGTGCTCCATGAAACCCATGGAAGAGTGAGCGCTCTGTGATGATCCACGGCATTGTGAGTGCTCTTTGTGGATAAATGTCAGAGTGAGTGCTCTGTCCAGAGACATGGCAGAGTGCATGCTCTGAGTTTGATGACAGAGTGAGTGCTCTCTGAGGACCAGGTGCAGTACTTGCTTTGTTAAGAACCATGCCAGAGTGAGTGCTCAGTGATGATAGATGGCACAGTGAGTGCTCTGTGAGGAGCCATGGCAGAGTGAGTGCTCTGTGAAGAATGATGGCAGAGTGAGTGCTCTGTGAGGATAGATGGTAGAGTGAATGCTCACTGAGGGCCCATGGGAGAATGAGTGCTCTGTGAGGACCGATGGCAGAGTGAGTGCTCTATGGGGATCCATGGCCTAGTGTGTGTTCTGTGAGGACTTATGGCAGAGTGAGTGCTTTGTGAGGACATATGGCAGATTGAGTGCTCTCTGAGGGCTAATGCTTTAGTGAGTGCTCTCTGAGGACCCATGGCAGAATGAGTGTTCTTGAGGACCCATTGAAGACTGAATGCTCTATGAGGACTGATTGCAGAGTGTGTGCTCTGTGAGGACTGATGGCAGAGTGAGTGCTCTGTGAGGGCCAAGGGCAGAGTGAATGCTCTGTGAGGACAGATGTTATAGTGAGTGCTCTGTGAGGACTGATGGAGAGTGAGTGCTTTGTGATTATCCATTGCAGAATGACTGCTTTGTGAAGACCCATGTCAGACTGAGAGCTCTGTGAAAACCTATGGCAGAGTGAGTGCCCTGTGAGGACTGATGGCAGATTGAGTGCTACGTGTGGACCCAGGGAAGAGTGGGTGCTCTGTATTGATAGATGACAGAGTGAGTGATCTGTGAGTACCCATGGCAGAGTGAGTGCTCTGTGAGGACACATGGCAGAGTGAGTGCTCACTCTTCCCTGAGTCCACATAGAGCACTCACTCTGCCATCCATCCTCACAGAGCACTCACTCTGCAGTGGGTCCTCAAAGAGTGGTCACTCTGCAATGGGTCCTCACAGAGCACTCATTCTGCCATCTTTCATGACAGATCACTCACTCTACCATGGGTCCTCAAGGAACACTCACTCTGAAATCATTTTTTCACAGAAAACTCACCCTGACATCATTTCTCACAGAGCATTCACTCTGCCATGGGTCTTCACAGAGCACTCACTCTTATATCTATTATCACAGAGCACTCACTCTTCCATGGGTCCTCACAGACCACTTACTCTGCCATGATCCTCACAAAGCACTCACTCTGCCATCTATCAACTCAGAGCATTTACTCTGCCATGTGTCCTACAAGAACACTCACTCTGCCATTGGTCCTCACAGAGCACTCACTCTGCCATCTATCATCACAGAGCAGTCACTCTGCCACACTCCTCACAGAGCACTCACTCTGCCATCTATCATCACAGAGGACTCATTCTGCCATGGATCCTCACAGAGCACTCACTCTTCTTTAGGTCCTCAAAGAGCACTCACTCTACCATCTATCATTAGAGAGCACTCACTCTTCCCTGGGACCTCACATAGCACTCACTCTGCCATCAGTCCTCACAGAGCAGTCACTCTGCAATGGGTCATCAAAGAGCACTTACTCTGCCATGGGTCCAAACAGAGTAGTCACTCTTCCATCTGTCCTCACAGAGCAACTATTCTGCCATGTGTCCCCACAGAGCACTCACTCTGCCATGTATCATCACAAAGCACTAATTCTGCCATGGGTTCTCACAGAGAACACACTAGGCCATGGGTTCTCATAGAGCACCCATTCTGCAATCAGTTCTCAAAGATCATTTCACTATGCAATGGGTCTTCACAAAGCACTCATTCTGCAATGGAAAATCACAGAGCACTCACTCTCCATCAGTCCTCACTGAGCACACACTATGCCATTATTCCTCACAGAGCACTCACACTGCCATGGGTCCTCACAGAGCACTCACACTGCCATCAGTCCTCTCAGAGTACTCACTCTGCCATCACTCTTCACAGAGCACTCACTGTGCAATCTATCATCACAGAGCACTCACTCTGCCATGGGTCTTTGCAGAGCACTCACACTGCCATCAGTCCTCACAGAGCGCTCCCTCTTTCCTGGGTCCTCACATGGTACTCATTCCTCCATCTCACAAAGCACTCACTTTGCTATGGGTCCTCAATGAGCATTCACTCCGCCTTCTATCATTACTAATCACTAGCTCTGCCATGGGACCTAACAGAGTACTCACTCTGGTATGGATCCTCACAGAGTACTCACTCTGCAATCAGTCCTCACAGAGCAAGCCCTTCTCAATGGCTCCTGACAGAGCACTCACTCTGCCATGGGTCCTCACAGAGCTCTAAATCTGCCATCAATCCTCACACAGCACTCACTCTGGCATGGGTCCTCAAAGATCACTCACTCTGTCATGTCATCAGTCCTCACAGAGCAGTCACTCTGCTATGGGTCCTCACAGAGCAGACACTCTGCCATGGGTTCTCACAGAGCACTCACTCTTCCATCTATCCTCACTGATCACTCATTCTCCCATGGGTACTCACACAGCACTCACTCTTCCATTGGCCCTCGCAGAGTACTCACTCTGCATCAGTCCTCACAGAGCAAGCCTTTCTCCATGGCTGTTGACAGAGCACTCACTCTACCATGGGTCCTCACAAAGCACTCATTCTACCATGGGTCCTCACAGAATACTTACTCTGCAATCAATCCTCACAGAGCAATCACTCTGCCATGTGTCCTCAGAGAGCACTCACTTTGCCATGGGTCCTCACAGAACACTTACTCTGCCATCAGTCCTCACAGAGCAGTCACTCTGCTATGGGTCCTCTCAGAGCACTTACTCAGGCATGGGTCCTCACAGAGTACTCACTCTGCCATCCATCATCATAAAGCACTCGCTCTGCCATGGGTGCTCACAAAGTACTCACCTTGCCATCAGTCCTCACATAGCATTCACTCTGACATGGGTCCTCACAGAGCACTCACTCTGCCATGGGTCCCCACAGATCACTCACTCTGCCATGGGTCCTCACAGATCACTCACTCTGCAATGGGTCCTCACAAAGCACTCACTCTGAAATGGGAATTCACAGAACACTCACTCTCCATAAGTCTTCAGAGAACACTCACTATGCCATCTGTCTCACAGAGCATACACTCTTCTCTTGGTCCTCACAGAGCACTAACCTACCATCAGTCCTCACAGAGCACTTACCCTGCTATGGGTCCTCACAGAGCACTCACTCTGCCATCAGTCCTCACAGAGCAATCACTCTACAATGGGTTCCCACAGAGCACTCACTATGCCATCTATCATCATGGAGCACTCACTCTGCCGTGAGTCCTCAAAGAGCACTTACTTTGCCATGGGTCCTCACAGAGCACTCACTCTGCCATCATTCCTCACAGAGCACTCATCCTGCCATGGGTCCTCACAGAGCACTCACTATACCAGCAGTCCTCACAGAGCACTCACTCTGCCATGGGTCCTCACAAAACACTCACTTTGCCATCAGTCCTCACAGAGCACTTACTGTGCCATGGGTCTTCATAGAGCACTCACTCTGCCTTGGGTCCTCACAGAGCACTCACTCTGCCATTGGTCCTCACAGAGCACTCACTCTGCCATCTGTCTTCACAGAGCACAAACTCTGCCATCTATCATCACAGAACACTCACTCTGCCATGAGTCCTCTAAGAGCACTCATCTGACATCATTCCTAATAGATCATTCACATTGCCATGGGTGTTCACATAGCACTCACTCTGCCATCAGACCTCTCAGAGCATGCAATCTGCCATCACTCCTCACAGAGCACTCACTCTGCCATCTATCATCACAGAGCACTCACTCTGCCATGGGTCCTCACAGAAAACTCACTCTGCCATAAGTCCTCACAGAGGACTTACTCTGCCATCCATCCTCACGGAGCACTCACTCTGCAGTGGGTCCTCAAGAGCACTTACCCTGCCATGGGTCCTTACAGAGCACTCACTCTGCCATCTATCATCCCAGATCACTCACTCTGCCATGGGTCCTCACAGAACACTCAGTCTGAAATCATTCTTCACAGAGCACTCACTCTGCCATGGGTCCTCGGAGAGTGCTCACTCTGCCATCAGTCCTCACACAGCACTCGCTCAGGCATCAGTCCTCACAGAGCACTCTCTCTGTTTTCAGTCCTCACAGAGCACACACTCTGCCATGTGTCCTCACAGAGCACTCACTGTGCCATGGGTCATCACAGAGCACTTACTCTGCCATCAGTCTTCACAGAGCACTCACTCAGCCAAGGATCCAACAGACTACAAACTCTACCATCAGTCCTCACTGAGCATTCACTCTGCCATCACTCCTCACAGAGCACTCACTCTGCCATGGGTACTCACAGAGCACTTACTCTGCTACTGGTCCTCATAGAGCATGCAATCTGCCATCACTCCTCACAGAGCACTCACTCTGCCATCCTTCATCACAGAGCACTCACTCTGCCATCTATCATCATAAAGCACTCACTCTGCCATGAGTCCTCACATAGCAATCACTCTGCCATGGGTCCTCACAGAGCACTCACTCTGGTATGGATCCTCACAGAGTACTCACTCTGCAATCAGTCCTCACAGAGAAAGCCCTTCTCCATGGCTCCTGACAGAGCACTCACTTTGCCATGGGTCCTCACAGAGCTCTAAATCTGCCATCAATCCTCATACAGCACTCACTCTGCCATGGGTCCTCACAGAGCAGTCACCTGCCATCAGTCCTCACAGAGCACTTGCTCAGGCATCAGTCCTCACAGAGCACTCTCTCTGTTTTCAGTCCTCACAGAGCACTTACTCTGACATTGATCCTCACAGAGCACTCACTCTGCCATCTATCAACACAGAACACTCACTCTACCATGGGTCCTCTCAGAGCACTCACTCTGACTTCAGTCCCCATGATCACTCACTCTGCCATGGGTGTTCACATAGCACTCACTCTTTCATCTGTCCTCACAGAGCACTCACTCTGCCATTAATCCTCTCAGATCACTCAATCTACCATCACTCCTCACAGAGCACTCACTCTGCCATGGGTTCTCACAGAGCACTTACTCAGCTACTTGTCCTCATAGAGCACTCACTCTGCCATGGGTCCTCACAGAGCACTCACTCTGTCATCTATCATCACAGAGCATTCATTCTGCCATTGGTCCTCACAGAGCACTCACTCTGCCATCTATCATCACAGAGCACTCACTCTGCCATTGGTTCTCACAGAGTACTCACTCTGCAATCAGTCCTCACAGAGAAAGCCCTTCTCCATGGCTCCTGACAGAGCACTCACTCTGCCATGGGTCCTCACAGAGCACTCACTCTGCCATCTATCCTCACAGAGCACTCACTCTGTCATCTATCATCACAGAGCACTCATTCTGCCATTGGTCCTCACAGAGCACTCATTCTGCCTTCAGTTCTCACAGAGCACTCACTCTGCCATCTCTCATCACAGAGCACTCATTCTGCCATTGGTCCTCACAGAGTACTCACTCTGCCATTGGTCCTCACAGAGCACTCACTCTGTCTTCAGTCCTCACAGAGCACTCATTCTGCCATTGGTCCTCACAGAGCTCTCACTCTGTCTTCATGATCATGTATCATCATCACAGTACTCACTCTGTCATCCCAGAGCACTTGCCATCATCATGGAGCTCCTCCTTTATCTTCACAAAGCACTCATGCTTTGTCAGAGAACTCAGTCATCATGGAGCATTCCTCTGCCATCACAAAGGATTCATTATGTCATTACAAAGGACTAGGCATCGACAATGTTAACTTGGTCATCAGAGCATTAACTCTGTCAGCACAGAATACATGCTCTGCTGTTCACATAGAACACTCACTCCACACAAAACTCCCACTCTCACCTTCAGAGAACAGCTGCTCTGTTTCAGCAGAGTGCAGTTATTCTGTAGTCTCAGAGCATGGTCACCATCACAAAAGCACTCTGTCATCAAAGAAGACTCACTGTCATCACAGAACACTCACTATGCTGTCCCAGAGCACTCACCTCTCTCAGCAGTAAACACTCACTCTGACATACTAGAGCAGCCAGTCCTTTGTGGCTGAGCACTTGCTCCACCTAGCAAAAAGGAGCAGCAAATCCAGCATCACAAAACCCTGTTAGAGCAGAGAACTCATGTTGTCACCATCACAGGGCACAGAAAGCAGAGCCATAGTCCTGTCATACAGACCTCACTCTGGAGTCACAGACTTCTCACTCAGTCAAAACAAAGGCTCTCTGTTATTATGGAGCATTCACCGTCATTCTCAAGAAGCACTGCCTATCCTCATGGAGCTCTAACTCTTGTTAATCACAGAGAAATCATGCATTTGTGGCAGAGAATTCACTGAGTCATCATCACCGGGCACTCACTGTCACCATGAGTAACTCATTCTGCCTTCACCACAGAGCACTGTCTGTCATCACAGAAGACTCTCTCTCTGTAATCATCAGCGAACCTCACTATGTCATCACAGAGCACTCACAATTGAATCATGGAGCACCCACTGTCATCACTGAGCACTCACTCTGTCATCATGGAGCACTCACTGTGTTATCATGGAGCACCCACTCTGTCATCATGGAGCACTCACTCTGCTCTCACAAGATAGTCACTCTGTTGACCTTGGGCACTCACTTGCCATATCAAAGTATGTTAGATGCCATTCCTCCTCTTGACTAAGAAGCCAAGGGCAGCAAAGTGTAGCTCTGCTCTTTTTACCAACTGAGTAAAACTGACTGAAATCCATGGATGCCACCCAGTCACTTCCTTATGTTCCTAAAACTGTCACTAGTAAAAACAGTCTTCCCTTGCTCACAGGTCTCCAGGTTCTGCTGTGAGTTCTCCTTGACTCTGCAGTCATTTCTATGGGCCCAGCTTTCCTGAGTGTGATAACCTCGGCACTCCCTGACTCTACTGTAACTTTATCCAACAATATTTATACTTTTTCTTTTCTGACACCACTTACCTCTTTGACTCACTTTATTCCCTTTTTTACTCTGGTTATTGCAGAGCGAGAGCGAGAGAGAGAGAGAGAGAGAGAGAGAGAGAGAGAGAGAGAGAGAAAGTGAGAGAGCTAATTTTTCCTAGGTAAACAATGAAATATATTTGAATTACACTGTCATTTCAAATGTAAAGTTTTATTTATAGACACCTTTGATTTATTATCTTTGAAATGGAGGGTGTACATAATCATAAAGTGCATATAATTATTTGAACTTATTTATATTTCAATCAAACTCTCCACCTCTCTGCCTATTATTATTCCCCATGCAGGTGTATTATCAACAACTGAAAGCCATCTGGGCAAAAGGGACAAAAGAATGCTAATTTAATTCCAAAAGTAGATTAATCCACTCTGTAAAGAACCAAGCCATCAGTGCATTTTATATATTTAGAATTCAGTACCAGCTACTCTTCTTTCAGCAATTACAATAAAGACCCCCCCCCTTTCTCTATATAGCACAGGTAAGTGTCTCTTCCAGTATTTACCTTCATGTTCCATTCCTATCAAGTCTCCTTCTATAGGCAGGGTAAGAGGAATAAAGACATATAGAAGCCATAGGGTCCCATGACAATATTTCATGCTGTACATAACTCCTGCCTAGTGTTAAAGTATAAGTTTTAGTACCTACTAAAGTTCAATCTTGGCTTTGAGGTAGAGAGCTCATTCTATCTGAACATGCCATGTGGGCATGAGAATGGCTTCTTGTCTATACAGTTAACCATCGCTTAATGTGAACCTTAAATCAAGTGCTGTGGTACAGGTTGGTTATTTGCAGTACATTACAAACCTCCACTGATTAATTTCATATTTGGGGCTCAGAGTTGTCCAGTGCAATCTTACAAACACTCTCCAATGTGACTCTTGCAGCCAGACTCAAACATGCAATCTTCTTTTCAATTCTAATTTTAATATTTTATAATAGGCTATATGCATCTCATTTGTATTTATAAATGGGATCTCTGTGACTTAGAATAAACCTGGAGCACATGTTAATTATATATGCAGGACTCCAGCACTGAAAATAAATATATACCTACCTATTTCTCTAAGTCAAAAAGGGAAGAGAGAAAGAGAGAGAGAGAGAGAGAGAGAGAGAGAGAGAGAGAGAGAGAGAGAGAGAGAGAGAGAGAGAGAAGCCAGGCAGCAGGCAGGGGTTCAGGCTGCTCCTTTTTCCAAGGGTTGTATTGAAATTCAATATACTGGGGATACTTTACAGGAGGTGGCTTGTAATATTTTAAATCAGATAAGCAAGTTTTAACACTAGTAAATAGACTAATTCTAATATAAGGGCAAGTATACTTTTATTTTTTAAGAACAAAATACTGCAAATTGTTTCTACTTAACAGGCAAATATATACTCCATTTTTGGGCTCCTAGGTCACAAAAGGTGTTTATCCTGTCACTGTGGCTGATTTTTGAAAAGTGTGACATGCATTTAGTTGTCAATTCCTATCTGCGGCATTCAGGAATCAACATTACATCAGCAGCAAGACACACCATTTTATGCTCTTTTTGAAGATAATTAGAGTTCCCTTTTGTTGCAAATAAGATGTAAAACAGCTATAACTGCAGGAGAACGTGATTAAAGTAACCTCTATAGAACCCCATTATTCTAGACAGATTCCTTCAGATGCATAATTTTCCCATTTTAAGAAAACATAATGCATGCATATAAAATTCAAATTGTCGAGACACCTCTAACAAAAATTAGTATTCTATTAAGGCATTCTTAGTAGCTGGTTAACATGTAAAACTCTTTAAGAGTATTTTAATATAATCATGAAATAATAGTATGTGTCACAAAAGGTAAACATATTACTGTGAGAGTATTCCTCAGACAAGATCCATGGATTGAACTTACTTTTTAAGTTACAAAACTTTCCACAGACAATGTGTGAGAACTTGTATCCCAAACATCCCCAAATTCTTTGAAATATGTGTACATGGTGTGTATTCTTTGCTTCAAGACTAAGGTGGCTAAGTGGTTGCTTCTCCACGCAGACACGCATGCACAAACATGCACACACTTGTGCAGACATCTTACTTGTTTATACCCTTAAATTGCATTACTTTACATCACTAAGGCTCATATATCATGGGTTATGGTTTTGGTTTTTAGCAAGCAGGAATAAGCCAAAAATGTTTAATGCAAATAAGGCAGCAGGTGTGCATCAATATTCCATTAATCATAAAATTTTTGGTAAATTGGTGCTTTTAAAAAATATATACTTTTCTAAACACCATGTGAAAAGCACCTTTAAAATGACTCTTATCTCTCAGTGCATGCTTTGACTCTTTCCAAGTACCAAGGATACACTCAACCACCCAGAACACCTAGCACTCTACAAAATCACTCAGCACCTGTTTGTCCTTAGGTGTTCCAATTATTTAACAAAATATAAATGCTGTTTGAAAAAGACACAAAGTAGCGATTAGCAAACCCCACCAAGATTGCCCATATACTGACCATAACTTTTGCAGCGTGGTTATAATTATAAAATCAAACTCTTGGTTCACACAGCTGGGAACTACGACATCTAACAAAAATGTTATTAAAGAAGCTTACAAATGAATAATCACTCTCAACAACTCCCAGCAGCTTTCGCAGCAGGAAAGTGGGGGGAAATAGAGAAAGTTTTAAGGTGGGGAACTGATTAGGAGGAAAACAATCTCTGTCAAGAGAATGGATTGTGCAAGGCTTCTCAGGAGAAAAATTTTCACCTGGAAAGAGACAACATTGTGAGCGCCAAGGAACTGGCTTGCAGGACACTGATCTTATTAAGAACAGATGCTAATTTGCACACTGTCTCCTGCTGAACTGGAAGCAAGTTTACCACTGGGTTTGTTAATTTACCCAGGACACCATTATCTTTGGTTGGACTTAATGTATCAGAGAAGAGGTCATTAACTGCTGGGCTCATGATTATCCAGCATGAATTACCGACAGGATAACCAAAATAGATTTGTCCTCCGAGTTCATTTCTCTGGATGTAATTTCTCTTCTGCTGTTATTTAATTTCTGTTTCAAAAACCCTAATTACATATATATATATATATATATATATATATATATATATATATATATGAGAAACACATTTGTATATATGCATGCACATCCATGTGCCTTTTTTGAAAGACAGTATAGTCGACAATGTGCACAGTGGAAAATGCTATTTTTATTTGGTCTCCTGGCATTTCAAAAATCTGATAAAATAACTGTTATAAACAATTCATCTCTCTTGCTACAGTTGCAGGTAAAGAAAGTCATGGTCATGTGAGAATTTTTAATCACATTGAAAAGAAATAATTACTGCAGACACTTTCTATTGTCCATTAGTGTTTGTACTTCCTTGAGCGATTAAATATTCACAGTGAAGTGGCCCTGAATCTACACTCCCCATGGCAAGCATTTTATTATAACCATCTATCAATCATAGCTCTAAACTTCTGTTCTAGCTCACATAAACATTTTGTTTGAGAGAAAAAAAAAAAACACTGCAAAACCCTCTGGTACATTTGTTTTAGCTTACAGTTCAATAAAATCACTGTGAACATTCATAAAAAAAACTCCTGAAATTAAAAGTTAAATGGCAAAGTGCATTCTTAAAAATATTTGTGGTTTCTGGTTAAATAAACACATTTTCATAAAGCCCCATGTTCAATCTATTTTATATAAATGGAACAAATCAACCAAAAATTCATTTACAATGTTTATAGCCTGTACAAGCCCATTTCTAATAGCAGGGACCACTTCTGTGTCTCTGCGTGCTATCTGTGCAAAGAGGTGAATTTTCATTTATTTAATGCAAATACTCATACAAGGTAAACTCTTCAGGCATACACAGAGCGAGCTTCCTGGCAGCTTGGTGGCAATAAGAAAATATCATGACATAATTGTCCAGTAAATAGAGTGCTGCCATCTCAGAGTTACTTGTAGCAAGCGCTCCAGATAAAGAGGAAAACACATGGAGTCTGAAATGTCTTTGCTGCCAGTTTCTAGGCTGTTTTGTTAATGAGTGATTTAATTGTGATCTTCTCTTGCTGGACATTTGTGCCAATCTTGTCTTTTGAGCCAAAAATTTATTAAGTTTTCTTTCTTTTCTTTTTTCCTTTTTTTTCCTTTTTTTTCTTTCTTTCTTTCTTTCTTTCTTTCTTTCTTTCTTTTTTTTTTTTTTTAAGGATAGATGAAATGAAAAGTGTCCTGTGGACTGCTGGGACAAAGTCAGCAATAGAGGACATAACTAGCTAACAGTATGAAGGGGGATGGGATCGGGATGGGATCAGAATGCCAGGTCTAGACCTCTATGAAGAGAGGAGCACTTACATCTGCAAGCTTCAGGCCTTGCTCACATGATTTTCCAAGGAAATTTGAAAGCTTTAAAGCAGGAATGTTTGGACTCCAAAATCACTCCATACATATAACAGTCCCCTTCTGTCCTTGGTTTTAAAGGACATATAGATGATGGGGTTTTCCGCATAGCGTGGCTTCTCTACTGCAGGAGGAGACATTAGGCAATTTTGCTGAAGTGAGTACATGTGAATATTTATAGTAAATTGTATTTGGAAGTTTATGAAATGATAGCTGTTTGTATTTCCGTCTGGGAGTTGCTCTATTTATACACCTCCTCCTCTAAGAAGGGGGATCCCAGCTTCAGACCCCCTTCTTCTTTACCAACTCCAGGGTTTGTTGTTGTTGTTGTTTTGGAGGGTGTTTGTTTGTTTGATTGATTGATTGATATTGCTAGTTTCCACTGAATCCCTACTGGGGCTTTCACATATCCATTCTAAGGGTAAGCAGCACCATGACTGGGGACCGTGAAGTGCAGTGTCTCTCAGCCCACATTTAAGTCACAATATCTAAATTTTATCTCTGGATACACTCAAAAAACAGAAAGGTTAAAATTCTTTATTTAAAAGATGTTCTGTCTGCTTGATTCACAAGTGAGGGTTTAAGAGAAGTCGACTTCACAACATCGGTTTCTCTGTTAAGTTAGAAGAAATGTTGCTATAATTATACACACACACACACACACACACACACACACACAAACAACCCACAAACACACTCTAACCTCACACAGCTCACAATGACACATAATGTATGTATAATAGTTAATCTAGTGATCAAAATGTTAGAGGAATAATTTGGTTCACTATTCCCATCGTGTCATTTCAGAACCCAAGCTTGACATGCTAGGAGGTCAGATCTCCACTTAGAATTGTGAGTCTTTTTTCATAGCACTGAGGACCACACCCAGACACATCAGGCAAGCACCCTGCTGCCTAAGTCCACCCCCAACCTTTAACTGTATATTTAAATAAAAAGGAGTATCAAACAGCCCAGCTGGCTTAAATCCCAGAAAAATAATATCTCAGGAAGAGATGTACTTCCCTGCCTCTCTTATTGGCATTCTCTTACTGTCTCTACTCATAAGCTCATGGTATACATGTGTTAGTGCAGATATTCAGATTTTTTTTGCTTTTGACAGGGCAGTACTATCTTTGATTTTCTTTGAGCTTTGAGTTGCAGGGTTTATTACATAGACTCATAATATATTCACACACACAGACACACACACACACACACATGTCAAGCTTCTCAGTGTTAGTATTTGTTACAGCTAGTTATTCCCTGAAGTCACATGATATTTCCTACTTCCAGTGTTAACAAATGGCCTTTTCCCTGTCTTGTTCATCTGGCCAAGTTGTACTCATCCTGAAACTCTCTATAGGTTGTTACCATCTGTTTATGCATCTATCTTCATTAGACATTACATCTTCAAGGCAGTAACCTTCAATTATGCACCTCCAATAGTGATAAAAATATTTTTGGAATAATGTGACCTGTTGCTCCAGAATCCAAGCCCAACACCCTTGAAAGTTAACATCTCAATTGACAGAGTAGGGCCTAAGAGATAACATGTGTGCAACATCTGTTTGTTGTATCAATAAATGATTGGACTACATAAAAAAATTCCTACTTCCTTAAAGGCATTGTGCCAGATACCATAGAGGACGTTTTTATCATATAAAATTAAAATGTATTTTGTTGTTGTTTTAGAAATGTCCAGGTGGAGCTGTAGGCCTACAAGTAAAACCTCCAGTACTACAAGTTTGAATCAATTGAGAATGCAATGACAACTGTAAATTCATTTTGGAATCAAGGCTAAAAATTGATTTTCTATCACTCAATCCTTTATAACTATTTTGTCCCCAAGTCTTTGACTTCCATACAGCACACAGAAACCTTAGGTATTACTTCAGGGACTTGTTTAGTTGAGTGCCTTGAGCATTGGATTTAGAAGAAAGAGCTTTCCTCTCCTTGTCTTAGTCCATAAGCCTATGTAATACTTAGTTAAATTATGTAATTATGAAACAAGAACAATTGACACAAATTTAGGAGCAAATACAAGTGGAGCCTAGCAAACACAGGCTCACTCTTTGATAAACAGTCTGAACACACTTGCACAAGCAAGTGAGCTCTGATTGTCTTTGGACAGAAGCAGCTAGTCAATAGCTGCATATATGGAATTCAGTTAGAAACATCTCACTGTAATAGAGGGTTTAGGACACTTACTTTAGGACATGTTAGGATAGTCAGCATTACTATAAATATCAGTCCTTGTCTCATGGTAGGTAGCAAGCCAGACAGATGTCACCAACTCACACCTCAGTATTCAAATACAAGATATTTGCTAATGTTTTTCATCTAAATAGCACAACACAGAAAAAAATGGGAAACTTATCCCCTGTGATCTGAATAGACTATAATGGCCTCATCAGTTGAAGAATTGGGGTTCTGACTTGTGCATTGAGGCTCACGAAATGACATTGTTTTCACTAAAGAGAAAACAGGAAGGCTTAAAAAAATTGCTTTGCTAGTCCAAGTTATTTTTAATCAGGATGATCCAATGAGTGTGAAACACTGAATACATGTTATTTGTAGGAAACACCTTTGGTCACAGGGTCACCCAATATCCAGAATAAACAATACTTTAGGGAAACACCAAGGCAAGGGGTCTGTGATGAGGGTAAGGGATGCACTGCCCTCTCTGGCAGATGACATTTTCTCAGGCTGAATGTATGGTAGCCAGATGTTTCTAGCAATTTCAGTGATGTAAAGAATTAGGTCTCTAAGTAATCTACAATGATTGCTTCTTTAAAAATATGGGCCCCTTTTTGATACAGTAAGTCTGTCTCAGAGACATGGAGTCTTAGACTTTTCTTCTTTGTTGCTAAATGAGAACAATAGTTCCCAGGAGTGCCTACCTACCTCAGACACCCATGCAAGGAAAGGGTTATTCTTTTCTTTTTACTGTAATGTAAACAAATATATATGCTCACATATATGAACATATACAAGCATATCGTGCTTCTAAATGTCCTTCTAAAGGACACCACCTATATACTTTGTCTCAGAAAAAAAAAGAAAGAAATATCCCGAGGGCAGTGACATACCAGGCTGTCATCAATAAGCTCACCAGGACTCTAGAAGAAGTCCAATAATACCATTAAACAAGTTGATTTCCTCTACTTTCTACTTTGGAATTTCCCACTCAAGCCAGAATTCCCATCTTTCTAGGAGTTTTACTAAATTCCTGCTAAATTGGGACTCATATGTTTCTTGAAACAAACACCCTTTGAGTTTCCTTTTGGCTTGGTTACTCTGTGGCAAAGTTGGTGTCCTTACCACGCAGTGCCATGTAGAGTGTCTAGCTAACTGATTAATCTCTGCAATTTCATTGACAGAGTTAGCAAAGACTCCTTCCTATTTTATGATCAGATTACCTGCAAGGTACTGGAGCTAGGAAATTTCAGACAGTGCCCTATATATTTCAGTACAGCATGCTAGGTTATGTGGAGACAGAGCATCTTCTATGACATCATGGTTACAGATAGCTCAAAGGTTTCTGTTTCATCAGACCCCATTTTTGAGTCAGTCTACATCTGATTCCGCATTCTTTCCTTTTTTACCTATCCTGTTATATACCCAGGTCTTTTTAAAAAGGAAACACCTGGCAGGCATTAGTGTGGTCGTTTATAATAAAGAGGCAAGACAGGGGATTCCAGAGATCAGAAACAAGTGTAGAAGAAGAAAAGAGAATGCAGGACAAAAGAAGGGCATGAGCAGAGGAAGAAAGAGAGACATCCACACTGGAACTTTCTGCTTCCTTCCTGCCCTGTCTCTCTGAAGCTTCCCCATCTGGTCCAGGGCAGAATTGACTTTCATCTCAACCCTTCCTCTTTCCCACCTCTCTCCATCTTCAAACATCAGGGCTTTGAGAGAAAACAAAGTGGCGCCAGGCTTCCCAGCCAGCTTGCTTCAAGGGCTAGGACTTGGCATAGATTAGCCGTGATCATAACCACGTAGATGCAGACGTAGACACCACATGTGCTACAGGAAGCCTACCTCTCCTCCAACTGCCCACTGCAGAAACAGCTGCACTGGGTGGAGTAACCAGGAAAGCATGAGCTCAACACACTCAGTCCTTAAAAAAAAGGAGACGAAGAAACCATGTGGGATGCTAAACTAAGCTTTCTCTACCACGGACACCAGCATGCATCTGAACACAACACGGCATTTGGTGACAGGGTAAGATGGGGTTAAGATCCCAGCTCTGTATCTACGGTAAGTGGACTGTCAGCCATGTACAGGGAACTTCTTATGAATTGCCAACACTCGCAGATCAGTCTTTGCCTACTTGGTCTTCTTTATGTTCAAATAAAGACTGTGCCCCAAACATTCGAGCAAACAATGATCAGAGAAAGGGGGATATTTTAAAATATGAATCAAACTAAATATACAAAAATCTAACACCATAAGGACTGGGGCCAAGGAAAGAGTCTATAATGTGCACCTAATTGAGCAGGCACCCTTGGAGTCTCACTCAGCACAGGACTATATAAAAATTGGCACTAAAAGAGTCAGAATTCTTGTCACTGTTCATCACAGACAAAATGTCAGGACTCCAGCCAAGTGATGCATCCATGGATTGCTTCACATGTCAGTGATACCCCTCACACCTACAGAGATGGGACCACCGCCTACACAAAAAGCCCCTGCATCATGTCAGGGCACCTGAGAGAGGCAGAAAGGTAGAGCAACCTAAAGTTCAAAAAACCAGAATACTGAGCAAACAAGAAGTCATCAAAATCTTTAGCACAACACCACACACACACACACACACACACACACACACACACACACATACACATACATGGTGGATAGGGTTGCTCATTTAATTTTTCCCTTCAGTGGAGTTATTCACTGTCACCCATTTTCTCTCTTCCGACCTTCCGTATCCGTTCCTGAATAAATTCCAACTGTATACAAACAAGGAAATATTAAGCAGACCAATTGGCTCCCTGCACCACCACTAAATTGGGTATAAATACACACTTTTCTGACCCTGTTCTACATCTTCGTAAGGAAGAATAAGCTTAATTGCCCCAATCCCACAGCTACGTTGACATATTTCCAAATGATTACATAACTTCCCTGCATCCTTTTCTCAGAAGCAATGTTTATCAAGTGCACGGACACTGACAGAATGGCATTATTAGCCTTGCTCTGAGCTGACGTTGGTGCCGATTTGTTGAGGACAGTTTCAAGTGTAGTCACAAATCGGGTGCTTCCTGACACATTGCTCCTGTGATGGTAGTGTGAGTAATATAACTATATAATAAAAAGATGAAAAAAAGATGAAAATGCCTTAGTGGAGGGATTATAGGTACTGGAGTTGTGGTGGGGAGGGTGCCAGGGACACAGCCTAAAATTAGTGTAGGACCAAGGATGAAAACTTTTGATTGTGAGCTTACATCCACTCAGTAGGTGGAAATCAGGCATCAAGAGAGTACATTATAACCTTTATCCTGGAGGAAGGAAAAATTATTTCAATGACACTAAAACAGTTGTGGAGGAAGTAAAGGGAGCAGGAAGCTTTGTCTATTGTAACTCCTCACAGTCAGTCAAAAGCAAGCGATGCCTGTAGTCTGCGCCAACAACAATATAAAGGAACTTATAGCCTTCATTCCAGCCCTCCAACACACAGGTTTCAGAAATGCTGGGTCATGGTAAGCAAGAGTCAAAAACACTGGCTTTCAAAAACAGCCTATAAGACACTCTAATGTGCCCAGATGAGACTGGACCCACCATGGAATGTGTCATACTTGGCAGGTGAAACATGAATTAAAATAAATTAAAAATCACTTTTGAAGCACACACACAGGCAGTGAATGTGAAGTCTAAACAACTGGTAAACATAGAAAAAGTTCTTAGCTTTAAGCATAAAGTCATGTGTATTCAAAAAATAAGATGTTGGTTTCTCAACATATAGAAACAGTACATATGTAAAATAAGTAGTCTACAGACTTCCAGCAGATATGGAGAAAACAACACATAAAATGATGTGAGAATAAACTGATAGAACTTTTTGGAGGACAATTTGGCAAAAAGAAAGAAAAAGAAAGAAAGGAAGGAAGGAAAGAAAGAAAGAAAGAAAGAAAGAAAGAAAGAAAGAAAGAAAGAAAGGAAGGAAGGAAGGAAGGAAGAAAGGAAGAAAGGAAGGAAGAAAGGAAGAAAGGAAGAAAGGGGAAAGGAGGAAAGGAAGGAAGAAAGGAAGGAAGGAAGGAAGGAAGGAAGGAAGGAAGGAAGGGGAAGGGAAGGGAGGGAGGGAGGGAAGGAAGGAAGAAAGAAAGGAAGAAAGGAAGGAAGGAAAGAAAGAAAGAAAGAAAGAAAGAAAGAAAGGAAGGAAGAAAGGAAGAAAGGAAGGAAGAAAGGAAGAAAGGAAGAAAGGAAGAAAGGAAGAAAGGAAGAAAGGGGAAAGGAGGAAAGGAAGGAAGAAAAAGGAAGGAAGGAAGGAAGGAAGGAAGGAAGGAAGGGGAAGGGAAGGGAGGGAGGGAGGGAAGGAAGGAAGGAAGAAAGAAAGGAAGAAAGGAAGGAAAGAAAGAAAGAAAGAAAGAAAGAAAGAAAGAAAGAAAGAAAGAAAGAAAGAAAGAAAGGAAGGAAGGAAGGAAGGAAGGAAGGAAGGAAGGAAGGAAGGAAGGAAGAAAAGGACTTAGATGCATTTCTCTGCTTTTATAAATTCACACTTTACTTATAGAGAATATTTAACTTCACAATGAAGCTGGGCAGAATACAGGAGGTCTCAGACAACTCACACCTTCCTAACCTCTTCCACTTTTAATCCTGCAGCAGAACACCTCACATGTTAACATCAATGAACTTCCAATAACATACCGTTACCAAGTGGAGAGTTTGCATCAGGACCCTGATTTATGGTACAGTCCGTGGGATGAGATAGATGCATTGCATTGAATAGGAATGGCCCCATGGGCTCACATATTTGAAGACTTGGTCACTAAGGAGTAGCACTATTAGGATATGTGTCCTTGTTGGAGGAAGTGTGAAACTGGGGATGGGCTTTAATGTTTAAAATGCTCAAGCCAGAGTCAGTCCAACCCCTGCTACCTGCTGATCCAGATATAGAACTATATATAACCTCTCTAGCACCATGTCTTTTTGACTTTATGTTTCCCACCTTGATGATAATGGACTAAACCTCTAAACTGTAAGCCATCCCCAATTAAATGTCATCCCTTATAAGAGTTTCCATGGTCATGGTGTCTCTTCACAGCAATTGAACCCTAACCAAGACAAGCATCATGCTTTCACTACTGAAGAATCATATGAAACAGACCTGAGAATATTCTGTTTTTACTTGATCATCTTCTTTATACCCTGTAATTCCTAGAACACACTGGTCCTTTATTTGTTTCCATGGCATTCTGTCTGAGTGCCATGTGGTTGGAATGACATCATGCTTTTCAGACTGCCTTGCTTCGTTTAGCAGTAGTTTACATCAGCTGTGTCTGTTCTTAGTCTGATTACTCATTTCCTTCTAGCACCGAGTAATGACCATTGTCTTCATGTCCCACACTTTGTAATCTTCACACCTGCTGAAGGACATCTTCACCATTTCCGTATTTTGCCAATTATAAATAAAGCCATGGGTAACTCTGCATGGGCACTGGGTTTCTACTTATTTGGGTAAAAACCATGGAGCACAATTATAATATAAGATATTAGGCATGTTTTCAGTTTGGTAGAGAATTGCCAAATTGTCTTGCAAAATGCTCTTGCCATTTTCTATTTCCATCTGCAATAAATAAGAGTCCCAGGTGCTCCTTCGCGAAACAGTACTTGACTGCTACGGATCTTGGAGAGTGTGACAGTACCTTGTTGTTCCAGTTCCCTAATGACGCAGATGGGAGGGGCACAATGTCTCATATATTCATTCATTAAGTGATGCCTTGGAATGGAAAAATAACTCTGGAAACAGGATAGACTGATGAAGAGAGTTGGTCCATTGTGAAGCAAACCATCTGCCTTCGGAATGGAGACACCCATAAAACCTCTCCAAGAACTAAGCACATCCAAATCCTCCACGTGTCTAACTGTAGACGCGCCAGCATTTTGCAATGGCTCTCAATTAATATGTGCCGTGAGAAAAGCATTGCACATGTGTGCTGAACACGTATGCACACTCCTGACCTAAAAGCTTTGGGAACCAGTGCTAAACAGTCCTCCATTCAGTTCACCCAGCTTGACATCTGAATCCTAAGCCACCCTGAAACACTCCTGTTGATTCGATTCCAACTTTTGCAGTTACCATCTAAATACCAATAGGTATCCTGACTCATTAATGAATTGCCACATGATTTAAAAAAAAAAATTAAATCAAAGCTCTATCCCAACGCATTAGCAAAGTACCTGTTCCTAAACTTTTAACTGCTTTCGATACAGATTTCCTACTTGAGCAATGAGGCATAAAATCAATACTCAGGATCTTATTAGTTTAAATGATCTGAACTTACCTGCTTTTTATTTTAGTGGGTACCTGAGATCCCAGCAGTAATCTATATCCACACCACCATCAATTCCAAAAGGGAACTCTACCCTTGTCTACTTTGCCATATTAAATGCCATTTTGCTCATATCTGAAACTGTTCATACACAGCTTCTCTTGTGGATGACTCAGTGTTCACTGAATTTTATCTCTAAGAATGCACATTAGGGTTTTTTTTTGTTTGTTTTTATTTATTTTTTTTTTTACTTAATTTTTAACTGTTCCTTTCTGGTCTTTCCACTTCCTGTTCTCCCATTCCCTTTGTTTCCTCACCACCTCCCGCCTTCTGTCTTCTCTTTCTATGCCCTTTGTTCCTATCATTCTCTGTTTCTTGTTCTCTTTCTCCTTCCTCATATCCAAATCTCTCCCGAAAGGTGTGTCCTAGTACTTTTATTTAAGCTCCCAAATTTCCACTCTTTTCTTCCTGTTTATCTTTCTTACTCAACGGTACTTGTTTTCAATTGACCTTTCCATGCCAATGACTGTAAGAGATTATGTCATGTTGGACCACGCTTGGGTGTATTTGTGACTCCAGAGGCAGATGGAGGGAGGTAACACCCAACTTCAAATTCTTAGCATGTCAGAGAAGGTTCTCAGTTTGCTGCCACCAGCTTTGATAGGAAGAAAAGGAGAACACATAGGGCAATGGAGAGAAAACTCCAGGTAGCCTCTGGAGCAAAGAAATGAGTTGTCACTAGCAGTTACTACAAGGGAGGTGCAAGGAGAAGTCATTTGCTGCATGTTTCAGGGAAGCCACCTTGGTCCCACTATAAACTCCATGGAAGCACCAGTACTTAGCACCTGCCCAGGGAGCTTCTCCCAAGGTGAATGGCATTATTGGGACTTCCCTAGAAATTACAAAGCCAGCCAGCCTTTAGGAAAGCTAGAGGGCTAAGAAAGATTTGAAACACATGAATTGTTCCAAAAGGCAGGGACAGCCCTTTAAAAATACCGTTTTTATAAACTGGTGAAATAGAACCATATTCTACCTCCAAGGTCTGTTTCCCAGCAACAAATTGGGCTTGTCACCTAAATTCTTGGACTTGAAGTTCTTTACAGGCAAGATCAAAGCCCCCAATTCTGCTGCCTGCCTCCTGCATCCTCCCACAGATGCGATCTTAGAAAGGAAGGGAAAATATTATCATTTGAGATTAATTTAGCACTGTGAAGGTGCTAAGTGCTCTTCAGAATAATATATTCAAAACAACACATGGAAATAATAAAAGTCTGTTCTGCTTATTCCTCCCTGAGGCAAAAGTTAGATTTTTTTTTTCTTTTCTGGTATCCATGTGACCTGTTGTTACCAGGATATGCAATGGTCTCCAATCACCTAACATTTTAAGCACCGGCATGAAAACACTTGCTTTTAAGTTTTTTACTTTTTGTTTCTAGTATCAGAAATGGGAGGCCATTTTTTTGGTTGTTTTGGTTGTTTGTCTTTTAACACATACACATATGCAATAACAATTAAAGGTTTAAAGGCTGTGCTTTTGAAAGACCAGGGAGGGTTTCTTGGGAGGACTTGAGGAAGGAATGGGAAGGGGGAAATTATATAATTATAATTTCAAAAATATATAAATATTATGACTATCATTAGGGCAATTATTTATTTTATTATACATCTGGAGACAACCTGAAACAGCATGCCAAGAAGAGAGGAGACCAGGTTTCGAGAGCCCTGCCAAGTAAGTGTTTGCTTCTCAGTGCAAGGATCTGCATTTCATTCATAGAATACAATTTTAAATCACTGGTTAATGGCGCTTGCTTCTCACCAACCTTGTAGAAGTAATTTTGGTGAGACAGAAAGAGATATTCAGCTTTGGTGGAGATATTCTCAAAAAGTAAAATATATACATGCATAAAAATCACCTCTGTTAGCCTGTATAATAAAAATAAATCCCAAAATTTAAAAAATAAGTACAGTTCCCCATGTTTGTAATTTTTGTCCTGGAAAGGTGTTGAGAGGCACATCCTTGGGACCAGCTGACCAGAAAGCCTGGCCCACTCGGTGCCTTCAGATACAGTGGGTCTGTCTCAAAAATAAACAGAATTCTCAAAATAGTTAAAAAGTGAATGGTACCTCAAGAATGACACCCAACACCTAAGATTAGCATCTACATACATGTGTACACACATGAATACACACATACAGACATGGGGGGATGGGAAAGACAGAGAAGACAGAGACAGTGAGCTCTTAGACAAGGAAAAGTTGTCTCTAAGAAGAACAGCTGGAGACAAAGAGAACAAGAAACTGGATTCCCGGCTGCATCTTCTACCAGCCATAAGATCCCAGGAAATAATTTCTATCAGTCACAAGACATCTTTTGTAATCATAGAAGAAATCAGTCCTTCCACACAAATTTAATTTACTGTTTTGCTTAAAGCTTTTAAGATTTAAGTAACCATTATTAATCAATGAACAAACTTCATAACAATAAACAGGTCTGGGTTTCTAAGTAGGAGGCTGGAAGTCAGTCCTGGGAGGCAGAATCTCCTCACACAGGAGAGGCTTCTGTCCAGAGGAAGTACGGTGGGTGCATTTCACTCTATGGGCAAAGGTGTGTAAAAGCCACTCGTTTCTGCTTCTCCATCCTCCCTTGATACAAACATCCAAACTCAGCCTGTGACTTAAAGCCTACCTCAAATGAATATAGACTTATCTAAACAGCCCCCACCAAAACTGTGACCACATCTCTGCCTCCGAATTCACTTCCCTGCCCTCTTGTCCAGTGTGGAGTCTGGGTTCTGCGGCAGCCATCTCACTGACTCAGTACTGTATCCGTGACTTGTGGGGTGCTTATCTTAAATATACATCTCCACTTCTTTTCAGAACAAAAGGAAGCCTTGCTTGAGTACATCACTTTGTCCAAGCAGCAGCTTGCGCAGTGAGACTGCGAAACTGCCCTGTGCAGTGATTTAAATCCACGCTGCAGCCAGCCACTCCATCCTCAACTCCTGGGAAGATTTCCTTGTCATGGAAGGATGTGCATTGTAAAGGACATATCAGATTAATAATGGCATTTGGGATGGGTCTTCCTCATCATTGTACTCATTGTCACCTGGCTTTGTTTTCTTGATTTTGTGTGTTTTTAAATTTTTATTATTATTATTATTATTATCATCATTATTAACATTATTGCGTGCATGTTGTGTGCTCAGGAAAATTCAGAGGACAGTTTTGTTCAGTCAGTTCTCTTCTTTCACCCTGATGTCAGCTTTGGGGATTGAACTCAGACCACCAGGCTGTCATGGCAGGTGGCTTTGCATACTTAGTCATCCTGCCCACTGACTCTGATTTTGTGCTCTTACCATTTTTATTTGAATATAATCACTGTAGGAATCCCTGAAACCTTCTTATCAAGGAAAGACTTAGTTGTGGTTACATCTTCTGGACAAAGTTTTCTCATGAGCTATTGGAACAGGAAGAGTAATGGAAGAACCTCCATCTTGAATAGATGCTGCCAATCCACCTAGCTCTTTAAGTCGGTGTGGGTTGGGTGGTTGTGTCAAGCATCGGCTGTTTGCTGCCTCTTTCTGGCAGCTGCTGCAGAAGTGATTTTATATCCTGGACCATTTCTGTTGACAGACAGGTACATGCTGTTATCATATACTGTATCTGAGGGCTTTTCCTGGAGAAAAGTAAAGACAGCCTTTCAGAGTGCACACAGCTATGCCACCAAACCAACCATCTTTAAATAATGATACTTGTCATCAGCCTTAAATAACAAGCAATTCAACACCCAAAGAATGTATTAGCCCATTGTGTGTGTGTGTGTGTGTGTGTGTGTTCTAGCTCTAGATCATTTAATTTTGCAAAATGTATCCACTTCCACCTGGAAGATCTTAAACATAGCCTCGAATTCATCAAACAAGACCACTAACTCAACCTCACAGAGAAGACAGCAGTAAGGCTGAGGTTGTCTGCAGACACACAAAGGCGTGTGCCCATGTTGCCACTTAGCTGTCCTGCATGATGCTTGGCATCCAGTGTCAAGCCTTGCTGTCATCTGAGGCCAGATTTCACTCACTGGGCATGATTCTTTGCTCTCCAACTCTAAGGATGGATCTAAGGGCAGGTTGTGCCCTTTCTCTCTGGAAATCAAGGTCAGGTGGAGCTCACTCAGCAGGAGACAAAAACAAACAAACAAACAAACAAACAAAACAAACAAACAAACAAAAAACCCAAAACCCAATACCTGCTGATTTGCCTCTGCTCTTGGACGAAAATCAAGCCAGCCAAAACCCCAGAGCAATGGAAGAGGGGCTTGTGAAGATCCCTCCCATCCCAGGAACCTAATGACTGCTGGGAAGAGAATGTCAGTTTTCTTCAGGTACTCAGGCCCTGAGAGGTCACCAAGGCTCTGGTGGCTGTCCCTCACGCCTGTGCATACAGGCAGCACTTAGTGGACTCACAGGATGTTTTCATTTTTAAAGAGCACATGAAATTGGGAGGGAAAAGTGGCAGGGAGATAACAAAGGAGTTGTGGGGAAGGAATGGAGTTTAATTTTCATCTAAACACATTATAAGCACATATTAATAAATACTAAGTAAAATTTAATTTTTCCTGTATTTCTTTAAGTGACTATTAATACCCTTCTTAAAATCCTCTATTAGCATCATGAGATATGATTTTAAATCCGATTCTTGCTTTTCGGGTGTGTTGGGGTATCCAGGACTCTCTGTGGTGGGCATACTGGGTTCTGATGATGCCCAGTGGTCTTGGTTTCTGTTAGTAAGATTCTTTCATTTGCCTTTCTCCATCTGGTAATCTCTGGTGTTATATGTTTTAGCTGTCTTTGGCTGGAGCTTGCTCCTCTTGTGATTCTTTAGTCTCTGTCATACTCCTGAGAGACCAACTCTCTCCTGAGTCCCAGTGGTCAGAGCACTCTCTGCAGGCAAACTCTCCTCTTGCAGGGAAGGTGCAAAGAAGTCTGGAGCTCAGATCCACCTCCTAAGTCCTGGGGTCAGAGCCCTCCCTGGAGGCCGACTCTCCTCTGGCAGGGAAGGTGCCCAGAGGTCTGGGTCTCAGCTCTGTCTCCTGGCTAAGGATGAAGGTCCAAAGGGACCCTGTCCAAGAAGCTCTGTTGCTTCTGCCACCCACATGCTCTCCTGTGTAGACTGGTCTCAGCGATCCCAAGATTCTGGGTGTGCTAGGGTCTGCCTTTGTCCTTTGACCCTGTTGCTGCTAGCACAAGACCCTCTGAGTTTTTTTTTTTTAACAGATGTTGCGTTCCACTCACCAGTGATCCCAAGATCCTGGGTGTGTAGGGTGCCTGCAGCGTGGAGAGTCCTCTGGGGACCTTGGGACCCTCTGCAGAGATAGCGCCCAAGATGGCACAGGGGTAGCGCCGACTGGAAAATTTAATTTTTATACAATATTTTGTTCATGGTTTTCTCCCAGCTGCTCCTTACCTCCCTACATACCCAAGTTCGTTTTCTAGCCCCGCAAAACCCAAAATGTTGTTTGTTTTGAAATATTTTTTTAAAAGAAAGTGAAAACTCATACCACCTACTTCTCACTTCTTGTTGGGACTCAGTCATTTTTGGCAAGTTGACCTTGTTCTGTTGTTTGAATTATTTTTTTGACATATCTGAATAAAATGCTTTTTGAATTATGTGACTTCACATTTTTGTTAAGGCCCCACCATTTGGTCCTCAAGCCTGTGAAATATATATACACATATATATATATACATATATATATATATATATATATATATATATATATATATTAGACATGAAGGGATATTAAGATTATCTCAAAAGCTTTTCACCCTTACTTCACAAGTCAGTGAGTTGGGAAGAAGAAATAATGAGCCCAAGTTCACACAGACATTTTCTAAGGAAACAGTAAGGAAAGACAGTGAGGCCTCTTGAACCAGAAGCTGGAAACAGTTTTACTGTGGTTTCAGGGAGGAAAGGCTCGATGAAAATCCATGGGTTTATGTTGACTCTCTGGTCTGTAGTGATGTTCAAAGATAAGCCATCTTTAATGGTGATATATTTATCTTGAACAGACAAGAAATATTTGATGGAGTAAAGATGAACATATTTCAACTTACTCAGTGAGTTTATTTTCCATAAGACGAACAAAAACCCAGAATTACTTTAAAAAAAGCAAGAAACAAAACAAACAAACAAAAACAAGTAAAGGAAGAAGAGAAGAAGGAGGAGGAGGAGGAGGAAGAGGTCCAGGAGGAGGTAGATGAAGAGTCTATAAAACACCCCCCCCCCAAGCCTTGACTTCTGTAATTTATGGCTGCCTCTCTTTGCTTCTTGCTAACTGCCCAATCCTTCCTCTCCAATGGCCTCAGGGGGCTAACATTTTAATTCTCATTTTTCAGAGGTGAAGGGGATTAGAACAGTGTTCTTAGATAGTACAGCTAGCCAAGGTGACAGCCACCACAAAGCAAGACACAAGACATGCCTCACTTGCTACTCACTATCTAGAATTCAGATCTACTCCAAAACCTAAAGGCCCTGGCACACTGCTCTTCCTCTGTTTAAAGTAACTGCTTCGGGGGTAAAAACATGTCTAATCTCACTGCTTTTACAGGAAACTATTCAGAAAGGTCATCTGGTCCATGGGGAAGATAAGACAGATTTGTTAAGATACTATGCAGCAGTCAGGAGTATTCATTTTGTTTAGTCCAGTAGCATGTGGGGGACCTTCTCAACAGCGAGACCCTACCTAAGTGCAGACTGTAATCCAACTTAAATTGGAATAAATGCTCAGCCTTAAAAGCTATGAGTGAGAAAGGGAAAAGGAAAGACTCCAGGGACTCATTGGAGACAGACAAACAAGGCAAACACAATGAATTGATCAGCATGTATATAAGCACTAATCGATGCAAGGATGCAAGATACAGTCTTGACAAACATTACTGTAAACATTAGTGCACCGAGAATTATGTCAGTGAAAAGTCCCCACATACAGTTTGTTTGTTTATTGTGTACCTTTAGGGTGAACTCCAGAATTCCATTCCAGTTGTTACCAAGTAAAAGATAGAGGGCACTTAACAACAGATTTGCTCATTTCGAAGTTCCCAAGTAAACCAAAGTAGAAAATAAATTGAGGTTCAATGAATCAGTTCACCAAATAACAGAAGCTCTGCTGAGAATGGATGGCTCGAGCCTCGGCTGGATGGAGAGAAACTGAAACAGTGTGATAGACACACGGGGCAATAGAGAATTTGGTAAATAACTGGGATTTTTTTTGATTGTTAAAAGAACACTTCACGTAGCTATGAAAATAACAGGCAGTTCCTTGACGTAATATGTAAGAAGCTTATTTCATCTTTATGCTCCGTATGTGTTATTAATTATATTATTAATATTAAAAATGTAAAAGCACACTAATCAAGGTCTCCTTCCCAACAAGTCATAATTAAATAAATGCCACACTCTTGATTGTGCTAAGGCCAATTAAATCTAATTTCTCTTCTGTTTCCATACATAGGCTGCAGCTGTACATGCTATGCAGGGGTAATTAATTGCCACCAACTGCCTCCTTTTAAAGAGAGGAATGTCTGAAATTGGTGGCACAACATGTGACCTGAAGCCAAACAGAACCTAATGCCCTAATGCCGTTTGCAGTGTACATGATTCTTTAATGACCAGGAGTGATGTTTTTTCTTTTTACCAGCTGCTGTCCATTTTATCTGTCTCTGAGAGAGAGAGAGAGAGAGAGAGAGAGAGAGAGAGAGAGAGAGAGAGAGAGAGAGAGAGAGAGAGAGATGGTCTATCTGTCTACCTGGTCTTCTTGGTTTCATAAATATCTTCAAACTACAACATAAAAATGTGGGAAGGATTTCCCCTGACCCCAGTGCTCACAAGAGCTAACCCTCGCCTTTCACTGAGATGCAGCATCCACAGTGTTGGAGCACCTCAGCAAGCCTATGCCAGGACAAAGGACTCTAAATGATTCCAGGCTTAAATGAGTATGTTTCATCTTTGTTAGAAGACTATCTGGAGAATGTATTTGGGATAGAGAGCTATAGTTTTCATTATTTAAAATTAAACTTAAAAGAAGCCTCAGAGACCTTGAAACACTCAGGCCTAAATGGGATGTCTCCATCAAATCCCTCCAGCAGGACTCAGGGAATCTTGCAGAAGAGAAAATGAAAGTATGGTAAGAGCCAAAGGGGAAAAAGGATGCCAAGGAAAGACAGCCCATGAAACACAGCAGGATTGACGCACAGGGACTCACAGAGACTGTGGCAGCATGCACGGGATCTATCTGGAATATCAGCTGTGACAGGGGAGATGGACAAAAGCCCCCATCCCTAAATCCAAAGCTACATCCAATTGAAACCACTTGCAAACAGACAATCAGTTCTCTCCAATGGAATCTCCCTGGGCATACAAACTACATGTAAGAGCAGACCTCATGCCCAGCAGTAGATGGCCAACACAAATTGAACTCAATGGCATCTTTGAAGAAGCTTTGTCTCACAGGATTTTGACAGGGCTAGTTCAGACCCCTAGAGCTAGAGTTATAGGTGCTTGTGAGCTGACCTATGAGACCTGAACGGGAGTCCTCTACAAATGCACCAAGCACTCTTATCCACGAAGGCAGTTTTTTAGCCCTTATTTGTGTGCATTTAAAATGTACTTAAGGACTGGGGAAATGGCTCAGTCAGTCAACAGTGTGCCTTGCAAGTCCTAGCACCAGAGTTAAGAAGCAGGGCATGGTAACACTTGGCTGAAATCCCAGTGCTGAGAAGATGAGGACAGGGCAGGCAGAGAGATAAGAGCATCCCTGAATACTATAGGTTATCTAGCCAGCCTATGTGAGACCTTGTCCTATTCAAAATGTAGGAAACCCCTGAGGAATTACACTGAAGTTGTCCTCTGGCCTCCACACACAGGTATATAAACACATGTACACACACACACACACACACACAAGTAAAATAAGTAAAAACACACTTAATTTACATTCATCCCATTGCCTACTGGGGGAGAAGAAATACAGTTGATTCCCAACCCCTAAATCAGGTCCTGATCAGAGGTCTGCTCCTTAGGCTTGCTGTTGTTATCCAGAGGCTACATAATGTAATCCCTCAACCTCTTCTGTCCACAGCGTCTGCAGTGTTCTTCCTGCAGTGTTCTTCCATAATAGCAGGTGGCTTGGAAACAACTCAGAAGCTGAGGAGTATAAATACAAAAGCCAGTCTCATTCTTTAAACTCAGCCATTCCAATAATGCAGTATCTTTCTCTATTTTTTTTTTAGATATGCATCCCATTTCGTTATTAACTGGCTTACTATCCACAATAGAAGTCACAATTATTTCTGTTCTACAAAGTCAGAGCTCTCCTGTTTCATGTGTGTAAGGTCAGCTTTTGTTTACCTCTGACCCAGCCTCACAATTTATAAAATTCGCACTTCATGTGGATGCTAGCTACCAGCATCCTCCTCAAAGCTCAGGGCCAGTTTGTCTCTCTTGGCTCATTTTGGATAAAGGTATTAGACAACAAAGGTCTATCAGTGGTCTCTAACTCCCCTATGTTGGAAGCTGGTGTTCTGACAGCTGTATTTCAAGAAGACACTGACTTTACCTTCTTCATGTTGATAGTTTACAAGTCACTGGAATTTTCTTATTATATGTACCTCCACCCTCAGTAAAGCCCTGTGAGAGTGTATTCATTACCAATGCCTACACATGTGTTTCTCTGTGGGTATACACAGTAAATTAAGATGTCCTTCTGAGTTCAGTAAAGCTGTGCCCTGGAATGCTAGAGCATTTAACCACAGGTTTGATCCAACTTCCTTTGTAAATCACTTTGGGCATGTGCTTTCTGAAATCCGGGCGTGAATTATTGCCTTATTTTCATACTGTGGGTATTGTTTATTATGGAAGGGCCATTAACCCTGTAAGATGCTGATAATCTTCCACTTGCTTGTCTACAGCAGACGATCATTTACTGTCACACTGATTAAATCTATTATGACAGCCCAGCTGGTAATACACAAGGTATGCACACAGGAGGACCATGGTCCACGTAGTTGCTAGCTGCCCTCCAGCTTTCCACAGGAGAGTTTCTGCGTCTAATTTGATACTTTTCAAGTAAAGAACACACATTACAAGGAGCTATTTTACCTTCATTTTCTCACATGTATCAGTCTCCAGAGAGACCCCCCAAAAATTCATATAACAATGACGCAAAAAAAAACACTTGCAATTATGTTTATTATTAGTGTCCTGAGTCTGTGTACTTTAGATGCCAGAAACTAAACTCGAGGTGTCTCCTTTACCACAAGCAATAAAAACAAATTTCAAGCTGACTTTCATCAAAATAGGCACTAACAGAATGCTACTCCCCGGCTTAGTTTTAAACCTCAGAATATCAGGGGAGCTTGAGTGGGGCACGCATGGATACATCCCGCATACACACATCCATAAAGATACATTATAAATTACAGTTTCTACATACTGTCTCTATACACAGGGAGAAGCTACTATAATTTAGTTATTTACTATGTACTACCAGTGCTGTAAAATGTCATTTTCTAAGAATACATCCGAGGCTTAAGTCAGCATTTTTATGATATCATCTGCACTGGGAAAACATTAAAGGCTCAATATTTAATAAACATAATAAACATCGCCATGAAACAAATTGTTCATAAACTACCTGTTTAATTTTTCAAGGTTCCTGAACCACATATTTTCTTATTAGTTGTGAGCCTGCTGGGTTGGAGGATAGATAGGGCCTGTCAGGGATAGAATATAATGTAGCGGTTTTATGAATTATTTCTTTGAGGGAAAGCCTATTACAGCTGACAAGAGGGTGATGATATTAGCCCATCATCATTCAGACGGCACCACCCTCCCCCCCCCTTTCATCCGTCAGGCCCCTTGTACGGGGCTGTAAGCCACAGCGTCTTTGCACAGCCTACACAAAGACAAATTCTACTCTTTTTCTGAGTCCATGAAACATTTAGTATTTCATTTTGAATCATGGCAGATGACAGAAACAAATGGCCTAATGAATCTCGCCTATTGTCCCTTGCAAATCCGATGAGCGAAAAGTGAGAATCTCTGTCTCCACTTTCTATGTTGTTTTTCCCTTCCTCACCCTTTTTGTTTCCTATTTGTATGTTCTTCCTCTCCTTGGGATGATTTTGGCTATAGTATAAAAAGATACTGAAGAGATACAATTATTTTCATAACCAAGTCGTTGGATTTCTTAACCACCCCCTGCATTTTTTGACTGGCACTTTCTCGACTACAGTATACAATCGCCTTTTGGGGGATGTGCATTTTCAAAATGTTACCGCTTTATAATATGTAAAGACACCAGAAGACAGTATCACAGGGAAAAATGACAAATATCTCCCAATGTCTTTGGGAGAAATAATCAAGGTGTATCAGAAGGCAATATGAATCAGGTGCCTTTGCTTCTGGTATTTACCGGAAGTTTAATCACATTTTCCATATTGCTGATTTGCAAGTGATTCAAGTATACCCAACATCAGTGTTTTTTTTTTCTCCAGTTGTACCTGTTATGAGTATGACTTGGGTGGTGGGAGAGATCTACTGAGTGGAGCTGCTCCAGGAAATGGGTCTACACACCTCTAGCATTCCTTCCTAGGCTTTTTGGTAGGCTCCCGGGCAGAGGTGAGTCCAAAGCAGTGCTGCGGACCAGGTGACCCGGCAAACAGTGCCCATCAAAATCAGATTTTCTCCATTCTCTCTGCTACACTTTTAAAGAGAAAGTCTTCTTCCAGAAACATATTCTGCCCCTCCAGCTGCCTCAGATTGAGTTCTCAAGGGACCCCACCCAGTTCACAGGCCCGACCCATACCATATAGGAATGCTTTCAATGCATTAGAGTAGGGAAACATGGACAAGAAAAAAGAAGTACAGAATCGGGTCTAAAATAAGGAAGATGGTTGGAGTCTTTTTTTTTCTTTTTAAATGGATATTTTCTTTATTTACATTTCAAATGTTATCCCCTTTCCCAGTCCTCCCCTCCCCCAGGAAACTCCCTATTACATTTTCTATGATGGTGTTCCCCCACCCACCCACCCAATCCCATCTCCCCACCCTGGCATTACTCTACACTGGGACATGGAGCCTTCACAGGACCAAGGGCCTCTTCTCCCATTAATGACTGACAAGGCCATCCTCTGCTACATATGCAGCTGGAGCCATGGATTGCTCCAAGTATACTCTTTGGTTGGTGGTTTAGTCCCTGGAATCTCTGGGAGATCAAGGGGGGGGGGCAGGGGGGGAGGGGTCTGGTTGGTTGATATTGTTGTTCTTCCTATGGGTTGCAAACCCCTTCAGCTCCTTCAGTCCTTTCTTTAATTCCTCCATTGGACATCCCATGCTCAGTCCAATGGTTGGCTGCGATCATTCTCCTCTGTATTTCTCAGGCTCTGGCAGAGCCTCTCAGAAGACAGCTGTATCAGGCTCTTTTCAGCAAGCACTTCTTGGCATCCACAATACTATCTGGGCTTGGTGTCTGTATATGGGATGGATCCCCAGGTAGCACAGTCTCTGGATGGCCTTTCTTTCAGTCTCTACTCCACACTTTGTCTCCATATTTTCTCCTGTGAGTATTTGTTCCCCTTCTAAGAAGTACTGAAACATCCATACCATGGTCGTCCTTCTCCTTGAGCTTCATGTGGTCTGGGAATTATATCTTGGGTATTCCAAGCTTTTGGGCAAATATCCACTTATCAGTGAGGGCATACCATGTGTGTTCTTTCATGACTGGGTTGCCTCACTCGGGATGATATTTTCTAGCTCCAGAAACTAATAGAAGAGAAAGTAGGGAAGAGTCTCGAACACATAGGCACAGGGGGAAATTTCCTGAACAGAACACCAATGCTTTATGCTCTAAGATAGGGAGTTGACAAATGGGACCTCATAAAATTGCAAAGCTTCTGTAAGGCAAAGGACACTGTCAATAGGACAAAACGGCAACCAACAGATTAGGAAAAGATCTTTACCAACCCTACATCCAATAGAGAGCTAATATCAAATATATATATATATATATATATATATATATATATATATATATATATATATAAAGAACTCAAGAAGTTAGACTCCAGAGAACAAAATTAAAAATGGGGTACAGAGCTAAACAAAGACTTTTCAAATGAGGAATATTGAATAGCCAAGAAGCACCTAAAGAAATGCTCAACATTCTTACTCATCAGAGAAATGCAAATCAAAACAACCCTGAGATTCCACCTCACACCAGTCAGAATAGCTAAAATCAAAAACTCAGATGACAGCAGATGCTGGTGAGAATGTGGAGAAAGAGGAACACTCCTCCATTGTTGGTGGGATTGCAAGCTTGTACAACCACTCTGGAAATCAGTCTGGCGGTTCCTCGAAAAATTGGACATAGTACTACCCGAAGATCCTGCAATACCTCTCCTGGGCATATACCCAGAAGATGCTCCAACATGTAATAAGGACACATGCTCCACTATGTTCATAGCAGCCTTATTTATAATAGCCAGGAGCTGGAAAGAACCCAGATGTCCCTCCACAGAGAAATGGATATAGAAATGTGGCTCATTTACACTCTGGTTGGAGTCTTAAGAGAAAATTTGGGAAACTCCTACTCTGGATCTTTGCTCAGTTTTAGCCTCTTGTGTGCTTCGCCCTGCTTCTCTCCAGTGGCTTTTCACAGCTATTAAAGTTGTCAAGTAAAGTTTTCTTAGTTCAACTATGCACAGTTGATCCTGACAGATGTTAGTAGTTCCGAACTCAGGCAGGGTCTGCAGCCAACAAGAATACTAACTCTGTGCTTAGTAAGAAAATAGAGGGGGAGGAGGGGAGAGTCTGATAACTGCTGCTGTAACATAGACCATGGGTGTTCCAGGTCAAATGCCCTTCACCGGGGAGAAAACGTTGACCAGTGAGGTTTAGAAGACACTCATTGTTAATAAATGTAATTTCATGTTTTCATGAAGTATAAAATAATGTTGAGTATTCTTGTTCAAGTGAAACTTAAATTTCCTAGTTTTCTTTGACCCTGTAAGTTTCTTTTGGAAAGAAAGAGCCACAAGAAACTCTGGCTTTTTACGTATGCTTTGAGTTCTTCCAACCAAATTTCTGATGATTGTCATGACCATGACTCAGGCTTTAGGAAGCACTGTATGAAAATATTCTAGCACTTTTACTATGCTCTCAAGTTTCTTGGTTCAAATCCATCCACTTGTTACCTTTTCCCTGGTTGGTCTAGAAATTAAGGTTTTGAAGCTTCCAAAACCACCATTGGCTTTCCCAAACAGAGATTATTAGAATTAAGTGATTTATTTTATAAATTTCTAAAGAATAAGAAAACTTAATAGCCCAACAGTTTTAGAAATTGAGTCCATTTTACAAATAGATTTTTTTTTGTTAAGTACATAGATCTATCCTTTTTGGCCTGTTGAGTCTGGTCCTCTACATGTTCCCATTAGTGGATTATCTGGGTCCATCACTGAGCCTGGCTTATATACCAGGCTGAATAAAAGATAATTTAATTTGAAGAATCAGTTGGCTTTACAGTTCTTCCTATCTCCTGTGTTTTGGCAGTTGAAGGGTAAAGTTGTGCTTATAAAAGCAAGTACCCAGGAATGTACTTTCAAATAGCATAAACACAAAAATAGAGGCAAGATGAAGCAGAACAAATACTTTAGTCCTCATAAACTGGCTTTGATTATTTTTAAAGATTTTATTTTATGTTCTGTGTATGTGTTTCTGAGTATATGTATGTGTATCACGTCTGTACAAATTCTCACAGAAACTAGAGAAGAGCATCAGATCCCCTGGAACTGAGTTACACGCAGTTATACAGAGAGACTGTGGGTGCTGGGAATCCAACCGAAGTCTTCTACAAGAACAGTCAATGTGGCGCAGGGTCGGCTGACACTCGCCAGCTACCCACAACACCCGCCACAGGATCTTAAGACTTCTGGAGAGTGGAACACAGCTTCTGCTCCAATCCAATTGCGCGTGGGACCTGAGACTGCATTAGTTAGGGAAGCAGAAACCGGCCTGAGTAGGGCCACAGGCCTCATCCGGCCGGATCAGCGCCGGGGTAGCTGGAGCACAGGGTTGCCTGACACCTGCCAGCTACCCACGACCCCCGCCGCAGGTTTTTGGGACTGCTGGTGAGTGGAACACAGCTTCTGCTCCAGTCCAATCACGCGGGACCTGAGACTGCTCTGGTTGGGGAGAGAGAAATCCGGCCTACATAGGGCCACAAGCCTCTTCCGGTCAGAAAAGCACCGGGGCAGCTGGGGCGCAGGGTCGGCTGACACTCGCCAGCTACCCACAACACCCACCACAGGATCTTAAGACTTCTGGTGAGTGGAGCACAGCTTCTGCTCCAATCCAATTGCGCGCGGGACCAGAGACTGCATTAGTTAGGGAAGCAGAAAACCGGCCTGAGTAGGACCACAGGCCTCTTCCGGCTGGACCAGCACCAGGGTACCGCCAGCTACCCACGACCCCCGCCACAGGATTTTGAGACTGCTGGTGAGTGGAACACAGCTTCTGCTCCAATCTTTAAACAGTGACAACGTTAACAACTAACCCCAGAGATTACCAGATGGCGAAAGGTAAACGTAATAATCTTACTAACAGAAACCAAGACCACTCACCATCATCAGAACCCAGCACCCCCACTTCGCTCAGTCCAGGGCACCCCAACACACCAGAAAAGCTAGACAGGGATCTAAAAGCATATCTCCTGATGATGGTAGAGGACTTCAAGAAGGACTTTAATAACACACTTAAAGAAATACAGGAGAACACTGCTAAACAGGCAGAAGACACTAAAGAGGAAGCACAAAAATCCCTTAAAGAATTGCAGGAGAACACTGCTAAAGAGTTACAAATCCTTAAAGAAAAACAGGATAACATAATCAAACAGGTAGAAGTCCTTACAGAAAAACAGGAAAACACATCCAAACAGATGATGGAAATGAACAAAACCATACTAGACCTAAAAAGGGAAGTAGACACAATAAAGAAAACCCAAAATGAGGCAACACTGGAGATAGAAACCCTAGGAAAGAAATCTGGAGCCATAGATACGAGCATCAGCAACAGAATACAAGAGATGGAAGAGAGAATCTCAGGTGCAGAAGATTCCATAGACAACATCGGCACAACAATCAAGGAAAATGTAAAATGCAAAAAGATCCTAACTCAAAACATCCAAGAAATACAGGACACAATGAGAAGACCAAACCTACGGATAATAGGAGTGGATGAGAATGAAGATTTTCAACTCAAAGGACCAGCAAACATCTTCAACAAAATTATAGAAGAAAACTTCCCAAATCTAAAGAAAGAGATGCCCATGAACATACAAGAAGCCTACAGAACTCCAAATAGACTGGACCAGAAAAGAAATACCTCCCGACACATAATAATCAGAACAACAAATGCTCTAAATAAAGATAGAATACTAAAAGCAGTAAGAGAAAAAGGCCAAGTAACATATAAAGGCAAGCCTATCAGAATTACACCAGATTTCTCACCAGAGACTATGAAAGCCAGAAGATCCTGGACGGATGTTATACAGACACTAAAAGAACACAAATTCCAGCCCAGGCTACTATACCCAGCCAAACTCTCAATTAACATAGATGGAGAAACCAAAGTATTCCACGACAAAACCAAATTCACACATTATCTCTCCACGAATCCAGCCCTTCAAAGGATAATAACAGAAAAAAACCAATACAAGGACAGGAACCACGCCCTAGAAACAACAAGAAGGTAATCCCTCAACAAACCTAAAAGAAGACAGCCACAAGAACAAAATGCCAACTTTAACAACAAAAATAACAGGAAACAACAATTACTTTTCCTTAATATCTCTTAATATCAATGGACTCAACTCCCCGATAAAAAGACATAGACTAACAAACTGGCTACACAAACAAGACCCAACATTTTGCTGCTTACAGGAAACTCATCTCAGAGAAAAGGATAGACACTACCTCAGAATGAAAGGCTGGAAAACAATTTTCCAAGCAAATGGCATGAAGAAACAAGCTGGAGTAGCCATTCTAATATCTGATAAGATTGACTTCCAACCCAAAGTCATCAAAAAAGACAGGGAGGGACACTTCATACTCATCAAAGGTAAAATCCTCCAAGAGGAACTATCAATCCTGAATATCTATGCTCCAAATACAAAGGCAGCCACATTCATTAAAGAAACTTTAGTAAATCTCAAAGCACACATTGCACCTCATACAATAATAGTGGGAGACTTCAACACACCACTTTCACCAATGGACAGATCACGGAAACAGAAACTAAACAGGGACACAGAGAAACTAAGAGAAATTATGAATCAAATGGATCTGGCAGATATCTACAGAACATTCTATCCTAAAACAAAAGGATATACCTTCTTCTCAGCACCTCATGGTACCTTCTCCAAAATTGACCACATAATTGGTCACAAAACAGGCCTCAACAGATACAAAAATATTGAAATTGTCCCATGCATCCTATCAGATCACCATGGACTAAGGCTGATCTTCAATAACAAAATAAATAATAGAAAGCCAACCTTCACGTGGAAACTGAACAACACTCTTCTCAATGATACCTTGGTCAAGGAAGAAATAAAGAAAGAAATTAAGGACTTTTTAGAGTTCAATGAAAATGAAGCCACAACATACCCAAACTTATGGGACGCAATGAAAGCATTTCTAAGAGGAAAACTCATAGCTCTGATTGCCTCCAAAAGGAAACTAGAGAGAGCACACATTAGCAGCTTGACAACACACCTAAAAGCACTAGAACAAAAGGAAGCAAATTCACCCAAGAGGAGTAGAAGGCAGGAAATAATCAAACTCAGGGGTGAAATCAACCAAGTGGAAACAAGAAAAACTATTCAAAGAATCAACCAATCAAGGAGCTGGTTCTTTGAGAAAATCAACAAGATAGATAAACCCTTAGCCAGACTCACTAGAGGGCACAGGGAAAGCATCCTAATTAACAAAATCAGAAATGAAAAAGGAGACATAACAACAGATCCTGAAGACATCCAAAACACCATCAGATCCTTCTACCAAAGGCTATACTCAACAAAACTGGAGAACCTGGATGAAATGGAGAAGTTCCTAGACAGATACCAGGTACCAAAGTTGAATCAAGATCAGGTTAATGATCTAAACAGCCCTATATCCCCCAAAGAAATAGAAGCAGTCATTAATAGTCTCCCAACTAAAAAAAGCCCAGGACCAGATGGGTTTAGTGCAGAGTTCTATCAGACCTTCAAAGAAGATCTAATCCCAGTTCTTCACAAACTATTCCACAAAATAGAAACAGAAGGTACTCTACCCAACTCATTCTATGAAGCCACAATTACTCTGATACCTAAACCACAAAAAGACCCAACAAAGATAGAAAACTTCAGACCAATATCCCTTATGAATATTGATGCAAAAATCCTCAATAAAGTTCTTGCTAACCGAATCCAAGAACACATCAAAACAATCATCCATCCTGACCAAGTAGGTTTCATCCCAGGGATGCAGGGATGGTTCAATATACGGAAATCCATCAACGTAATCCAGTATATAAACAAACTCAAAGACAAAAACCACATGGTCATCTCTTTAGATGCGGAAAAAGCATTTGACAAGATCCAACACCCATTCATGATAAAAGTCTTGGAAAGATCAGGAATTCAAGGCCCATACCTAAACATGATAAAAGCAATCTACAGCAAACCAGTAGCCAACATCAAAGTAAATGGTGAGAAGCTTGAAGCAATCCCTCTAAAATCAGGGACTAGACAAGGCTGTCCACTTTCTCCATACCTATTCAACATTGTACTTGAAGTCCTAGCCAGAGCAATTCGACAACAAAAGGAGATCAAAGGGATACAAATTGGAAAAGATGAAGTCAAAATATCACTTTTTGCAGATGATATGATAGTATATATAAGTGACCCTAAAAATTCCACCAGAGAACTCCTAAGCCTGATAAACAGCTTCGGTGAAGTAGCTGGATATAAAATTAACTCAAACAAATCAATGGCCTTTCTCTACACAAAGAATAAACAGGCTGAGAAAGAAATTAGGGAAACAACACCCTTCTCAATAGTCACAAATAATATAAAATATCTTGGCGTGACTCTAACTAAGGAAGTGAAAGGTCTGTATAATAAAAACTTCAAGTCTCTGAAGAAAGAAATTATAGAAGATCTCAGAAGATGGAAAGATCTCCCATGCTCATGGATTGGCAGGATCAACATTGTAAAAATGGCTATCTTGGCAAAAGCAATCTACAGATTCAATGCAATCCCCATCAAAATTCCAAATCAATTCTTCAACGAATTAGAAAGTGCAATCTGCAAATTCATCTGGAATAACAAAAAACCTAGGATAGCAAAAACTCTTCTCAAGGATAAAAGAACCTCTGGTGGAATCACCATGCCGGACCTAAAGCTCTACTACAGAGCAATTGTGATAAAAACTGCATGGTACTGGTATAGTGACAGACAAATAGACCAATGGAATAGAATTGAAGACCCAGAAATGAACCCACACACCTATGGTCACTTGATCTTCGACAAGGGAGCTAAAAACATCCAGTGGAAGAAAGACAGCATTTTCAACAAATGGTGCTGGCACAACTGGTTGTTAACATATAGAAGAATGCGAATCGATCCATTCCTATCTCCTTGTACTAAGGTCAAGTCTAAGTGGATCAAGGAACTTCACATAAAACCAGAGACACTGAAACTTATAGAGGAGAAAGTGGGGAAAAGCCTTGAAGATATGGGCACAGGGGAAAAATTCCTGAATCGAACAGTAATGGCTTGTGCTGTAAGATCGAGAATTGACAAGTGGGACCTCATGAAACTACAAAGCTTCTGCAAGGCTAAAGACACCATCAATAAGACAAAAAAACCACCAACAGATTGGGAAAGGATCTTCACCTATCCTAAATCAGATAAGGGACTAATATCCAATATATATAAAGAACTCAAGAAGGTGGACTCCAGAAAGTCAAATAACCCCATTAAAAAATGGGGCTCAGAACTGAACAAAGAATTCTCACCTGAGGAATACCGAATGGCAGAGAAGCACCTGAAAAAATGTTCAACATCCTTAATCATCAGGGAAATGCAAATCAAAACAACCCTGAGATTCCACCTCACACCAGTCAGAATGGCTAAGATCAAAAATTCAGGTGACAGCAGATGCTGGCGAGGATGTGGAGAAAGTGGAACACTCCTCCATTGTTGGTGGGATTGCAAGCTTGTACAACCACTCTGGAAATCAGTCTGGCGGTTCCTCAGAAAATTGGACATAGTACTACCGGAGGATCCAGCAATACCTCTCCTGGGCATATATCCAGAAGATGTCCCAACCGGTAAAAAGGACACATGCTCCACTATGTTCATAGCAGCCCTATTTATAATAGCCAGAAGCTGGAAAGAACCCAGATGTCCCTCAACAGAGGAATGGATACAGAAATTATGGTACATTTACACAATGGAGTACTACTCAGCTATTAAAAAGAATGAATTTATGAAATTCCTAGCCAAATGGATGGACCTGGAGGGCATCATCTTGAGTGAAGTAACACAATCACAAAAGATCTCACACAATATGTATTCATTGATAAGTGGATATTAGCCCAAAACTTAGGATACCCACGATATAAGATACAATTTGATAAACGCATGAAACTCAAGAAGAATGAAGACCAAAGTGTGGACATTGTGCACCTTCTTAGAATTGGGAACAAAACACCCAGGGAAGGAGTTACAGAGACAAAGTTCGTAGCTGTGATGAAAGGATGGACCATTTAGAGACTGCTGTATCCAGGGATCCGTCCCATAATCAGCTTCTAAACGCTGACACCATTGCATACACTAGTAAGATCTTGCTGAAAGGACCCAAATATAGCTGTCTCTTGTGAGACGATGCCGGGGCCTAGCAAACACAGGAGTGGATGTTCACAGTCAGCTATTGGATGTATCACAGGGCTCCCAATGGAGAAGCTAGAGAAAGTACCCAAGGAGCTAAAGGGATCTGCAACCCTATTGTTGGAACAACATGATGTACTAACCAGAACCCTGGAGCTCTTGTCTCTAGCTGCATATGTATCGAAAGATGGCCTAGTCGGCCATCAATGGAAAGAGAGGCCCATTGGACTTGCAAACTTTATATGCCCCAATATAGGGGAATGCCAGGGCCAAAAGAATGGGAATGGGTGGGTAGGGAAGTGGGGGGTGCTATGGGGGACTTTTTGATAGTATTGGAAATGTAATTGAGGAAAATATGTAATAAAAATAATAATAATAAAAAAAAAAACTTCAAGTCTCTGAAGAAAGAAATTATAGAAGATCTCAGAAGATGGAAAGATCTCCCATGCTCATGGATTGGCAGGATCAACATTGTAAAAATGGCTATCTTGCCAAAAGCAATCTACAGATTCAATGCAATCCCCATCAAAATTCCAAATCAATTCTTCAACGAATTAGAAAGTGCAATCTGCAAATTCATCTGGAATAACAAAAAACCTAGGATAGCAAAAACTCTTCTCAAGGATAAAAGAACCTCTGGTGGAATCACCATGCCGGACCTAAAGCTCTACTACAGAGCAATTGTGATAAAAACTGCATGGTACTGGTATAGTGACAGACAAATAGACCAATGGAATAGAATTGAAGACCCAGAAATGAACCCACACACCTATGGTCACTTGATCTTCGACAAGGGAGCTAAAAACATCCAGTGGAAGAAAGACAGCATTTTCAACAAATGGTGCTGGCACAACTGGTTGTTAACATATAGAAGAATGCGAATCGATCCATTCCTATCTCCTTGTACTAAGGTCAAGTCTAAGTGGATCAAGGAACTTCACATAAAACCAGAGACACTGAAACTTATAGAGGAGAAAGTAGGGAAAAGCCTTGAAGATATGGGCACAGGGGAAAAATTCCTGAATCGAACAGTAATGGCTTGTGCTGTAAGATCGAGAATTGACAAGTGGGACCTCATGAAACTACAAAGCTTCTGCAAGGCTAAAGACACCATCAATAAGACAAAAAAACCACCAACAGATTGGGAAAGGATCTTCACCTATCCTAAATCAGATAAGGGACTAATATCCAATATATATAAAGAACTCAAGAAGGTGGACTCCAGAAAGTCAAATAACCCCATTAAAAAATGGGGCTCAGAACTGAACAAAGAATTCTCACCTGAGGAATACCGAATGGCAGAGAAGCACCTGAAAAAATGTTCAACATCCTTAATCATCAGGGAAATGCAAATCAAAACAACCCTGAGATTCCACCTCACACCAGTCAGAATGGCTAAGATCAAAAATTCAGGTGACAGCAGATGCTGGCGAGGATGTGGAGAAAGAGGAACACTCCTCCATTGTTGGTGGGATTGCAAGGTTGTACAACCACTCTGGAAATCAGTCTGGAGGATCCTCAGAAAATTGGACATAGTACTACTGGAGGATCCAGCAATACCTCTCCTGGGCATATATCCAGAAGATGTCCCTACCGGTAAAAAGGACACATGCTCCACTATGTTCATAGCAGCCCTATTTATAATAGCCAGAAGCTGGAAAGAACCCAGATGTCCCTCAACAGAGGAATGGATACAGAAATTATGGTACATTTACACAATGGAGTACTACTCAGCTATTAAAAAGAATGAATTTACGAAATTCCTAGCCAAATGGATGGACCTGGAGGGCATCCTGAGTGAAGTAACACAATCACAAAAGAACTCACACAATATGTATTCATTGATAAGTGGATATTAGCCCAAAACTTAGGATACCCAAGATATAAGATACAATTTGATAAACGCATGAAACTCAGGAAGAATGAAGACCAAAGTGTGGACACTGTGCACCTTCTTAGAATTGGGAACAAAACACCCAGGGAAGGAGTTACAGAGACAAAGTTCGTAGCTGTGATGAAAGGATGGACCATTTAGAGACTGCCGTATCCAGGGATCCGTCCCATAATCAGCTTCTAAACGCTGACACCATTGCATACACTAGCAAGATTTTGCTGAAAGGACCCAAATATAGCTGTCTCTTGTGAGACGATGCCGGGGCCTAGCAAACACAGGAGTGGATGTTCACAGTCAGCTATTGGATGTATCACAGGGCTCCCAATGGAGAAGCTAGAGAAAGTACCCAAGGAGCTAAAGGGATCTGCAACCCTATTGTTGGAACAACATGATGTACTAACCAGAACCCTGGAGCTCTTGTCTCTAGCTGCATATGTATCGAAAGATGGCCTAGTCGGCCATCAATGGAAAGAGAGGCCCATTGGACTTGCAAACTTTATATGCCCCAATATAGGGGAATGCCAGGGCCAAAAGAATGGGAATGGGTGGGTAGGGAAGTGGGGTCGCTATGGGGGACTTTTGGGATAGCATTGGAAATGTAATTGAGGAAAATATGTAATAAAAATATTAAAAATCAAAAAAAAAAAAAGAACAGTCAATGTTCTGGACCACTGATTCATCTCTCCACCTACCTGAGTTAATTGTTTAAAGGCTCAACATGTAAACACATCCTTGATGAGATGACTTAGTGTCTTATGGTTTCCATATTCCTACAATCAGGGCAAACTGATGCTTTATTTAATTATGCAAATCCATTATTTTTATGGTTTTCAAAACTATCCGACAGTATTCTTTTATGATTTGGGTCCCAGAAACCTTAGTAGGGAAACAAAGGAATGAACAAAGAACAAGTACACAGAGATCTACGAGCACAAAAGGCTAGGACTTGAGCTGGGTTCTCAGAGAGAAAACCTTCAGTGCCCTGGTACTCAGTGAGTTTATTATATACAATTGAACAGGGAGCCAGGCTTATTGCATACAACGGAACAAGAAGGTGGGATAATTACATACAGATAACCAAAGAGCCAGCATTATTATTCAGAGCTGAACAAAGAGGGAGTTTTAGCTAACCTCAATAGAAACAGTCTCTATAGAGGAGCAGTCTTCAGGCTACAAACATTCGGGATGGGGAGGAAGCCACAGTAGACGGTTTCCATACACATTATGAACATGTGCATTAGGACCAGAGGAAAAAGACCTAACATCCCTTTGAGTCTCACCCAGGGAATGCTTTGCACTCCCATGACACTGTGGTGTTGGTGTCTGTGCTTGTATCAAACACTACACATTTACTCAAGACTTCTTCACTTAATCCATGCATTATTTTCTTAAGTTCCAAAAAAGAAGAAATCACTCACACACAAGGAGAGAGAGAGAGAGAGAGAGAGAGAGAGAGAGAGAGAGAGAGAGAGAGAGAGAGAGAGAGAGAGAGACCCACTGTGACGTCTTTATTAACACTGAAAGAGTGTTGCAAACTCCTCAATCAACTGAAGTTGGATAAGGGAAATGAAATTTGAGACACAGTATTAAGTGTACTTGTTAAAGGAGAAGAGAGCACTGGTAATATTAGTTGAAGCTGCTGTTTTTATAGGTCAGAAATGGTTGAATATCAGCAAGTTCATGTGATTTTATTTAATTAGATGCTGCATTTATATTAAGTCTAAATTGCACATTTCTTTTAGAGAAAGGAGTATATAAAATTGTTCAGTGATGTCTCAGGCCCTGATGAGGGGTAGTTAGGACCTCCAAAACCAACATAAAATTTCATTAAAAGAATTCAATACCAACAGAGTTCAAGGGAAATCCCAGGAGTTTACTTACAGTTCTGGCCATTCGTCAACCCTTGTCCACATAAGAGTTCCCTGATCCTCTCTATACCTTTCTGCTGAGAGAGAAAACCAAGTGAGTCTTGTCATTTTCTGTGCTTCCCTGAACTTTGTAAGTTTTCTGAGTTTTCTGGGCCTCCTCTCATTAGCTTCTTGCATTTTATGAAGCCTCCTCCCTCTTCCAGGAGGACATGTTTCAATTTGTAGGTAATGGCTACACAAGTGTGCACACTCTATGTATCCTACATTCTAGTGCAAGATGATGTGTTCTTTTGAATGGCTGAATTCCATGACCAGGCAACAGCATACAGGTTTGAGAGGGACCATGGAGAAAAGGAGAGATCTTCTTTCCTTGCCTTTAAAACAAGGATTCTTAGATTTTCATTTATCACCTACTATTGCAGACAGTACAGCTAATAATAAGTAAGGAAATGACACAATAAAGTGGCCCACTGCTTTAGATGCTAGCTTTGCTGCCTAATGTAGATTAAAATACCAACATCTCAAAGCAGAGTGGTGGAGGCAAGAGATGTCATTGTCTTAGGAGAGCTCGGCTGACCTGCCTTCTACTGAGATTGAGAGTCTAAATGCTGAACATTATACCACACCCAAGCTGAGAAAGTAAAAGGCATTAGCTAGGATGCCTGCAGATCTTTTAGAATAGGAGGGACCATGTAGAAAATCAGAAAGACAAGAGGGGATGCTAGAATATTCATCAACATCTATACAATCCTAAGTGTTTTGATTGAATCAAAGGAATTTGTTGTAGCATTGGAAAAGTCTCTTGAATATATGTGTGTTGTTATAACAATTTGTACACTATTTCTTGTTAATGATTCCATTTTTACAACCACATACCAAAAAAGACAATAGGGCACTTCCCATTTCACGTTGTAACTTTTTCAAATCTGAGGGGGAAATGCATGTAAAAGGAGAGATAGTGAGGTTCTTGTTGAAAGAATGCTTCTGGAAAGAGGGTCCTGTGTTTGGGGGGCACTAAAACAAAATTCAGTTCCTGAATGTCTAGAAACTGATCCTCATTCTTACTGTCCAACACATAATTTCTTTGGGTTTAAGATTGATTGTTCTTGTGTTTTTGTCCTGTGAGTTGTTTAATATCTTTAAAGACAGTTTCCTGGTAATTAGGATTAAATCCAGCACCCAAAAAGTGTTGTCTGCAGTCTAACTTGTAACTTTCAAACAAACACCAGTCATGGTGCCATTGCTATGCGTGATGGGTTCTGTCCACTGAGAAATTTTCCTTCAACTTTCTGACTTTATCAAATTTTCCCATTTGCCAAGATCCAAATCCAGTGTAAGCACCAACCTGAGAGTTCTATTAACAGTGCCATTGAAACCCATCTGGCCATCTTTACTCTCCCAGTAGAATAAGTTTCTGTTAAAGCAATGATCACACTGTCTTATTTTGTCTTACTGAACACAACACTAAGCTACTCAATCCCTCACTGCATGAATCTCCATCTCTCCCATCTTTCTCAACCAGGAGTTCAATGTTCCTAATATAAAAACAACTTTATTTCCAAATGTCAGAACCGTAAAATCAATGAGTAAGATTTACAGCACGATAGCACTGCTTAATCCATATTTATTTGTGTACAGTTGAAAACACTATTCGCTGAGGAGCTAATTACTATTTCTGGAGGAAACTAAGACTGAACCTCATCTCCATAAGTAAAACACACAGAGCAATAGGTAACAAAAGTGTCCAGCAAACAAACTGTGAAAATTGTGTTGCACTGTAACAACAGACAGAATTATAATAACTAAATCTACTGAAGTTGCGGGACATCAACATCTTCAAAATATAGTCAGCATCTTCAAACTTTAGAAATGAAATTTCAAACTGCAATACTTCATTTCTTGGACTTTATACAACACCATCTTTAAATATATAGCTCACATTGTCTTGGATACCTGGTGATGCCATATTATCTTTAAGACCCAGTCTTTTGTTCATTTTGTTGTTCACTCCTCGTTTTACACTATAATTATAATCTTCATTGACCTGGGGATTTTTCAAAGGAAACACTAGAACATGTCTTCCTTTTATCCGCTGGTACATTGTCCCACAAAGGACAATTGTTAACTTTGATCCATATAGATTGCCAATTAGAAACTGCAGAAAATCCAGACCAACCATAACATATCCCAGTTAGTATAAAATAAATAAAGTGAAAGATGAAATGTGAAAATATTTTAGAAGTGTGTTAGACAGACAAAAGCCATAGCAAGTATAACAAGTAGTCAGGTGTCGAACTTAAGAAATGAAACACAAATTTTGGCAGACTTTCCCCATTGACCAAAAGCATCCCACTCTTCTCCCTCCATGTCCTGAGTAATGGCTGTCAGACCTAGCTAACACCTCTATGTGTCTGATATGCTCAGGGTATGTTTTGGAAGAGCCTAAAAATTAAGGTCAGTGTCTCCATGCTTTCTCACCAGAGGGTTATGAAAGATGATGCCAATGGACCTAGTCAGTTCACCTAAACTGCTATGTAATATACCACTTTCCTTAGTATATTGTTCGTTTTTGTTCTGTTTTTCAAATTTTTCACTGTTATTTTCAATATTCTTTTATTTTTCTTCATTAAGGATATATGACTTGACTATATATCTTAAGTTTAACATTATTGAACTTACTAATTTCTCCTCTATTGTTTTTACTTTTTAAGATATTATTCCATATTCCAAGTGAATTATTTGGTTACTAAAATGTAAAATGCTTCCCTTTAAGTTTATTTGCAAGGTTTATTTTTGTACATGGTATTACATATTAAAATTTTTACTATAACAAACTGCCCCAACAGTATTTACTGAACACATTTTCTATCAGAGAAAGTTATGACCATTAATGGATATTTTTCAAATTATTTATAGTTTCCTTTCTCAAAAAATATTATATTCATTAAGCTTTGTCTCAACACAAGCAATGATATATTAACCTATGGGTCTTGAGAGCTAACAGGGAAAACCTTCTTACCTGCTGATATTTATGTTTACAGATATCTGAGTGGAGCCAGCAGGACTTTTTAAAAGGTAAAGGTGTTACCAGAAAGCCTGCTGACTTGACTTGGATCCCTGTGACTTACCTGGTGGAAAGAGAGAATTAACTCTGGAAAGTTTTCCTTTGACCTCCACACACACATCTGTCAGATACACCGTACAAATAAATAAATAAAAATCCCTAATCACTTCATTACATCTTCTGTTGCCTTTATTTGCGATTACAAATTCAAAGAATAGTTTTTAAATAGTACAGTCTGATGCTCTTGGTAGTATGTAAAACTGCAACTTATTTATTTATTTATTTATTTATTTATTTATTTATTTATTTATTTTTATTTTATGTAAGTACACTGCAGCTGTCTTCCGACACTCCAGAAGAGGGCGCCAGATCTCGTTACGGATGGTTGTGAGCCACCATGTGGTTGCTGGGATTTGAACCTCGGACCTTCGGAAGAGCAGTCGGGTGCTCTTACCCACTGAGCCATCTCACCAGCCCGCAACTTATTTTTAAAAACATTTTATTATTATTTATGTGTGCGGGTAGGTAGATGGGTGGATAGGTGGGTGTACACACAAGTATAGGTGCCCACAAGAGCCAGAGCTATCAGATCCCTCTGGAACTTGAGTTACAGGCAGCTGTGAGCCATCAGACGTGGATGTTAGGCACTCAATGAAGGTCCTGTACTGGTTCTTAAAAGCACTCCTTCAAGCTCTACATAATTGAATTTGTGTATATTGAACTTATATCTAGCAACTTTTGGATAATATGTCAAGTAGCAAATGAGCAAAGGAGATTTAATTCTGATAAAGTGGACCCTCTGGCTGCAGAAAAAAAAAATGGAGCTCAACAAATTATGTTTTGATAAATCTTGGGCTCAGTGGTAGAGTTACTCTCTAAGGATCCCACTGTGATCAAACAACAAATAACAGAATAGAAATGAAAACAAGCAAAAATGCCTAAGCTAACACAAACTGAGAGTTGTCATTAAAACATGATTGGAGAGCAGAAGGGCAATGGGAATTCACATGCAGTACTGCTTGAAAGGTAAGATGCTAACTTGAGCATTCAGCTCATCTTAGGAGATAATTCAACATTTTCTCTCAGGAACTCAACAACCCAGAAATTTCCCATAATAGTCTTTATGCATGCATATAAAGAAATATACATGAACATCGATAGCAATATTATTCATAAGATTGCAGCATGGGAAAAAATTAAAATTTCCCATCAAGATAGCATATTCACCTGCTACACTATTAAACAGCAGTAGAGAATTGATACCTGTAAAAAGATGAGTTGATATCAAAAGCATAATGTTGGGTTTAAAACGCAAGCTCAATTTGGTAGCATGTGATAGTTGGCTACTATCCTAGAGGCCCCTAAACCAAAATCTGAAAGGCATCATTCAAAGCATCCAGTATTTATAATACATCTCCATATTTTTTATTCTTGTTTTTTTCGAGACAGGGTTTCTCTGTGTAGCCCTGGCTGTCCTGGAACTCATTCTGTAAACCAGGCTGGCCTTGAACTCAGAAATCCACCTGCCTCTGCCTCCCAAGTGCTGGGATTAAAGCCCAGCTACATCTCCATATTTAAAAAGAAAAATGGAATAATATAAATGTTTAAGTAATGGCTACCTCAAGAAATGAACCCAAAGTATAGGATAGGAGAGAACTAGGTGGGTGTGATCCATTAGAAATGTTTTAATTCCTATGGCAAATGCTGAATGCATGAATCTAACTAAATATATATATACATATATATATGCATATATATATACTAATGCTTTATTGGTAACATTTAAATAGAACATAAAACTCATGTATATCAAAATACAATAAAATTTAATATTGTATGCTTGTTTTACCATTAACATAATTTCACACAATAATTCATCACATGAAAAAAAATTTTAAAAACATAAAATATCTGCTAATTTAGTAAGTACATAGTAAACATTGCTATTACCATCAACTATTAAACAGACCATGAGCTAAGCTATGCAAAGTACCAGTGTGAAACAAGAGAAAACACCCCTTTATTCATAGAGTATGCACTCTATTTTCTTCAATTGAGCAAATTTATGAAATTAAACTTGGAAAATGTACACTTACACAGCTACCTGAAAAGGAAACAAAAATAAGTAGATGCTTTCTACTTTAAATCATAAGGCATTTAAAACTTGTGGACAATCTGAAACAAGGAATGACATTAAGCAAGACAGTGACACATGCTTCCAGAGCAAGCTAATTAATAGCAAAGGAAGACGGTGAGGGACAGAGGAAGAAAGATAAGGACTATGAGAAAACTGGAAAGTATATTTTAAAAGGCTGGTAAAATTTTACTTGCAGACAATCATCTCAAATGACAACAATTCTCTTGAAGAGTCATGTCCCACCAATATTTTCATCTTACCCCACTTTCCCATGAAAAATACAGCTTTGGAGAGGACCAAAGGGATTGCTTAGAAACACACGCTAAGCCAATTATCACTTTGAGTGTTTAAAGATGTTATTTTCTATTTAATTTTTTACAATATGCAAAAGTCAATTGACTTTTCCCATTGATATTCAATGTTCATTCACTGAAGGTTTGAAATAATCATCCTTCCAATTTTATTGTAGGCAGCTACAGACCAGCTTAGCACAGTTATAAACACCAAGCTTCTGTCAGTTTCTTCAGAAACTCCATGTCAGCCCCCAGCAGCCAAACACTTGTTAGTGTTCACCATATCATCCCTCACAGAAGAGACTCTGGCATCACTGTGCTCAGGGTGTTAATGAGTAAAGACTCAGCTAATAACTGTGGAGAACTTGCTGACCAGGCAGAAAAAAAAAATTACTGAAGCAGCCACAAAATGGGTTCCTTCCAATTTATAATAAAAATCAATGTTTTTCAGTAACAATGCTGTTCAGGTACAAAAATGGAGATAGAAGGAGTAAAGAAATAGTGCCTAGCACAAAAACATTCAAAGAGTCTTACACCTTCCATGTAAAAACTTAAAAAATAGTATTTACTGGCTAAACTTAATTTTTTTTAGATTTATTTATTATTACATGTAAGTACACTGTAGCTGTCTTCAGACACTCCAGAAGAGGGAGTCAGATCTCGTTACGGATGGTTGTGAGCCACCACGTGGCTGCTGGGATTTGAACTTTGGACCTTTGGAAGAGCAGTGGGGTGCTCTTACCCACTGAGCCATCTCACCAGCCCCCTGGCTAAACTTAAAACCAGCACTTCTTTAAAATTTGAAATCATAAGAACTACACTGTTTCCGTACAAATTTAAATGTCTTACAAAATAACCAACTTTAGGTAAACTGGAACCAAGGGATCCCAAAGAAGAAAGAACATAATATTTTCATTTATAAAATTGGTAAAGTGAAATGTTGATAAAGAAACAATCTTAAAAATATATAAAAAGAAGCCTCTGGTTTGTTCAAATGTTTTCTAACTATAATAGAGGATGAGATGGTTGCTCAGGGGGTAAAGCACTCACTCCCTAACATGAAGAATAGAGCCCAGATGTCAGGAACCTACCTAGAAGTCAGGTCTGTGGGATGGTCTGTCTGTAAGTCTATCTGTAAATGTTAAGCCCAGTGTTGGAGAGCTGGTGAAAGAGAATCCTAAGCAAGCCAGATAGCTAGAGTACCAACATGGCAACTCTTGAGATCAGTGAGAGACCTTACATCAGTAAAGGAGGTGAAGAGTGACAGAGGAGGACACAGGATATCACCCTTGGGCCTACATGCACACAAGTGCCTTCTACAATATGTACCTCTACATGTAGATACATATACGTGTATACATTCATATCATACATTACACATAACCCTCAAACAAATTGAGGCACAAACCACATGGAGTCAAGTATCCACTGTGTTAATTAGTTTAGAATCAAATGGTTTTAAAAAGTAAGGGAACAGAAAAAGAGTTCAACATTCAAAAAAATGTTGAACTTTCAATATGGCGCCTGGAAAGCAATCACGAGTATGTGAATCCAGTGTGGTAGGCTGTGTCACTGGGGCAACTTCATATGCAGAAGGCCACCAAAGTTCTCAGCATCCTTTCCTCTGATCACTTCTTATGTCATCAGATAATTTATAAAGTATAACATATTTAACATGATGCCTTACTTATTATAATGAGTTCAGAACGGATTAACCTGAACAAAATAGAGAAACTATAGGTATTAACATGGTAGGTATGAAGTCTACATGTGTACAAGATTTTCCAGTGGATGTGTCATTTAGGAGAAAGAACAGTTGGGTCAAAAGCCTAGAAATCCTTTCTAAGGAAAAACATTAAAAGCATAATAGCATGGTGAAGTTATCTAAAAGTAATCCATCTTTTATAGAATAAAACTCTCTTCACACACTAAGAAATTTCATCTCCCCCATATGTTAATATACTCTTTGAATATAAAATCCAAATTAAAAACTAATTCTTAATAGAAAGCTTTTGTTAAAAGGCAACATTTTGAAATGCTGTCAGTAACTATCATAAATATTTGAGAAGTTAATATTTTAATCTTCAACTATAGCACAGAAAACACTTTTGGTGACAGACAGTGCTTCATTAATGGAGTTCTGTGTGTCTAATTGCTTTGGGCACAGTGAGCTGCATTATTTTGACACATGACACGCAATTAGTTTGTGGTCACGCGGCTAACGGGAGATTTTACACCTTCCCCCCTTCTACATTCAGAGTGAATAATTAGCATATTTTTCTGCCTAGAATAATAATCAGAGCCTCAGATCCAGAAGTTGTCTAATGAGGTAAGATTCCAGTTGTTGACATTAATACATCTGACACATTTTTTCAGTTGTTAAAGTAAACCTTGTGCTATCACTTCATTTACCCTTTCCCAAGTGCCCATGGGAAACAGGAGTTACGTAAATGATTGAGAAGAAAGACCCCAATGGGCATTTTATACCATTGCTTCACTGCTATGTACACAGTAGACATGAATAAATATCTCTGATGAGTTATAGGAGAGTAACTTTTGATATCTTTTGCCATGACAAACCATCATCAGCATTCAAAGCATCCTCTATGTTATTCGGGCAACTTCTTAGAATTAAAGAGTGGGTTGACTTGCAGGACAATGTGAGGTGCAAACAGCCATCTTCATCAACCCCACTGTAAATATGCTAAAAAATAGTTAGCATTAATGAAAAAGTCATCCCACATCTCTAGGACAGAGGCATGAAATGACTCAGCCTGCCCACTAATTAGTCAATACAATTCTGCAAGCTTTGGAGAATTTACACATTAACTCAATTGAGCAAGTGCTAATCTGTATCATGAGATGTGATCTCAACCCTCTGAAGACAAAGACCAAGAGAAGAGAGCGCCATCAATAGTACAGGGCAGAGAGGTAAAAACACATCCATCAGATATAGGTTTTTTTTTAATAGTAAGGGTATGTATGCCCAAATCCTTTCTAGATGAACCTAGGAAAACTGAAAACAATCACATCATAAACTTCAGCGAATGGACATCAGTTCTAAGGGTTTTGAGCAGTCATGAAAAAATATAATTTTAAAATTAGCTGATAGTGCATGCAGCTAGTAATACCATGGTTTTGTTATTATGGCACATAGAAAACATCTTACGTGCTGAAGAGTTTATGAATATGTGATATATCCATGTATGAAATGTTCACATATGTTGAAAGGGGAGGCTGACACCTGCAAGTTGTCTATGCCCCCTGCCTACCCCTCACTTGCAAAGAAACAAATAATAAATGGTAAAGAGTAATATGAGTACAGTGCCATACATGGAAGACACTGCCTTCCAGCATCCAGTAATCCACCGTTAGCTTCTATGAGTCATGCTGCTTTCTTATCCTAGCATACCTTGGAACCACTGCATAGCTCACTTTCATGGCCCCAATAGACCCAACTTGCACTGCTTGATTAGACGTAGGCTCAAAGGAGAATAGACCAAAGTAGAACGCAGTGCCTGGATTATTAGACTGGCAAAGACCTCCAGTTGCCACAATGATAGGGCCTCAGTTCATGGGATAATCACCCCCAGCTTATACTGCATCTCCTCCTTTAACAGCACAGAGTCACAGCCAAACACATGCTCTTTAAAAGGAGACTCTGGTGCCTTTTGCAGCATTGAAGTTAGAAGTAGGAAAAGACAGGTCTCAGCTTGTGCCTGTTAGTCAGTTTTGTTCTGACGTCTCTCCTTATGTGCAGTTTCCTTCACTTCAAAAGCTATTCTCACCTGCAACAACTCTCACCAGTGTTAAAGTTTCCAGAGTGGCTCACACAATGGTCCAGCCTGAGGCTACACACTCACTTTCCTCTGGTCCAGAGCTTGGATTCTAAGGAGAAAAGCAGACTCTTTGATTTCAAATTTTATGGTTAACCTACTTAAAACAGAATGTTTGCACACTGAATAAGGAAAACAAAACACAAGCAAGACAGATGACTTGGTTAATAAATATATACCCCACAAACACTATGAATGGGCATAAAACCATACATCTTAATTGGATAAAGAAATCTATTTTAACTTACATTGAATTACTAGAGCTATTCTTAGGAGAGCTGGGATCCAAAGGAGAAACAACTTTAATTGCTACCTTTAATTATTATCATGTCGTCAGCACTAGCCAGTGCAAGTACAAATGGGTAATATAAATCTTGATAATGAAGAAAAAATATCTATTTATAAAATCTTATTGTATAATTAGAAAGTCTATAGGAATTAACTGAAAAAGTAATAGAATTCATTATTCCAATTTGATGGCAGAAAAATGCATTATCCTGAAACTGATAGAGAAAATATTTGTCTGACTGTCCAATACTTTAGCTGATTCTGCAAGGCTATGCCAATTTTGGACTAATATTAATAATGTCTATCTAGATAACCTACATACAATATTTTGCACAATATATACTTTTAAGATATATTTAAAGATCTGGTGATACTCTTTCTAATGAGAAAGAGAGATATCAGGTTTTATAATGATCAATTTCTTCCCATACTTAGACATTTACTATATCATCAATAAAAATAGTAGTAGTTTTCTCTAAAACTCAGAAACAGACCTTATTATTATGTAATAAAATACAGAAGCAAAAGTTTCATAAAAGATATAAAAGATATTGTGACAAATAGCCATGTCAAGTTACTAGTTCTCCTCAACATTAAAAGAATCCATTAAATTACAATACTTAAACAGTATGGGATGAAATACATATAAGTAGATATCTACACATATCAATGAAATAAAAATAACATATTTAAGTCCTATAACATAAAAATGTATAAATGAAAAACATTCTTTAAGAAATATTTCTAATAACATTTTATTTAAATCAGCATATCCTGATAATGTCACTTTGGTATATAATCAATATAAAAATATCAATGGAATTTTCAAATTTTTAAATTTTTTTACATCTTGATCTCAGCTATTTAAAAAAATGAATTTGTGAAATTCCTAGGCAAATGGATTGACCTGGAGGGCATCATCTTGAGTGATGTAACCCAATCACAAAAGAACTCACACAATATGTACTCATTGGTAAGTGGATATTACCCCGGAAACTTAGAATACCCAAGATATAAGATACAATTTGCTAAACGCATGAAACTCAAGAAGAATGAAGACCAAAGTGTGGACACTTTGCCCCTTCTTAGAATTGGGAACAAAACAACCATTGAAGGAGTTACAGAGACAAAGTTTGGAGCTGAGAGGAAAGGATGGACCATCTAGAGACTGCCATACCTGGGGATCCATCCCATAATCAGCTTCCAAACGCTGACACCATTGCATATACTAGCAAAATTTTGCTGAAAGGACCCAGATATGGCTGTCTCTTGTGAGACTATGCCAGGGCCTGACACACACAGAAGTGGATGCTCACAGTCAGCTATTGGATGTATCACAGGGCCCCCAATGGAAGAGCTAGAGAAAGTACCCAAAGAGCTGAAGGAATATGCAATCCTATAGGTGGAACAACAATATGAACTAACCAATACCTCCCCCCCCCCCAGAGCTCGTGTCTCTAGCTGCATATGAATCAGAAGATGGCCTAGTCGACCATCAGGGGAAAGAGAGGCCCATTGGTCATGCAAACTTTATATGCCTCAGTACAGGGGAACGCCAGGGCCAAGAAGTGGGAGTGGGTGAGTAGGGGAGTGGGTGGGGGAGTGTGGGGGGGACTTTTGGGATAGCACTGGAAATGTAAATGAAATAAATACCCAATTAAAAACAAAGAAAAAGAAAAAAAATAAATTTTGATAAACTTTTCTATTAAAAAAAATAAAACTACTACTTCAAAGAAACTTAGACAATGATAAAATAAGAGGCTGGAATGGGATGGTGTGTGTGTGTGTGTGTGTGTGTGTGTGTGTGTGTGTGTGCGCTCAAATACTTATGCTCTATGTGTATTAGCCTAGGATGTTCTTTTATTTGAGTAAATTTTGGATCACTCAAAGACTGTGTATTTAAAGAGTGAAGATTTAAAAAATCCTGGAAATATTACTTTATTACCTCCCTTCCTTTTCTATTTTCAAACATATTATTTTAAACTTACCAAAATTGTATTATGTGTCATTTTCCTGTGATACAATGTTACCCTGCCTCCAAAGCCATAATTCAGCAAAAGCTTTACAACTGTATCTTGTTTTTAACTTAGACCTGTGCTCATATATATGAATTGTGACACAATGTTTTAATGTTTAATGGTGAATTAATGGCAATAAACATACACATTTCCTGAAGCGTCAATCACTTCTTTGTGCTAAGAATGTTCACACTTTTTCCTTGGTTATGTTCTATACTGTCATTTGCCTATGAATTTAATGAAATCTTTGTTTTTAATAGCTGAGTAGTACTCCATTGTATAAATATAGCACATTTTTGTATCCATTCCTCCGTTGAGGGACATCTGGGCTGTTTCCAGCTTCTAGCTATTATAAATAAGACTGCTATGAACATAGTGGAATATGTGTCCTTGTTATATGTTGGAGCATCTTTGGGTATATTGAAAAGCTTCTGTAAGGCAAAGGACACTGTCAATAGAACAAAATGGCAACCAACAGATTGGGAAAAGGTCTTTACCAACCCTATATCCAATAGAGGGCTAACATCCAAAATATGCAAAGAATTCAAGTAGTTGGACTCCAGAGAACCAAATAACCATATTGAAAATGGGGTACATAGCTAAACAGAGAATGCTCAACTGAGGAATCTCAAATGGCTGAGAAGCACTTAAATGAACTAACCAGTACCCGGGAGCTCTTGACTCTAGATGCATATGTATCAAAAGATGGCCTAGTCGGCCATCACTGGAAAGAGACACCCATTGGACATGCAAACTTTATATGTCCCCGTACAGGGGAACGCCGGGGCCAAAAAGTGGGAGTGGGTGGGTAGGGGAGTGGGTGGGTAGGGGAGTGGGTGGGAGGGTATGGGGGACTTTTGGGATAGCATTGGAAATGTAAATGAGGAAAATACCTAATAAAAAGTATTAAAAAAATGAAAGAAATATTCAACACCCTTAGTCACCAGGGAAATGCAAATCAAAATGACCCTGAGATTCTACCTCACACCAGTCAGAATGGCTAAGATCAAAACCTCAGGTGACAGCAGATGCTGCTGAGAGTGTGGAGAAAGAGGAACACTCCTCCATTGCTGGTGAGATTTGAAGCTTGTACAACCACTCTGGAAATCAGTCTGACAGTTCTTCAGAAAATTGGAAATAGTTCCACCTGTGGACCCAACTATACCACTCCTAGGCATATACCCTTTCTCCATTTTTTAAAGTAAATATACGTTGGATTATGTTTCTGATTTGTGTTTGTCAAGGACATGCTGAGCTACCTTACAGTGGGGCTTTCTCAGACCTGCCTGTGGTATAAATATGGCACAGAGACTTATATACAGTTTAAAGCTTTTGATCTTTCACTAGGGTAATCTCTCAGCTAGCATCTAACTTAATCTAACTCTCAGACCTCTATCTCGACCGCTTCTGTTCCCATCTGTTTGTTCCTTTTCATGACTATGGATTCATGACTCTGCATCCATGGTGTTCCCTGCCACCCAGGAAGTTCTGCCTCCTTACTTCCTGCATTAGCTATTGGCTGTCAGATCTTTATTATAACCAATTAGCAGTAAGACAATGCCCAGACCTTCTCTTATATTTAACTGATCTTCACGTTTTGGGCATGAGTGGAAGGAAAAGTATTTACAAATAAAAATGACCATACCCATATCCTCCCAGGACATAGTCTCTGCCTACAGAATTAACAATTGAAAATGCAAAGACACATCTTAATACAATGCAAAGAAATGTCACCCAAATACTACCTTATAAGTTCAGTGCTACCCCTGGATACACAGAGAATACCTATTTATGAGACTGTATCTCATAAACAAAAACATGTAAATGATATTAGCATGCAAAGTTAGGCTCATGGTTCTCTTATAGCTGACATTGTCCATTTATAAATAAAAATTAATAACAGATTCAGAAGATACTGATAGGTGAAAAGGTCTGCCCTAAACAAGATAATTTCTGTTTTCTAAGAAGATATCATGTGTTCCTATAAATCAAATGATCATTTACTCAAATTTATCTAAGAAAGACGCATCATCTCCAATGAAGTGTGCATTCATGAGAGTAGTATGGGCTGGGGTTTCTTTTTTTTTTTTTTTTGTATTAGCGAAGGTTCTCTAGATGAACCAACTTCATATAATGTGGCTTTATTAGAATATTACACTGGCAAAAGTCCAATTAGTCCAACAATGGCTAGCTAATATTAGTTCAGTCCATGTTTCATGTCTCAGCTGGTCTTCAGTATATATCAGAATTCTAAAGTAGATTCTTTTTTTTTTGATTTTTTTTTATTTTTAATATTTTTATTACATATTTTCCTCAATTACATTTCCAATGCTATCCCAAAAGTCCCCCATAGCGCCCCCCACTTCCCTACCCACCCATTCCCATTCTTTTGGCCCGGGCATTACCCTATATTGGGGCATATAAAGTTTGCAAGTCCAATGGGCCTCTCTTTCCATTGATGGCCGACTAGACCATCTTTCGATACATCTGCAGCTAGAGACAAGAGCTCCGGGGTTCTGGTTAGTACATCATGTTGTTCCAACAATAGGGTTGCAGATCCCTTTAGCTCCTTGGGTACTTTCTCTAGCTTCTCCATTGGGAGCCCTGTGATACATCCAATAGCTGACTGTGAACATCCACTCCTGTGTTTGCTAGGCCCCAGCATCGTCTCACAAGAGACAGCTATATTTGGGTCCTTTCAGCAAAATCTTGCTAGTGTATGCAATGGTGTCAGCGTTTAGAAGCTGATTATGGGATGGATCCCTGGATACGGCAGTCTCTAAATGGTCCATCCTTTCATCACAGCTACGAACTTTGTCTCTGTAACTGCTTCCCTGGGTGTTTTGTTCCCAATTCTAAGAAGGTGCACAGTGTCCACACTTTGGTCTTCATTCTTGAGTTTCATGCGTTTATCAAATTGTATCTTATATCTTGGGTATCCTAAGTTTTGGGCTAATATCCACTTATCAGTGAATACATATTGTGTGAGTTCTTTTGTGATTGTGTTACTTCACTCAAGATGATGCCCTCCAGGTCCATCCATTTGGCTAGGAATTTCATAAATTCATTCTTTTTTTTTTTTAATATTTTTATTACATATTTTCCTCAATTACATTTCCAATACTATCCCAAAAGTCCCCCATAGCGCCCCCCACTTCCCTACCCACCCATTCCCATTCTTTTGGCCCTGGCATTCCCCTATATTGGGGCATATAAAGTTTGCAAGTCCAATGGGCCTCTCTTTCCATTGATGGCCGACTAGGCCATCTTTCGATACATATGCAGCTAGAGACAAGAGCTCCAGGGTTCTGGTTAGTACATCATGTTGTTCCAAAAATAGGGTTGCAGATACCTTTAGCTCCTTGGGTACTTTCTCTAGCTTCTCCATTGGGAGCCCTGTGATACATCCAATAGCTGACTGTGAACATCCACTCCTGTGTTTGCTAGGCCCCGGCATCGTCTCACAAGAGACAGCTATATTTGGGTCCTTTCAGCAAGATCTTACTAGTGTATGCAATGGTGTCAGCGTTTAGAAGCTGATTATGGGACGGATCCCTGGATACAGCAGTCTCTAAATGGTCCATCCTTTCATCACAGCTACGAACTTTGTCTCTGTAACTCCTTCCCTGGGTGTTTTGTTCCCAATTCTAAGAAGGTGCACAATGTCCACACTTTGGTCTTCATTCTTCTTGAGTTTCATGCGTTTATCAAATTGTATCTTATATCTTGGGTATCCTAAGTTTTGGGCTAATATCCACTTATCAATGAATACATATTGTGTGAGTTCTTTTGTGATTGTGTTACTTCACTCAAGATGATGCCCTCCAGGTCCATCCATTTGGCTAGGAATTTCATAAATTCATTCTTTTTAATAGCTGAGTAGTACTCCATTGTGTAAATGTACCATAATTTCTGTATCCATTCCTCTGTTGAGGGACATCTGGGTTCTTTCCAGCTTCTGGCTATTATAAATAGGGCTGCTATGAACATAGTGGAGCATGTGTCCTTTTTACCGGTTGGGACATCTTCTGGATATATGCCCAGGAGAGGTATTGCTGGATCCTCCTGTAGTACTATGTCCAATTTTCTGAGGAACCGCCAGACTGATTTCCAGAGTGGTTGTACAACCTTGCAATCCCACCAACAATGGAGGAGTGTTCCTCTTTCTCCACATCCTCGCCAGCATCTGCTGTCACCTGAATTTTTGATCTTAGCCATTCTGACTGGTGTGAGGTGGAATCTCAGGGTTGTTTTGATTTGCATTTCCCTGATGATTAAGGATGTTGAACATTTTTTCAGGTGTTTCTCTGCCATTCGGTATTCCTCAGGTGAGAATTCTTTGTTCAGTTCTGAGCCCCATTTTTTAATGGGGTTATTTGACTTTCGGGAGTCCACCTTCTTGAGTTCTTTATATATATTGGATATTAGTCCCTTATCTGATTTAGGATAGGTGAAGATCCTTTCCCAATCTGTTGGTGGTTTTCTTGTCTTATTGATGGTGTCTTTTGCCTTGCAGAAGCTTTGTAGTTTCATGAGGTCCCACTTGTCAATTCTCGATCTTACAGCACAAGCCATTACTGTTCTATTCGGGAATTTTTCCCCTGTGCCCATATCTTCAAGGCTTTTCCCCACTTTCTCCTCTATAAGTTTCAGTGTCTCTGGTTTTATGTGAAGTTCCTTGATCCACTTAGACTTGACCTTAGTACAAGGAGATAGGAATGGATCGATTCGCATTCTTCTACATGTTAACAACCAGTTGTGCCAGCACCATTTGTTGAAAATGCTGTCTTTCTTCCACTGGATGTTTTTAGCTCCCTTGTCGAAGATCAAGTGACCATAGGTGTGTGGGTTCATTTCTGGGTCTTCAATTCAATTCCATTGGTCTATTTGTCTGTCACTATACCAGTACCATGCAGTTTTTTTCACAATTGCTCTGTAGTAGAGCTTTAGGTCCAGCATGGTGATTCCACCAGAGGTTCTTTTATCCTTGACAAGAGTTTTTGCTATCCTAGGTTTTTTGTTATTCCAGATGAATTTGCAGATTGCACTTTCTAATTCGTTGAAGAATTGCTTTGGAATTTTGATGGGGATTGCATTGAATCTGTAGATTGCTTTTGGCAAGATAGCCATTTTTACAATGTTGATCCTGCCAATCCATGAGCATGGGAGATCTTTCCATCTTCTGAGATCTTCTATAATTTCTTTCTTCAGAGACTTGAAGTTTTTATTATACAGATCTTTCACTTCCTTAGTTAGAGTCACGCCAAGATATTTTATATTATTTGTGACTATTGAGAAGGGTGTTGTTTCCCTAATTTCTTTCTCAGCCTGTTTATTCTTTGTGTAGAGAAAGGCCATTGATTTGTTTGAGTTAATTTTATATCCAGCTACTTCACCGAAGCTGTTTATCAGGCTTAGGAGTTCTCTGGTGGAATTTTTAGGGTCACTTATATATACTATCATATCATCTGCAAAAAGTGATATTTTGACTTCATCTTTTCCAATTTGTATCCCTTTGATCTCCTTTTGTTGTCGAATTGCTCTGGCTAGGACTTCAAGTACAATGTTGAATAGGTATGGAGAAAGTGGACAGCCTTGTCTAGTCCCTGATTTTAGAGGGATTGCTTCAAGCTTCTGACCATTTACTTTGATGTTGGCTACTGGTTTGCTGTAGATTGCTTTTATCATGTTTAGGTATGGGCCTTGAATTCCTGATCTTTCCAAGACTTTTATCATGAATGGGTGTTGGATCTTGTCAAATGCTTTTTCCGCATCTAACGAGATGACCATGTGGTTTTTGTCTTTGAGTTTGTTTATATACTGGATTACGTTGATGGATTTCCGTATATTGAACCATCCCTGCATCCCTGGGATGAAACCTACTTGGTCAGGATGGATGATTGTTTTGATGTGTTCTTGGATTCGGTTAGCAAGAACTTTATTGAGGATTTTTGCATCAATATTCATAAGGGATATTGGTCTGAAGTTTTCTATCTTTGTTGGGTCTTTTTGTGGTTTAGGTATCAGAGTAATTGTGGCTTCATAGAATGAGTTGGGTAGAGTACCTTCTGTTTCTATTTTGTGGAATAGTTTGTGAAGAACTGGGATTAGATCTTCTTTGAAGGTCTGATAGAACTCTGCACTAAACCCATCTGGTCCTGGGCTTTTTTTAGTTGGGAGACTATTAATGACTGCTTCTATTTCTTTGGGGGATATAGGGCTGTTTAGATCATTAACCTGATCTTGATTCAACTTTGGTACCTGGTATCTGTCTAGGAACTTCTCCAATTCATCCAGGTTCTCCAGTTTTGTTGAGTATAGCCTTTGGTAGAAGGATCTGAGGGTGTTTTGGATGTCTTCAGGATCTGTTGTTATGTCTCCTTTTTCATTTCTGATTTTGTTAATTAGGATGCTTTCCCTGTGCCCTCTAGTGAGTCTGGCTAAAGGTTTATCTATCTTGTTGATTTTCTCAAAGAACCAGCTCCTTGATTGGTTGATTCTTTGAATAGTTTTTCTTGTTTCCACTTGGTTGATTTCACCCCTGAGTTTGATTATTTCCTGCCGTCTACTCCTCTTGGGTGAATTTGCTTCCTTTTGTTCTAGTGCTTTTAGGTGTGTTGTCAAGCTGCTAATGTGTGCTCTCTCTAGTTTCCTTTTGGAGGCACTCAGAGCTATGAGTTTTCCTCTTAGAAATGCTTTCATTGCGTCCCATAAGTTTGGGTATGTTGTGGCTTCATTTTCATTGAACTCTAAAAAGTCCTTAATTTCTTTCTTTATTCCTTCCTTGACCAAGGTATCATTGAGAAGAGTGTTGTTCAGTTTCCACGTGAAGGTTGGCTTTCTATTATTATTTTGTTATTGAAGATCAGCCTTAGTCCATGGTGATCTGATAGGATGCATGGGACAATTTCAATATTTTTGTATCTGTTGAGGCCTGCTTTGTGACCAATTATGTGGTCAATTTTGGAGAAGGTACCATGAGGTGCTGAGAAGAAGGTATATCCTTTTGTTTTAGGATAGAATGTTCTGTAGATATCTGCCAGATCCATTTGATTCATAATTTCTCTTAGTTTCACTGTGTCCCTGTTTAGTTTCTGTTTCCATGATCTGTCCATTGGTGAAAGTGGTGTGTTGAAGTCTCCCACTATTATTGTATGAGGTGCAATGTGTGCTTTGAGCTTTACTAAAGTTTCTTTAATGAATGTGGCTGCCTTTGTATTTGGAGCATAGATATTCAGGATTGATAGTTCCTCTTGGAGGATTTTACCTTTGATGAGTATGAAGTGTCCCTCCCTGTCTTTTTTAATGACTTTGGGTTGGAAGTCAATCTTATCAGATATTAGAATGGCTACTCCAGCTTGTTTCTTCATGCCATTTGCTTGGAAAATTGTTTTCCAGCCTTTCATTCTGAGGTAGTGTCTATCCTTTTCTCTGAGATGAGTTTCCTGTAAGCAGCAAAATGTTGGGTCTTGTTTGTGTAGCCAGTTTGTTAGTCTATGTCTTTTTATCGGGGAGTTGAGTCCATTGATATTAAGAGATATTAAGGAAAAGTAATTGTTGTTTCCTGTTATTATTGTTGTTAAAGTTGGCATTTTGTTCTTGTGGCTGTCTTCTTTTAGGTTTGTTGAGGGATTACCTTCTTGTTGTTTCTAGGGCGTGGTTCCTGTCCTTGTATTGGTTTTTTTCTGTTATTATCCTTTGAAGGGCTGGATTCGTGGAGAGATAATGCGTGAATTTGGTTTTGTCGTGGAATACTTTGGTTTCTCCATCTATGTTAATTGAGAGTTTGGCTGGGTATAGTAGCCTGGGCTGGAATTTGTGTTCTTTTAGTGTCTGTATAACATCCGTCCAGGATCTTCTGGCTTTCATAGTCTCTGGTGAAAAATCTGGTGTAATTCTGATAGGCTTGCCTTTATATGTTACTTGGCCTTTTTCTCTTACTGCTTTTAGTATTCTATCTTTATTTAGAGCATTTGTTGTTCTGATTATAATGTGTCGGGAGGTATTTCTTTTCTGGTCCAGTCTATTTGGAGTTCTGTAGGCTTCTTGTATGTTCATGGGCATCTCTTTCTTTAGATTTGGGAAGTTTTCTTCTATAATTTTGTTGAAGATGTTTGCTGGTCCTTTGAGTTGAAAATCTTCATTCTCATCCACTCCTATTATCCGTAGGTTTGGTCTTCTCATTGTGTCCTGTATTTCTTGGATGTTTTGAGTTAGGATCTTTTTGCATTTTACATTTTCCTTGATTGTTGTGCCGATGTTCTCTATGGAATCTTCTGCACCTGAGATTCTCTCTTCCATCTCTTGTATTCTGTTGCTGATGCTCGTATCTATGGTTCCAGATTTCTTTCCTAGGGTTTCTATCTCCAGTGTTGCCTCATTTTGGGTTTTCTTTATTGTGTCTACTTCCCTTTTTAGGTCTAGTATGGTTTTGTTCATTTCCATCATCTGTTTGGATGTGTTTTCCTGTTTTTCTGTAAGGACTTCTACCTGTTTGATTATGTTATCCTGTTTTTCTTTAAGGATTTGTAACTCTTTAGCAGTGTTCTCCTGCAATTCTTTAAGGGATTTTTGTGCTTCCTCTTTAGTGTCTTCTGCCTGTTTAGCAGTGTTCTCCTGCATTTCTTTAAGTGTGTTATTAAAGTCCTTCTTGAAGTCCTCTATCATCATCAGGAGGTATGCTTTTAAATCCGTGTCTAGCTTTTCCGGTGTGTTGGGGTGCCCTGGACTGGGCGAAGTGGGGGTGCTGGGTTCTGATGATGGTGAGTGGTCTTGGTTTCTGTTAGTAAGATTATTACGTTTACCTTTCGCCATCTGGTAATCTCTGGGGTTAGTTTTTATCGTTGTCACAGTTTAAAGATTGGAGCAGAAGCTGTGTTCCACTCACCAGCAGTCCCAAAATCCTGAGGCGGGGGTCTTGGGTAGCTGGCGGGTGTCAGGCAACCCTGCTCTCCTGCTACCCTGGCGCTGATCCGGCCGGATGAGGCCTGTGGCCCTACTCAGGCCGGTTTCTGCTTCCCTAACTAATGCAGTCTCAGGTCCCGAGCACTTGGGTTGGAGCAGAAGCTGTGCTCCACTCACCAGAAGTCTTAAGATCCTGTGGCAGGTGTTGTGGGTAGCTGGCGAGTGTCAGCCGACCATGCGCCCCAGCTGCCCCGTGCTTTTCTGACCGGAAGAGGGTTGTGTCCCTATGTAGGCCGGATTTCTCTCTCCCCAACCAGAGCAGTCTCAGGTCCCGCGTGATTGGACTGGAGCAGAAGCTGTGTTCCACTCACCAGCAGTCCCAAAAACCTGCGGCGGGGGTCGTGGGTAGCTGGCGGGTGTCAGGCAACCCTGCTCTCCCGCTACCCTGGCGCTGATCCGGCCGGATGAGGCCTGTGGCCCTACTCAGGCCGGTTTCTGCTTCCCTAACTAATGCAGTCTCAGGTCCCGCGCAATTGGATTGGAGCAGAAGCTGTGCTCCACTCACCAGAAGTCTTAAGATCCTGTGGCGGGTGTTGTGGGTAGCTGGCGAGTGTCAGTCGACCCTGTGCCCCAGCTGCCCGGTGCTTTTCTCCTGGGGTTTCTTTAAAGAAGACTTTAGCCGGGCATAGTGGCACACGCCTTTAATCCCAGCACTTGGGAGGCAGAAGCAGGCAGATTTCTGAGTTCGAGGCCAGCCTGATCTACAAAGTGAGTTCCAGGACAACCAGGACTATACAGAGAAACCTTGTCTCAAAAAACAAAAACAAACAAAACAAACAAACAAAAAAAAAACAAACAAACAAAAAAAAGAAGACTTTATTAGTCTTACCATCTTCCCAATTGGAAGCAACAGATATCAATAGTCTTTTCATTTTACTCATGTTTTTTTTCAATTATCAATAAGTTAATCTAGGAGCCCAGGATACAATTTGTCTATTCCTGTTTTTAAGATAAGATAATGTTAAATGAATGTTCCCTGAAGAAATTAATGTAAACTTCAGTTGCATTCTATGCATCCTGGAATTATATTTTTCTTCTCCTAGAAAATGTGAAGGTCCTGATAAGCTAAAAATTCTCCTCATGAAATTGTAGTTACAGTCAGACTGTGATATTGAAATTTGACAGCAAGATATAGTCCTTTAAGCCAAGTCAATATATTGCAAATATACATGGATTATATTATGATAACTAAATCTTTCACAGTCTAGCTAAGCTTCTATTAGGAAAGCTAATATTTTAAATGTGAAAAGAATGTTTAGTCCTGTCACCCGGTATATTGGAAAGTCAGAGAATATTTGTTGTCATTATAGAACTAGTTTATCTTAGGTTGGTGAATATTTTTGCTAGAATTAAAAAGCCACAATCAAACATTACTTTGAGCCAGAAATATTTTCATGCTCTAAGCTTTGTTGTTTAACAGTACATGTCTTTTGAGGCCTTGACATGTCATTTATCTAAATTGAGAGATGGTATAAGTGTAAGATACACAATAGATCTCAATGAGTTCATTTGAAATAAACATGTCATATTTAAAAAGTTTCATATTGATTATATATTGAAATTATAATATTTTGGGTCTATTGGTTTACATCAACTATATCAAGGCATGCTCAAGCAAGGGAGTACATAGATCTGAAATTAAGGGACACTGAGTTAGAAGTAGCAGTCTCCATTCAAATAATAATTGTGGATTACATGTTATAGAAGTTCTCATTCATTCTAATATCAAGTACTTGGATTCAAATCCTTTACCAACTGAATAATCTTGGCTAAATGCTGTAATGTCATCAAGTATCAATCTGTTTTTATGTGCACTAAGTAAGATAACAATTCAAAGTATAGGGATTATTACGAGAGATGAGGTAATATACTCAAAATGCTTATCTTCTTCTTGCTTTCCATCCAATGATCATCATAACACTTGTCTCTGAGTAAGTCTGGTTTATTGCTCATTACAGTGGAACATAACATACAACAGGGGCATCTGTGGACACCTTAGAAATGAGGATAAATGATCTATTACAGAATTCGAGCTTTGAGCTGGGACTTGAGAGATTCAAACAAACAGTGGTTACTCTTGGGTAGGGGTGGTGTCGCTAAGAAGGGACACACATACACATTTGTAAAGGGAAACCCCAGTAGTTCTTAATATTTTACAGAGTCTAAACATGGGAGTATTTGGCATTCCAGAGAGCAATCTCATCTTTGACCACTCTTAGACAAAGTTGTATAAAGGACTTTGTGTCCTGGTCTCAGAGGACCTTGTGTAATGATAGGAAGATTAGTATGCCCAGCGGGAGGTGAGCATGGCCTTGGAAGGTGTATCAGCTCAACTGCTGGATGTCAAGATCCGCTTTTCAAACTTTGTATTTATTTTATTTCTCACATTGTATCTGATGGACAGCAAGCATGCAGCAAATATACCAAGTTGTTTTTTAATACACATGTCAAGCAAGAGGAGAGTTTATGACTGTTCTAGGAACTTCTACTGTTTAGATAGATGCCAGGTAGTGGATGAAGAGGTTGTGATGGAATCTAAATAAAGATCACCAGAGAAATAGAAAAAGAAATAGAAAGCAAGCAAGATGTGACATCACTAAGTTGAAGGAAGAAAATCTGTCAAGGAGGAAAAGGAAGTGAATAGCTGTCAGATCTAAGTAGGGATGTAGGGAAGATGGATCCTAAACCTATAGCAACAGGGAGGTCAGGAGAACAGGATCAGTGGAATAAAACAATGATGGTCAGGCTTGTGGAACAGAAGAGAGATAAAAGTTAGCTGGTGAGGTGGCTCAGCAGGTAATGGTGCATGCAACCAAGCCTGAAGACCTGAGTTCAATCCATGGGATCCACAGAGTGGAAGGAGAGAACTGACTCTTTTAAATGTTCTTGGTGTCCACATGTGAACCCTGGCATGCTTGTGTTCCCTCTCCACACATGTGGATATATACATAAAATCAATAAACGTACATAATAAAAATTTTAGAGTGCTAATTACTCATATAGGAAGAAGTAAAGTTATTTTCTGAATTGGATGAGAAGTATCTTAACCATTTTTAGCATTTAAATTATTTTTATATTTAGTTGTTCACAGTTTTATTCAAGTGCAAGAGGTTAAACATATAGCAAACACAAGAAAGGCTGGTAAGGAAGGGTTCTGGGAAATGGTAGAAGGGTGAAATGAAGAATAAATATTATAAACAGGAGTTTAATCGTGGAATATTTTGCTGTTTTTTTTGTCCCATTCGTGGTATTAGTCATAATTGTTTAAGATAGAAAAAAAAGTGTTGAATGGTTTTAAATTTCTAAATAACAAAGTTATTTTATTTCAGAACAAAACAACATAATGTATGTGATGAAGTGGGGAATTTCAAAACCAGAACCACAGGCCTTATGAGAATTTAACTCAATAGCTGCCCCCCCCCCCAAAAAAAAAAAACTCAAAGGCATGGATTTGAACTCCAGCAGTAAGCATCAGGATGGAGAAGAGAGGAATCTTTGAGTGCCCTCTGTCATTGCCAGATGCATTTGAGCATCAACGAGGCAAGTGGCATGGCATAGAAGATATCTGGGATTTATACTTTTTCTAAAACAGGACAGTGAGATCAGAAAGATAACATCATGCTCACTCTATATAAGACATGCAAAACAAAAGCAGCACATCAGGGGATGAAGGATACAGGTATTTGCCATTTCATATATTCAACAAATTCCCTCATTTTCGTGCTTACCTTTTAAGCCTTACTACACGCACGCACACACACACACACACACACACACACACACACATATAACAATATATTTACTATCATATTATTATTTATTAATCATTATCAATAATTAATGCATCAATTATTAATTAATTGATAATAAATAATAATTAATATAGTGTTTAGTATGTTTGTTACTTCCTTAAATATATATTTCACATATTAAACAGTAGAATTAAGACAATAAAATTAAAATTATTTGATGTAGTTTTGAACAGAAGAATAAAGGACAAAATATTAAACTACAGTATCCCTAACCTCAGAACAAAGCAAATTTTAATAACTAGTTTTTTCTATGTGCGTCAATTTGTGGTAATGGTCAGTGGAATTGAAAAGTAAACCCATCTCTCCAATCACAGCCTCGAGGGAATAACACATGGTTGGTTATTTGAATACAAAGCTGGTTGTTGCTACTTCAACACACAGAAAGTGGAATTCCACAGATTTCTTTAAAACTATGTTATGTCAGAAATCATACTTTGCCCTGGAGAACCTTCTAGACTTATGAAAACAAGCTCACGTTCATCTTTGCCAACATGAGGGAAATCACATCCTGCTCATGGTGTTGTGACGAGTAAGAGAGGCAAGCTTGAGGGTGCCTGCCATGAAGACTTGACACATCTTTTCATCATGCTAAAGAGTGAGCTGAGAGTCATCGTAAAGAGACACAATGGCCTAAAATTAGTTTCTACTTCTTATGCTATGCTGGGAATATTATGTCATATGCATTGCATTGCTTTTAAGAAACCTTAACCATGTGTAAGTTTAAATGATCTGACTCTACAAGCCAGAGACAACATTTTCTCTCTAGGCTATAGTTATGTTGAAGAATCTATGCAGTCTAAACAAGTGGTCTGTCCTATGGGGTCATGCTACCCTGAGTCTTGATAAATTAGGGTTTTAGTAAATTACTGCTTCTCTGCCCTATGCATGACCTTTTCGTAAAAGCATAACTTTTAATAACCATTTTTACTAGAAAGAGTTGACAGAAATAGATAATTAAGGTGAAAAGTCAAAAAGTAAGAGATTCACAAAAAGATGGAACCTGCCATGTGGTTCATAGTTAAATGCAGACTCCAACAGAGGCAACGTGTAAGCCTGTTAGCAGGAATCGGTGAAGCCCAGTCCTTTAAAAAACCCCAGGCAAAGAGTGTGGATACCACTTCAAATAAGCATTGCTCCTTAGGGAAATCATTGGCCAACGTTCATTTTGGTGATCTACTGTGGGTGAATTGTCATAAAAGGCTTGCAAAGTTTTTGTCATGACTCCAAACCACTCATGAATCTTCCGTGCAACAATATGTGGTAAGTATTTAGTAATTCTTAACCAACTGTACTGTAAAAATCATTTAAGAAGTATGATCAATGCACAGAGCAATTCTTGTAAGACAGCTTTTCCCTCATACAAGCAATGCCTACAGAATCAAACTGCACAGTCCCTAAAAGATTATTCTCAGAAGAGGGAGAAGAAAATGGGTGGGAGGCTGTAACTCTCCTGTCTTAGCAAACTTACCTTTCTTTACAAAGATTACATCTTTCAGCTTCATTGTTCATTAAGAAAGTGGTGAACTCTAGGGAATATTCCAGAGTATTTAAACCTTATTTGGTTCTTGGGGAGCAAAGAAGAAACTTATACTAAGCTGTAATAAAGCAGATAAATATGCTACCTCTTGTGACATTCATCTGCTAGCACTTCTGTGGGAGTGAACATGTTTCCACTGTTTCTATTTCAATATACTGCAAATGGGCAGTAAGATATTTTCATTCAATGGCAGGTTTTTCTTCTGGTTATAGATGCAAATCTGTTTTTTTTTAATTTTTTATTGGATATTTTCTTTATTTATATTTCAAATGTTATCTCCTTTCCTGGTTTCCCTTCCAAAATCCCCCTATCCTCTTCCTCTCCCCCTGATCACCTACCCACCCACTCCTGCTTCCTGGCCCTGGCATTCCCCAACACTGGGGCATAGAGCGTTCCTAGGACAAAGGGCCTCCCCCACCCCCGCCATTGATATCTAATTAGGCCATCCTCTGCTGCATATGAAGCTGGAGCCATGAGTCACATCATGTGTGCTCTTTGGTTGGAGGTTTAGTCCCTGGGAGCTCTGTGGGTACTGGCTAGCTCATATTGTTGTTCCTCCTATGGGGCTGCAAACCCCTTCAGCTCCTTAGGTCCTTTCTCTAGCTCCTTCATTGGGGACCCTATGCTCAGTCCCATGGTTGGCTGTGAGCATCCAATTCTGTATTTGTCAGGCACAGGCAGAGCCTCTCAGAAGAGAGCTGTATCAGGCTCCTGTCAGCAATCACTTGTTGGCATCCACAACAGTGTCTGGATTTGGTGATTATATATGGGATGGATCCCCAGGTAAGTCAGTCTCTAGATGGTCATTTATTCAGCCTCTACTCCACACTTTGTCACTGTAACTTCTTCCATGGGTGCTTTGTCCCCCCTCCCTCCTTCTAAGATGGATCAAAATACCCACACTTTGGTCTTCCTTCTTCTTGAGTTTCATGTGGTTTGTGAATTGTATCTTGGGTATTCCGAGCTTCTGGGCTTCTGGGCTAATATCCACTTACTAGTGGGTGCATATCATGTGTGTTCTTTTGGGATTTGGTTGTCTCACTCAGGATGATATCTTCCAGATCCATCCATTTACCTACAAATTTCATAAATTCATTGGTGGTTTTTTTTTTTTTTGGTATATCTTTCTAATAGCTGAATAGTCCCCCATTGTGTAAATGTACTACATTTTCTGTATCCATTCATCTGTTGAGGGACATCTAGGCTCTCTACAGCTTCTGTCTATTATAAATAAGGCTTTTATGAACATTGTGGAGCATGTGTCCTTATTACATGTTGGAGCATCTTATGAGTATATGCCCAGGAGTGGTATTGCTGGGTCCTCAGGTAGTATTATGTCCAATTTGCTGAGGAAATGCCAAACCGATTTCCAGAGTGGTTGGACCAGCTTGCAATCCCACCAGCAATGGAGGAGTGTTCCTCTTTCTCCACATCCTCACTAGTATCTGCTATCACTTGAGTTTTTGATCTTAGCCATTCTGACTGGTGTGAGATGGAATCTCAGGGTTGTTTTGATTCACATTTCCCTGATGACTAAGGATGCTGAACACTTTTTTAAGGTGCATTTCAGCCATTCCTCAGTTGAGAATTCTTTGTTTAGCTCTGACCTTATATCTAATAGGGTTATTTGTTTCTCTGGAGTCTAATTTCTTAGGCTTTTTGTATATATCAGATATTAGCCCTCTATTAGATGTAGGATTGGTGACGATCTTTTCCCAATCTTTTGGTTGCCATTTTGGCTTATTAACAGTGTCCTTTGCCTAACAGAAGCTTTGCAATTTTATCAGGTACCATTTGTTGATTTTTGATCTTACAGCACAAACCATTGCTGTTCTGTTCAGGAATTTTTCCTCTGTGCACATATCTTCTAGGCTCTTCCCCACTTTCTCTTCTGTAAGTTTCAGTGTATCTGGTTTTATGTGAAGGTCCTTGATCCACTTGGACTTGAACTTTGTACAACAAGATAAGAATGGATCGATTTGCCTTCTTCTACATGCTAACGACCAGTTGAGCCAGCACCATTTGTTGAAAATGCTCTTTTTTTCCACTGGATGGTTTCAGCTCCTTTGTCAAAGATCAAGTGACCATATATGTGTGTGCTCATTTCTGGCTCTTCAATTCTATTCCATTGATCTACCTGCCTGTCACTGTACCAGTACCATGCAGTTTTTATCACAATTGCTCAGTAGTAAAGCTTGAGGTCAGGGATGGTCATTCCACCAGAGGTTCTTTTATTGTTGAGAATAGTTTTCACTATCCTGGGTTTTTTGTTATTCCAGATGAATTTGGAAATTGCTCTTTCTAAATCTATGAAGAATTGAGTTGAAATTTTGATGAGGATTGCATTGAAGAGGTAGATAGCTTTTGCCAAGATGGCCATTTTTACTATATTAATCCTGCCAATCCACGAGCATGGGACATCTTTCCACCTTTTGAGATCTTCTTCAATTTCTTTCTTCAGAGACTTGAAGTTCTTATCATACAGATCTTTCACTTGTTTAGTTACATTTACACCAAGGTATTTTATATTATTGTGAAGAGTGTTGTTTCCCTAATTTCTTTCTCAGTGTGTTTATCCTTTGTGTAGAGGAAGGCCACTGATTTGTCTGAAATAATGTTATATCCAGCCACTTTGCTGAAGTTGTTTATCTGGTGGAATTTTGGGGGTCACTTAAGTTTTATCATATCATCTGCAAATAGTGATATTTTGACTTCTTCCTTTCCAATTTGTATCCCTTTAATCTCCTTTTGTTGTCTAATTGCTCTGGCTAGGACTTCAAACACTATATTGAATAGATAGGGGATGCAAATCCTTTTAATACCAATCCCTACAGCTTCAGAAGGAGATGTGGAGAATGAGGCTGAGTATATACTGATCATTTGAGGGCTGTGGGATTTTCCTACCGATCTATGTCAACTTTGATCCATGTAATTTTTCTCTATGAATGAATGATCCACAAAAGCCATAGGATTTAGAATTAGAAACAGTGATTTCACATCTTTCCTTTATCTCAACATCCGTGACACCCAGAAAATATGCACTTTTTGATATTTTGTTTATTTAATAAAAAACAGTAATAACAATAACTCCTTTGTACAAACTTAATAACAGTGCTTACTGTCTTAGTCAGAGTTTCTATTCCTGCACACAAAAAAAATCATGACCACAAAGCAAGTTGGGGAGGAAAGGGTTTATTCAGCTTACACTTCCACACTGCTGTTTATCACCAAAGAAAGTCAGGACTGGAACTCAAGCAGGTCAGGAAGCAGGAGCTGATGCAGAGGTCATGAAGGGATGTTTCTTACTGGCTTGCTTCCCCTGGCTTGCTCAGCCTGCTCTATTATAGAACCCAAGACAACCAGCCCAGTGATGGCACCACCCACAAGGGGCCTTTCCCCCTTGATCACTAATTGAGAAAATGCCTCACAGCTATATCTCATGGACACACTTCCCCAACTGAAGCTCCTTTCTCTGTGATAACTCTAGCTTGTGTCAAGTTGACCAGACAAAACCAGCCAGTACAACTTACCTTGTATTATGCATTGTTGTTGTTTGAGACAGGGTCTTACTATACAGTACAGGCAGACCCCACCTCAAGCAGTTCTTCTACCTCAGTTTCCCTTGTGTTGAGATGAAGGGTGTAATCCACCATGCCTGGCTAATTTGTAGAGATTAAAAAGTGGCTCTTACTCTCTTGTGCCCTCCCCTTCTCTCCTTGCTTCTTCTCCCTTTCTCCCCATCCCCTCCCACCTCTCTCCACATGTTCCTTGCCTGCCTTCTCCCCTTCCCTCCCCTCCCATCTCCTCTCCTCCCCTCCCCTCCCCTCTCCTCTTATCCCCTCCCCTTCCCTCCCTTCCCCTCCCCTCTCCTCTTTTCTTCTCTTCTCTCCTCTCCTCTTCTTTTTGCTCTGCCCCCTCTCTCCTCCTCTCTCTGTCTCTACTACTTCCTCAACTCCCCTTCCCATGACCTAAATGAACTCTATTCTATACCACACACAAAAAAAAAAGAATTAAAAAGTGCTTGTAAATGTACAAAAAAAAAGTACAGTAAATGTTCAATATGTTTTAGTCATTCATTCATTCACTCAACATTTTTCAAACGAGTCTATGTAGCACAGACTAGCCACAAACTTGCCAGCCTCTGCATCCTAAATTCTAGCATTCCAAGCTGTGCTATTATTCCCAGCTCCATTGCTTTTAATTAAAAATAATAGCTTTCTAACAATGGCAACTCAGACAACGCAGCTGTCAAGAACAGGAGCCCTCCTCGTACTCTGAAATCAGTTCACCGGTGTGTCTTGAAAAGTAAAAGAAAACCAGGGATAGACCATAGAATATTATTTATATATGATGATAAAGGAAATGTCTGACACTTTTATAGATTTTAAGCCTCTCTGAATTTTCAGTCCTAAAAATACATGAAGTACAAATTTGTCTTATGCAGAATTTTTGCAACACCCTGTGGCCTCCACTCGTTGTGTTGGCCCCATGATTCAGTTCCTTTATTTGGCAACCATGAAGCGCTTTTGTGGATATGACAGCAGGTACGCATCAAAGGATCAGAAGGGAGGTAACCCTGATCTCATGTCAGCAGGCTCAAGCCATTATGAGAAGGCATGGGCTCTGAGGTCAGAATGATGGTCTTGTTGGAAGAGCAGCGTCAGCTCAGTGAGTAGCTCCCAAAGGCTCACCTGGCGGGACGAAGGTGACCATGAGGGCCTGACGGCGTGCTCCTGGCTTGCAGCGTGAAAGAAAGGAGACTTAGCCCTACAACTACAACAAAGAACAGAGTTTTACCAAAAGTTATGCAAGCTCAAAAGGTGACCTGCACTCTAACTTCTGCTTTCTATTCCCACACAGTCTGGGAGACTCCTGACATGGAAACTGAGGTAAGGACGGTGTGACCAAAGTTGTGAACATTGTGGTAAATTACTATATGGTAGCCAAAAACTGACACCAAGTGTTTCATGTTTTCCTACTGGGCAACACTAGTTATATAATAGTTCAGGAGATTCTGTCAATACTCGATGATGATGATGTGATTAAAATGGCCTCAGTAGCTGTGACGAAAAGATGGACCATCTAGTGATTGTCATATCCAGGGATCCATCCCATAATCAGCTTCCAAACGCTGACACCATTGCATTCGCTAGCAAGATTTTGCTGAAAGGACCCAGATATAGCTGTCTCTTGTGAGACAATGCCGGGGCCTAGCAAACACAGGAGTGGATGCTCACAGTCAGCTATTGGATGGATCACACGGCCCCCAATGGAGGATCCAGAGAAAGTACCCAAGGGGCTAAAGGGAACTGCAACCCTATAGGTGGAACAACAATATGAACTAACCAGTACCCCGGAGCTCTCGTCTCTAGCTGCATATGTATCAAAAGATGGCCTAGTAAGCCATCACTGGAAAGAGAGGCCCATTGGACTTGCAAACTTTATATGCCCCAGTACAGGGGAACGCCAGGGCCAAAAAGGGGGAGTGGGTGGGTGGGGGATTGGGGGGGTGGGTGTGGGGGACTTTTGGGATGGCATTGGAAATATAAACTAGGAAAATACCTAATTTAAAAAAAATGGCCTCAGTAGGCAAACCATTGAGCCTACTCAGTTTTCAAGCATTCAGTTATTATTAAAATGTATACAATTATATATTAATATATCTGATATATTAGAAGATATATCTTATTGAAGCAGCATTGCTTTCCATTGCTTTTGGGAGTACCTTCCCTTTTCCAATAAGGAATACAGCCCAAATTAGAGTGAATCTTAATTAAAGACACAGCAACTTGGCTGTTATTTTAAGACTGTAGTGTAGGCATCAGGAGACAGCCAGTTTAATTGGAAGAAATGACTATTTACCAGCATAAATACTGTAAATGATTGCAGAGAAGTAATTATAAATGATAAGAAACCCTGGGAGGGTTAATAATGCAATTTAATGTGAATTCTTACATTTGATTAACAGTTTCTACATTCTATGACTTATTTGATAATAAGGCTCCAGACATTTATGTGTTCCAAATATGACCTAAAAACTTAAAAAATTTCAGGGTAAAAGTCACAACTTTGAGAACGAGGAAAATGAGCTTGAGAATTACCATAATAAGCTTATTTGGAGCCCAAAACTAGAACAGATATAGAAATATACCTTCTTAAGCATGAGGTCATCATAAAGATAAGGGGATTAGCATTCTTGTATCTTAAAGTCATCAATCAGCAAAAGATGTCATAGTAGATATGTATTTCTTAAGGAAATACACTAGGCCTATAGATCTGAAGAAATGTAACTAGTGTCAGCATATATATATATATATATATATATATATATATATATATAGTCTGTTGAGGACACAAAAGTTTACATATGAACATGTAGGTGTGCATGTGTGTGTATGTGTGTGTAAATACAAGCATGTCTGGGTGTGTGCATATTCATATAGATGAAAAGTTGAAAATTAATTATATGGAAATTCACCCAAACCTCTCTGTCCTTTACCTAAATAAATTTAGAACTGTTTGAAGTATATTCTTTTTCAGTGCAAAGAAAAGTTGGTTGCAATCTTCTCTACATATGCCCTTCAGTAGAAAGGCTGTGTTTATAGTCTTGTAGGTATGTTAACATACTTTTTAATGTTTTTGTATATGAATATTCATGAGTTTATGTGCACCACATGTGTGGTGGCCTGTGGAGGTCAAAAGAGGGCATTAGCCCCAGCCAGGAAGCAGGAGTGGGTGGTTTGGGGAGCAGAGTAGGGGGAGGGTATAAGGGACTTTCAGGATAGCATTTGAAATGTAAATGAAGGAAATCTCTAATAAAAAAAATTAAAAAGAGAGGGCATTACATTTTCTGGAACTGGAGTTACAATTTTACGTTGCTTAATGGTGATGCTGCAATCGAAACCCTGGTCCTCAGCAAAAGTAGTAAGTGCCCTTAACAGGTAAGCAATCTCATGCACCCCACGTATTCTTTTTTTCCCTATGTTTAAATACCTTTTCCTTTTTTATTGGATATTTTCTTTATTTACATTTCAAATGTTATCCCCTTTCCCAGATATCCCCACTTCCAGAAACCCCCTATACCATCCTCCTCCCCTTGCTTCTATGAGGGTGTTCCTCCACCCACCCACCCACTTCTGCCTTCCTGTCTTCGAATTCCCCTACACTGGGACATCTGTCTAGCCGTCATAGGACCAAGGACCTCTCTTCCCATTGGTGCATGACAAGGCCATCTTCTGCTATATATGTGGTTGGAGCCATGGTTCCCTCCAAGTTTACTCCTTGGTTGGTGGTTTAGTCCCTGGAAGCGCTGGAGGGGTCTGAAAAGCCACATTTCCCAGAAATCTCATCACCTTTTAGGGAAATGAGGAGTCAAACAGAGACTGGATGGACTACATTTTCTGACTTTGCTTAGAGTTTGGAAGTAAGTGCAATCTCTTCTCCAGGGATTTGTTCTTCCTCCAACACAGAAAAGAGATGGCACTTACTCCCAAACTCTGAGTATCCATCAGCCCGAGTGTGAGCTATGTATTTGGAGGGACATGAGACAATGCTTTCCATCCACCTAACACAGATGGCTGGGCCACTGATGGAACAGCAGGAGGTTAATGTTGCATCTAAAGTCTTTCATCATGGATAGATAGGGTGTTGTGGTTTTTTTTTGTTGTTTTTTGTTGTTTTGTTTCATTTTGTTTTGTTTTGTTTCGATTTGTTTTGGTTTGGTTTGGTTTTGGACATTAGTAGATCAGAACTTGTCACTATTTTCCACTAAATAATAAAAAGAAACTAGTGGAAAATATTTCATTGCATAAGAATCTTTGTTCATTATGTAGAAGAGAGAATATAGATACAGGAACCCATCTTAGTTGAACATCCTTCCCATCCACCTGTGTAAAACATACATATGTATACTCACACACCTTTAGAAATAATATAGGTAACACACACATTAAACTTAAACTCCTAGGGGTAATTGAAACACTGGATTTTATGGCAATGTAAATTGCAGGGTGGGGCTGAGAACCCCACAGGTCCCCTGAGTTGCAAGAAATACATTGACATTCTTCAACAGCCATGCCTATATTTTTGTGGGCCCGAGCAATAAACACAACACTTGTCACTGATTTAATAGGTTAAATTTGTATCATGATGTACTGACAGTAAACTTGTACACAAGACTTGCTTCAGGGTGCAACTCTACCCAGCATCAAATAGCAGGCTAATAAAAGCAGTAGCAGAAACAGTTTTATGACTCTCCAATGACTTGTGTTTTACATTATATTATCTCATTGCAGACGTATGAATTAAAGGTTAACAAATAGTATTTAATGGGTTGTCTAGCTGAATGTACAGTGCATAGATACATGTGTCTTGTGATTTCTCTCAGTTTAAATACTATACATGTTTTATGATTTGGGTTAAGACACCACTGTAAGTGGATGATGGCTCTTGACTGACTTTTTAAAGTAATATGAAATGGCACATTTAGTTATACTTCCTCCAATTAACTACATATCCACCATTAAAGCAATCTGTCATCATTTTAACAATGTCATTAACGTCTACAATATAACTCACAGGGGCTTTGTTCTTCCTTCAAAATTAGTAGCACATACATTTATATAGAGAGCTCAGAATACAAAAACAAATTTAAGAAGCTTTCAACTCTAAGCTATACAAATACTTTAAATGAGTTACACAGAAAGTCTAGCTTTACTAACAATGAAAAGCCCACTGAAATTATATCTCCATTAAAGTGGATTAATGATGTAAAATACAAATTTCTTTTCTTTCTACTCTAGCCATCAAGAAATATGATTTACAGTATTGCTAAATGTACTCGAGTTAATGAAAATAATTTCAACTTTGGGGCTACTGAAATTAGAAATTAGTATATAACATATATGCCATTGGTATATGATAGCTTTACATCTTTGGAGATATTGCAGAAATTTTTTAATTCATAAAAGCCACACATTGAGGATTGCTTTATCTGGCATCAATGGGAGGAGAGGCTCTTGGTCCTGTGGAGGCTCCATGACACAGCATAGGACAATGCTAGGGCTCTGAGACAGGAGCGGGTGGGAAGGTGGGGGAGCACCCTCATAGAGGAAAGGGTGGTGGAGGGTATGGGGGCGGTGTGGAGGGAAAACTTGGAAGGGGGATAACATTTGAAAGCACATAAATAAAAATAACCAATTTTTAAAGCCATACATTAGGTTCTAAAGTTAATTTTACAACCAAATTAAGATGATGATATCCAACTTAAAATTGCTAGATTATGCTTTATTTTATATTGTGATGTTATTAAATAGGTTAAGATTCGGTTAAGAATAAATGCAAGGAGAAGGTTTAAGTTCACAAAAGCTAGCAGAGTTTCCACTGAATGAAGCCTTGTCCAATGCACCACACACAGATATTTGCTCTGCTATAAAGATGAACAGGATGTGGAAGCCTGCACACTCTCAGCCAAAAGCACTCATAGTTTTCAGCAGACATTTTCACTGCTGATTAGTCTACACATGGCTTATCAAATGCAGAAGGCCAGACAGAGTAAATCATTTTCCGATTTTTTTTTAATCAGTTTCTGTAACTCTCCCTTGTGTGATTCTCATAATCTCCCATTTAGTTCCTCTGCAGTCACGTCTTTCCCCTCTGAAGAGCAGAGATTTATTTCACTTGAAATTAAGAATCTAGCTTATCAAGACTCTGGAGCCTTGCATGTGACAGAGACTGAGCTAATAAATGGTAGATGGTTATTTTATGCCCAAATTAGTGTGACCTCTCCATCTTAACAACTCCTTCTCTTCTAGAATGCTTGTCTCTAAAACATTTCCAACCACCCACTCTTCCAAACAGAAATCCAGGGTCCCCATGACTCATGCACTATAGGTTTAGATCCAGTCAAGTTTTAAAGGGAAGGGGACGGGGTGGTACTTGGAGCAAAGACTGAAAATCAGGGAAGAGATGTAATTATACTTTAATTCTTAAAATTTTTAATATAAGAAAATAATTATAAAAAGATAGTCCCACTCCCACTTCTTGGCCCTGGCATTCCCCTATACTGAGGCACATAAAGTTTGCATGACCAATGGGCCTCTCTTTCCACTGATGGCCGACTAGGCCATCTTCTGATACATGGGTGGGGGAGCGGGTGGGGGACTTTTGGGATAACATTGGAAATGTAAATGAAATAAATACCTAATAAACTTTTTTTAAAAAAAAAAGGAAAAAAAAAAAGATAGTCCATCAGCAACTCTCTTCCAGGCCTACCGCCTCCATGTGCTGCTGAGCCCTTTTCCTGGGATAGAGTCCAGTAATTAAGTTGCTCAGCCCCCAGTTTCAGCACTTGGTTGAATCTCAGACCTATATCCCAGGTCCCCAAACAAGACATTTCAGGGTTTCTAGGGGACTGTCTTAGCTCTCAAATCTTGTCCATGACAACCATTCTTCAATCTCTTTTCTCTTTCATTTTCCACAGGTTTGTGTTATTTTCCTGGTTATCATCACTCAAAGTTTATTAGTGATAGAACCAAAATTCTTAATGTGGATTAAAAGAAATCCAGAGGATATAATTACACTAGACAGAGTGCAATTCTTTTCATTGGTTTTCCATTTTTATAACAATATCATTGACTGGGACACTTATAAAGAAATTAAATTTATTTTTTGTAAGTCTGTAAACTGAGCAATCTAACAGCATGGTGCATCTGGCAAGGGGTTTTATATTGAATATATCACTCCATAGTGGAAAGCAGAAGGTCGGGAGTGAACAAGCATAAGAACTCACTTTTATAGCGCATGCGTACACACGCATGCACACACACACAGGTCTAATCATGTAATAACAACATGAGTTCATTCATAAATTCTCATGGAAAAACAGTGGACTTTCACTAGAGGCTTTCTCTCAACACTATCACATCAGGAATTAAATTTCCAACACATGAATTCTGAGGGATGAACTCAAACTCTAACAAGTGCCAGGGAGGATTTAAATTTGAGAACAAGGCAGCAAAAATTAACACTAATATATGTTTGATATCTTTTCATCTTTTAATTTAAATTTTAAGGTTAGAATACAAAGTAGTGGGTTACATGATGGCAGCTTCATATATATGCATAATTGTTCTTTGTTTCCACTTCTTTCTTTACATTTTAGATTCAATGAAATATCAACTTAGAGCAAGTTTGTGTATTTTCTTCAATATATTTTTAAATGTATTGTTGTTGTTGTTGTTGCGGTGGTAGTGGTGGTGGTGGTGGTGTAGTTATGCACTATATGCAGCAGTGCATTGTGAAAACAAAGCGTCAGAGGATAACTTTGTGTGGTCAGTTTTCTCCTACCCCCTACCTGGGATCTAGGGATTGAAGGCAAGTCTTCTGGGTTGCGTAGCGATTATTTTAGATACTGAGCCATCGTGCCAGCCCAGATTTGTTTTAAAACAATGATAAATTTCTGCAAAGCTATTTCTCTAAAATGGTTATAGAGGACTTTAACTCAAATGAAGTAATTTATCTCTTCATTTGCTTTATGCAATACTCACCCTCCACAAATAGCCACATGGCAACGTAAAACAACTTCAGTATGTTGAAAACTTATTGCCATGGTCCAGTGTATATACTATACCCTTGTGTTCTTTCATGTTACATCAAGAAAATCATGTATACTTTTTGAATCACTTCTATTCTTACAAAAAAAAGTGTAACACACACCACTAAAAGTATTACCATAAAAGTCAAATGCTAAACAAATCTCTTGAGTTTTTGGTTTATTCATTCAGTGCACATTACCTAATCTTTCATTCAGTTCAAACCAATACTATACCAGGACCACATGATACTTCTTGATTCCTTATGCTTCATCTGTACACAGAACCAGAATAAAGCCAACCAGCATGTGATGTTCCGTGATCATTATAATATTGCATGGGGTTCATCTAAGGATAGAATACTTTTTGATGGAAATATACTATGATCAGAATTAAAACATTATTTTCTAAACTGTGACTTAGAAGTACATGATCCATTTTAACCCTATAAAGTGTCTTAAACTCTCTGGAGTTTTTTTTTTTTATCAATTAAATACAGGTAATTGTGATTATTGCTTACTAAATAGCCAATGCTGTGTCACACTGTGCAAAATTGTCACATAAACCCTAGTGAGGATCCTGTGAGGCAGACACTATAGTCTTCATTTTATGAATGAGAAATCAGAAGCACAGAGAGCGGGTTGCTAAATCTATGCAAGTTGTAGTGAGAATGTTGGTTTCTTCAAGAACACAGACATATTTAAGAATGTGTTTCTGTTTTAATCCCAGGTGTGGGATATGGGGCTGCTTCAGATTGTCCAGAGAAGCTATGATTTGCCCACTGCTCTAGCAGGAGCATGATTTTGACAGCTGCAGATAGTTTCTCCAAGTATGGGATATTTTGAATTCTGCAGTATATAACTGCTTGGTCCCCTGCGTTGTTGGTTGGTGTTGGTTGTAGTTTGTTAAGTAGTCATGCACCAAGAAGAAACACTAAGAAGAAATTAGATGTCCTCACAGCGAAGATCAAACTTGTCCCAAGGAACTCCATATTCTTAATCAGCAGGAAGTAATCTAATGATAATGGCACTTTCCTTTCTCCTGTATCCTTTCTTCTCTCCTATCTAGTGTTAGGAGTTCAAAGGATAGAAGAAAGAAGAACCCACAAAGTAGAAAATAGATGACAACACATAGTAAGAGACCCAGAATGGGAACCAAGGGGTTTGATTTGAGAATCAACATGTTTTACAATGTGACATGATATTTACTCCATTGAGTCCTTGAGAGAAAGAAATACAACTGGGAAGATGAGTCTTATAAATGCTAACTGTAAGTGCCATTTAAACTGTTGCTACTTTCTTATTATAAGTGTATTATTAATCTGCTAAGTGAAAGCTCTCAGATTGTACAGAGGTTGCTACACACTCATGTCAGTGATCTAGAGAAATGGAAGAGTCCCCTCTGCATCCAGTGAAGAACGTAGAAGAGGAGAGACAATGCCATCCAGGGCCATACATAATAATTCAGTGAATCCCAAACGATTCCAGGACTTAGAGATTGTAATCCTGCTGTATAATAAGGAATCTGTGGAGTAAATAAGTAAGAGCCTTACTAAGTTTTCAATATAAAATAGACAGAATTTAACACCAGATTCTTCTAACTTGAGAGAAGAGTTCTTTCTGTCCTCCATTCTGTCTTCTGGGTAGAGGAACATGATCCCTACAGCAGTCAGGTTAAAACCAAAGCTTGGTTTCTTTGACTTTAATTATGGGAATAAAATCAAAGGGTGTAGACCTGTTTGGTGAGAAAGCATTTTCATCTTGGATTATATTAGAGTATTCTCTTCATTTATAAGGTTTTGGAGAACATGGTCTCTTGTTCTCCATTAAAGTAATCAATGGCTAGCAGAAATGTTCAAGGAAAAAGTCCATACGGTGGTATGTAATACTTTGTTGACTTAAGAGAAGTGGTTTTATCATCTGAAGATCAAAGTTTATACTTAGAAACTAGTTTCACTAAGTATATATTTTTTTTAATTTTTAATATTTTTATTACATACTTTCCTCAATTACATTTCCAATGCTATCCCAAAAGTCCCCCATAGCGCCCCCCACTTCCCTACCCACCCATTCCCATTCTTTTGGCCCTGGCATTCCCCTATATTGGGGCATATAAAGTTTGCAAGTCCAATGGGCCTCTCTTTCCATTGATGGCCGACTAGGTCATCATTCAATACATAAGCAGCTAGAGACAAGAGCTCCGGGGTTCTGGTTAGTACATCATGTTGTTCCAACAATAGGGTTGCAGATCCCTTTAGCTCCTTGGGTACTTTCTCTAGCTTCTCCATTGGGAGCCCTGTGATACATCCAATAGCTGACTGTGAACATCCACTCCTGTGTTTGCTAGGCCCCAGCATCGTCTCACAAGAGACAGCTATATTTGGGTCCTTTCAGCAAAATCTTGCTAGTGTATGCAATGGTGTCAGCGTTTAGAAGCTGATTATGGGATGGATCCCTGGATACAGCAGTCTCTAAATAGTCCATCCTTTCATCACAGCTACGAACTTTGTCTCTGTAACTCCTTCCCTGGGTGTTTTGTTCCCAATTCTAAGAAGGTGCACAATGTCCACACTTTGGTCTTCATTCTTCTTGAGTTTCATGCGTTTAGCAAATTGTATCTTATATCTTGGGTATCCTAAGTTTTGGGCTAATATCCACTTATCAGTGAATACATATTGTGTGAGTTCTTTTGTGATTGTGTTACTTCACTCAAGATGATGCCCTCCAGGTCCATCCATTTGGCTAGGAATTTCATAAATTCATTCTTTTTAATAGCTGAGTAGTACTCCATTGTGTAAATGTACCATAATTTCTGTATCCATTCCTCTGTCGAGGGACATCTGGGTTCTTTCCAGCTTCTGGCTATTATAAATAGGGCTGCTATGAACATAGTGGAGCATGTGTCCTTTTTACCGGTTGGGACATCTTCTGGATATATGCCCAGGAGAGGTATTGCTGGATCCTCCGGTAGTACTATGTCCATTTTCTGAGGAACCGCCAGACTGATTTCCAGAGTGGTTGTACAAGCTTGCAATCCCACCAACAATGGAGGAGTGTTCCTCTTTCTCCACATCCTCACCAGCATCTGCTGTCACCTGAATTTTTGATCTTAGCCATTCTGACTGGTGTGAGGTGGAATCTCAGGGTTGTTTTGATTTGCATTTCCCTGATGATTAAGGATGTTGAACATTTTTTCAGGTGCTTCTCTGCCATTCGGTATTCCACAGGTGAGAATTCTTTGTTCAGTTCTGAGCCCCATTTTTTAATGGGGTTATTTGACTTTCTGGAGTCCACCTTCTTGAGTTCTTTATATATATTGGATATTAGTCCCTTATCTGATTTAGGATAGGTGAAGATCCTTTCCCAATCTGTTGGTGGTTTTTTTGTCTTATTGATGGTGTCTTTAGCCTTGCAGAAGCTTTGCAGTTTCATGAGGTCCCACTTGTCAATTCTCGATCTTACAGTACAAGCTATTACTGTTCTATTCAGGAATTTTTCCCCTGTGCCCATATCTTCAAGGCTTTTCCCCACTTTCTCCTCTATAATTTTCAGTGTCTCTGGTTTTATGTGTAGTTCCTTGATCCACTTAGACTTGACCTTAGTACAAGGAGATAGGAATGGATCAATTCGCATTCTTCTACATGTTAACAACCAGTTGTGCCAGCACCATTTGTTGAACATGCTGTCTTTCTTCCACTGGATGTTTTTAGCTCCCTTGTCGAAGATCAAGTGACCATAGGTGTGTGGGTTCATTTCTGGGTCTTCAATTCTATTCCATTGGTCTATTTGTCTGTCACTATACCAGTACCATGCAGTTTTTATCACAATTGCTCTGTAGTAGAGCTTTAGGTCCGGCATGGTGATTCCACCAGAGGTTCTTTTATCCTTGAGAAGAGTTTTTGCTATCCTAGGTTTTTTGTTATTCCAGATGAATTTGCAGATTGCACTTTCTAATTCGTTGAAGAATTCATTTGGAATTTTGATGGGGATTGCATTGAATCTGTAGATTGCTTTTGGCAAGATAGCCATTTTTACAATGTTGATCCTGCCAATCCATGAGCATGGGAGATCTTTCCATCTTCTGAGATCTTCTATAATTTCTTTCTTCAGAGACTTGAAGTTTTTATTAAACAGATCTTTCACTTCCTTAGTTAGAGTCACGCCAAGATATTTTATATTATTTGTGACTATTGAGAAGGGTGTTGTTTCCCTAATTTCTTTCTCAGCCTGTTCATTCTTTGTGTAGAGAAAGGCCATTGATTTGTTTGAGTTAATTTTATATCCAGCTACTTCACCGAAGCTGTTTATCAGGCTTAGGAGTTCTCTGGTGGAATTTTTAGGGTCACTTATATATACTATCATATCATCTGCAAAAAGTGATATTTTGACTTCATCTTTTCCAATTTGTATCCCTTTGATCTCCTTTTGTTGTCGAATTGCTCTGGCTAGGACTTCAAGTACAATGTTGAATAGGTATGGAGAAAGTGGACAGCCTTGTCTAGTCCCTGATTTTAGAGGGATTGCTTCAAGCTTCTCACCATTTACTTTGATGTTGGCTACTGGTTTGCTGTAGATTGCTTTTATCATGTTTAGGTATGGGCCTTGAATTCCTGATCTTTCCAAGACTTTTATCATGAATGGGTGTTGGATCTTGTCAAATGTTTTTTCCGCATCTAACGAGATGACCATGTGGTTTTTGTCTTTGAGTTTGTTTATATACTGGATTACGTTGATGGATTTCCGTATATTGAACCATCCCTGCATCCCTGGGATGAAACCTACTTAGTCAGGATGGATGATTGTTTTGATGTGTTCTTGGATTCGGTTAGCAAGAACTTTATTGAGGATTTTTGCATCAATATTCATAAGGGATATTGGTCTGAAGTTTTCTATCTTTGTTGGGTCTTTTTGTGGTTTAGGTATCAGAGTAATTTTTGCTTCATAGAAGGAGTTGGGTAGAGTACCTTCTGTTTCTATTTTGTGGAATAGTTTGTGAAGAACTGGGATTAGATCTTCTTTGAAGGTCTGATAGAACTCTGCACTAAACCCATCTGGTCCTGGGCTTTTTTTAGTTGGGAGACTATTAATGACTGCTTCTATTTCTTTGGGGGATATAGGGCTGTTTAGATCATTAACCTGATCTTGATTCAACTTTGGTACCTGGTATCTGTCTAGGAACTTCTCCATTTCATCCAGGTTCTCCAGTTTTGTTGAGTATAGCCTTTGGTAGAAGGATCTGATGGTGTTTTGGATGTCTTCAGGATCTGTTGTTATGTCTCCTTTTTCATTTCTGATTTTGTTAATTAGGATGCTTTCCCTGTGCCCTCTAGTGAGTCTGGCTAAGGGTTTATCTATCTTGTTGATTTTCTCAAAGAACCAGCTCCTTGATTGGTTGATTCTTTGAATAGTTTTTCTTGTTTCCACTTGGTTGATTTCGCCCCTGAGTTTGATTATTTCCTGCAGTCTACTCCTATTGGGTGAATTTGCTTCCCTTTTGTTCTAGTGCTTTTAGGTATGTTGTCAAGCTGCTAATGTGTGCTCTCTCTAGTTTCCTTTTGGAGGCACTTCGAGCTATGAGTTTTCCTCTTAGAAATGCTTTCATTGCGTCCCATAAGTTTGGGTATGTTGTGGCTTCATTTTCATTGAACTCTAAAAAGTCCTTAATTTCTTTCTTTATTCCTTCCTTGACCAAGGTATCATTGAGAAGAGTGTTGTTCAGTTTCCACGTGAAGGTTGGCTTTCTATTATTTATTTTGTTATTGAAGATAAGCCTTAGTCCATGGTGATCTGATAGGATGCATGGGACAATTTCAATATTTTTGTATCTGTTGAGGCCTGTTTTGTGACCAATTATGTGGTCAATTTTGGAGAAGGTACCATGAGGTGCTGAGAAGAAGGTATATCCTTTTGTTTTAGGATAGAATGTTCTGTAGATATCTGCCAGATCCATTTGATTCATAATTTCTCTTAGTTTCTCTGTGTCCCTGTTTAGTTTCTGTTTCCATGATCTGTCCATTGGTGAAAGTGGTGTGTTGAAGTCTCCCACTATTATTGTATGAGGTGCAATGTGTGCTTTGAGATTTACTAAAGTTTCATTAATGAATGTGGCTGCCTTTGTATTTGGAGCATAGATATTCAGGATTGATAGTTCCTCTTGGAGGATTTTACCTTTGATGAGTATGAAGTGTCCCTCCCTGTCTTTTTTAATGACTTTGGGTTGGAAGTCAATCTTATCAGATATTAGAATGGCTACTCCAGCTTGTTTCTTCATACCATTTGCTTGGAAAATTGTTTTCCAGCCTTTCATTCTGAGGTAGTGTCTATCTTTTTCTCTGAGATGAGTTTCCTGTAAGCAGCAAAATGTTGGGTCTTGTTTGTGTAGCCAGTTTGTTAGTCTATGTCTTTTTATCGGGGAGTTGAGTCCATTGATATTAAGAGATATTAAGGAAAAGTAATTGTTGTTTCCTGTTATTTTTGTTGTTAAAGTTGGCATTCTGTTCTTGTGGCTGTCTTCTTTTAAGTTTGTTGAGGGATTACCTTCTTGTTGTTTCTAGGGCGTGGTTCCTGTCCTTGTATTGTTTTTTTTCTGTTATTATCCTTTGAAGGGCTGGATTCGTGGAGAGATAATGAGTGAATTTGGTTTTGTCGTGGAATACTTTGGTTTCTCCATCTAAGTTAATTGAGAGTTTGGCTGGGTATAGTAGCCTGGGCTGGAATTTGTGTTCTTTTAGTGTCTGTATAACATCCGTCCAGGATCTTCTGGCTTTCATAGTCTCTGGTGAAAAATCTGGTGTAATTCTGATAGGCTTGCCTTTATATGTTACTTGGCCTTTTTCTCTTACTGCTTTTAGTATTCTATCTTTATTTAGAGCATTTGTTGTTCTGATTATTATGTGTCGGGAGGTATTTCTTTTCTGGTCCAGTCTATTTGGAGTTCTGTAGGCTTCTTGTATGTTCATGGGCATCTCTTTCTTTAGATTTGGGAAGTTTTCTTCTATAATTTTGTTGAAGATGTTTGCTGGTCCTTTGAGTTGAAAATCTTCATTCTCATCCACTCCTATTATCCGTAGGTTTGGTCTTCTCATTGTGTCCTGTATTTCTTGGATGTTTTGAGTTAGGATCTTTTTGCATTTTACATTTTCCTTGATTGTTGTGCCGATGTTGTCTATGGAATCTTCTGCACCTGAGATTCTCTCTTCCATCTCTTGTATTCTGTTGCTGATGCTCGTATCTATGGTTCCAGATTTCTTTCCTAGGGTTTCTATCTCCAGTGTTGCCTCATTTTGGGTTTTCTTTATTGTGTCTACTTCCTTTTTAGGTCTAGTATGGTTTTGTTCATTTCCATCATCTGTTTGGATGTGTTTCCCTGTTTTTCATTAAGGACTTCTACCTGTTTGATTATGTTATCGTGTTTTTCTTTAAGGATTTGTAACTCCTTAGCAGTGTTCTCCTGCAATTCTTTAAGGGATTTTTGTGCTTCCTCTTTAATGTCTTCTACCTGTTTACCAGTGTTCCTTTGTATTTCTTTAAGTGTGTTATTAAAGTCCTTCTTGAAGTCCTCTACCATCATCATGAGATATGCTTTTAGAACCGTGTCTAGCTTTTCCGGTGTGTTGGGGTGCCCTGGACTGGGCGAAGTGGGAGTGCTGGGTTCTGATGATGGTGAGTGGTCTTGGTTTCTGTTAGTAAGATTATTACGTTTACCTTTCCCCATCTGGTAATCTCTGGGGTTAGTTGTTGTCGTTGTCAGTGTTTAAAGATTGGAGCAGAAGCTGTGTTCCACTCACCAGCAGTCTCAAAATCCTGTGGCGGGGGTCGTGGGTAGCTGGCGGTACCCCGGTGCTGGTCCAGCCGGAAGAGGCCTGTGGTCCTACTCAGGCCGGTTTTCTTCTTCCCTAACTAATGCAGTCTCAGGTCCCGCGCGCAATTGGATTGGAGCAGAAGCTGTGTTCCACTCACCAGAAGTCTTAAGGTCCTGTGGCGGGTGTTGTGGGTAGCTGGCGAGTGTCAGCCGACCCTGCGCCCTAGCTACCCTGGTGCTTTTCTGACCGGAAGAGGCTTGTGGCCCTATGTAGGCCGGATTTCTGCCTCCACAACCAAAGCAGTCTCAGGTCCCGCGTGATTGGACTGGAGCAGAAGCTGTGTTCCACTCACCAGCAGTCTCAAAATCCTGTGGCGGGGGTCGTGGGTAGCTGGCGGGTGTCAGCCGACCCTGCGCTCTAGCTACCCCGGTACTGATCCGGCCGGATGAGGCACTAAGTATATTTTAAGAAAACAAAAAATATTTAAAATATGCTTATTGTTAATTCCTATAAAAACCACCCAAATGTATACCTTTAATTATTTTTAGTTACTGACTTTGAACACAAACCTATGTATTTTAAGATAAATTTCCAATTTGGCTCAAAGTTTTTCTTTCCATTGAGAAGACCATATCTGGAAATTTTCCATTTAACAACAACTTTTTACGACTGAGAATCAAACTAAATGCTCGTCCACTGTAATCAAATGCTGTAGCATTGGCCTATCCTCTAGTCTACAACAATAGTTTTCAACATCTGATATTATTGACCCTTCTCATAGTTGCCAGGCACATACTTTCACATTTTCTATAAGTTCACGTATAGATCATCCCTGTTGGGTCTGGAATCCATCAGGCTCTGGCTCTTATAATCTTTCTGCCTCTTCTTCCCCATAGCTCCATGCGTCTTGATGAGAGGAGTTTGATACAGGCATCTCATTAGGTTTGAGTGGCTTCCAAAGACTCTCACCTATGGCAGCAGAGAACATCAAGGATGCTATAGACACTTTTCTCACTATCAAAGGTTTGGTTCCGTTGCTTTGTCATGACGGTTTACCAGCAGCAGAAAATTAAACATTTGACATCAATCTCATGTTAATGCAGATTTTTCCTATTTGAAGTGCATATTGATGTGTGGACAATTAATAGAGATTATAATTCAATCTATAGTCAATAAGCTTTATGAAGACAGGAACAAATGGTCCAGACATTGAAAACTGATTAGAATGAGGCCTGGAGAGTTGAAGACAACTAAAATTTTAGAAAAAACAGCTAAATTCTAAGGGTCTAGTTCCTCAAAATGGGCTTGGTAGATACCATTCATTCATCCTTATCACTTGAAAGATAATCAAAGAACCTATGTATTTCAGTAGAATCATCACTATTTATACAGAAGCCATGCTTGAGCAACATTTTAAACTCTATTCAAAGTCTGTATATAAATTCTACAATATATGCTCTTCAAACCAGGATTGAGCATAATTGTCAATACTAAGTAATTAATGATCACCTTTAGATAATCAGACATCTTGTTCTATTGATTCACATGCCAACAATTAAATAGTACTGGACATTATAAGTGATACAAATAATTATTTTTTCTTGTGAGTTTAATTAAGGGTCTTCATATTGGTGTAATTAAAACTTCAGACATTTAAAATGTTATCACCAAAATTAAGTACCCTATGACTAGTCCTATCAAGATTTGCAAAAGATCAATGTAATTACAATTTTTATTCTCTTATTCTGTTGAAGAAATCGGCCTCTATGTATATACACATATATCACCATACCTATCATTATATACTGCATTATTTTCATGTTCATTAAAAGCACATCAGTATCAGATATAGAAGCAAATGGTCCAATATTAATTAAGTTCAGGGTTTCTCATTGTCTGTTATCTAACTATTAAGAATTATAACTTCCAGTTTAACTGAGAATACCATATTAACCACATTCTTTATAATGAGATTATAAAAAGGGCCTTGACTTTCACAGGACTGCCTTACTCTTCTAAGTCTTTTTTTACTTGCTCAGTAAGTTAGTCATTTTAAACTTGTTTTCCCCAACCCAACACAATGTAATTTTAAAAAGAAACTGCAGAATAATATCACTGGCCTCTAGCTGCCCCATTTGATTCAAACTTTCTGACATACAGAGATATAGCATAGCAAAGTACCAGAGTCCATCCAGTGGCCTATTGTCCATATCAACTTCTGAAACAAACAAGTGACTACCATATAAACTATGGATTATAACACTAGATTATTAAACTTAATCAAAACTAATAACTTTAATATTTACAAATAGACTTATATAATTGTGAGCATAAATGTATAATTAATTGTAATATAGGTAAAGGCACAGCCTCTTTATTAAATAGTATTTAAGATAATCACATTATGGTGATATAGGAATCAAAGCCAAAAAAAATGAGTCCTTGCAGGCAATAATGATCTCTACTTTACTACCTCTAAGACACTAAAAATAATAACAAAAGATTTTTAAAAATATAACTTTTTATTAGATATTTTCTTTATTTACATTTCAAATGTTATCCCTTTTCCTGGTCCCACCCCTCCAGAAACCCCTATTCTACCCCCTCCCCCTGCTTCTATGAGGGTGTTTCCCCACTCATCTACTCACCCACTCCTGCCTCCCCACCCTCGCATCCCCTACACTGGGGCATCGAGCCTTCATAGGACCAAGGGCCTCTTCTCCCATTGGTGTCTGAGAAGGCCATCCTCTTCTACATATGCGACTGGGACAAAGGGTCCCTCCATATGTGCTCCTTGGTTGGTGGTTTAGTCCCTAGGAGTTCGGGGGAGGGAGTGTCTGGTTGGTTGATATTGTTGTTCTTCCTATGGGGTTAAAGTGTGGCAAAGTACAACAAATCCCCACATGCTGAACTGAGCTCTATAGGCCCAAACAACTCCTACCTGCATTTGAAAAGTTCAAAAGTAGAGAGAATGCAAAAGAAAACTCAGCTGTGGATTTTGCCTCTGCTTACTGCAACCTGCCTATAAAGAAATATTTGCATCATAATATTATGGAAACATAGTAAACTTCATCATAAGGTGGTTTTATTGAAAGAGCGGTTTATTTTTAAAGAATATGGAGATGAAAGAACAGATGTACAATAAAAAGAAATGGCATGCTTTATTTGTTCCCATTCTGATTGCCCAGAGTCTGTTACGTGAATCTGTTAAGTTCTGCTTACCTCGGAGCACACCACTGAGCACACATATTATAGCCAGCAGCTAATTTTTAATGTAGGGAATTGGGACTTCATTCACAGATGAGAACTCAATGTTTCAGTCCTCAGTTTGTCATGTTCTTGCTACAATATATGTGATGACTCAAAAGCTCAATCATGATTTCTGCTTCATAAAATGATCATGTAAAGTCATTCAATTACTTTGAACCACATTTATCTTCAGTTCCAATTTGCAAAAAAATGAAAACAAAGTCACAGGTTAATGACACTTATTAAGTTTAATAGACTTTTATTAAAGATAGTAGCCCTAGTGGACTACTATCTACTAATGTTTAAGCATCCCTAATGGACCCTAGTCCACATTCCAAATGGTCATTGAAATTGCTATCTATGTTTTAGACAAACTGGAACTGAGCTGGAAGCTTCCTTTCTGTTGCATGCCTTCCTAGTCCCAGAAGATGTTATACAAGCTGACGGTGGTCAGGAGTGGATAAAAGGCATTAACAACCATACCTAGATGTAAGCTCTATTAACAACAAGAAATATCTTCTAGGCAAGATATGCCCACTTGTACAATAATGGCATTACCGTTATGAGAGTAGCCAATCACTCTGTGATTGCATTCCAGGACAACTCCATGGTAGGAAATAAACTCCATCATTTGGTTAAATTGATATAGCATCAAACTTGCTAAATATTTGTATTTATATCTATAAACAATATTATTCTTAGCTTTAATCTAATAAGCTGCTCTTTCCAGTGGCTGCTGATAAATACAGAGACTCGTTACTCCATAAAACCCTGAGAATAAATAAAAGATGAATACTTATCCCTAGGTAAAACATATATACCACTCCAAGGCTCAGAGAACGTTCCAAAAATAAAAGCCAAAAGATAGAGGGAAATGCTGCAAAATTCTCTCATCTGGGCAAGACACAGTCATTGCTATAATGAACTCATATAGCAACTGAGGATAGGAAAACTGGGTCTGCACAACAATAAACCTATTATCAATCAATCATGGATGGAGGAAGGGCTCAGAGGTCCCACTACACATTGCTGAACTATTTGCTACTGATAGATTAATGGGGAGCCATTGCATTCCTTTGTCTACTCACGTATGAACCTACTAGGTTCCAATAAGAAGTTCCAACACACTGCTCATACAGAAGAGTCTGGTTAAACTAAGTGGTGCACAAAACAAACAAACAAACAAAAAAATAAACCCATAATCTACAAAAGGGAATGGCTAAGTATCAGTAGGTATTGATAGGGATGGAAGAAAGATAGGATCTAAGTTTTGATTCCACATAAAAGCAGCACACTCACTATAAAGTGGAGAATGCTTAAGGAAGAACCCACATATTCGTGTCTAACCTTCATAAATTGTTTCACACACCTGTTTTTACTGACATTTACATCCATATGAACACATACATGCACTACCACCTAACACACCTACCACCCGAAACACACACAGGTAGAAAGACAAAGAAAAACAAGAGCCTTGATGGAACTTTAGAAAAACTTCTGATAACATTCTAGTAGGCAACATAATATATTGAATTAAAATTATCAAAATATTGTGTAGTACAGAGAGGTGCTTTTCTGTCATCTATAAAATTAGTCAAATCAAACGTATTTCAAGTGTGAAGAGAAAACTACGAATAAAACTATACTTAAAATATAGGTTTTATTTTTTTAAAAAAATGAATGCTTGACAGAAATAAAAATTTAAACACTACTTTTCAAGTTCATAGTATTCTTTAAAAGGATACTTAAGTTTGCTGATATAAGAATAAAATGAAACAAAGTACCTCAGACCAAATCCCATATCAAATCATGAAAGGAAAGTTGTTAGACCTGAAGAAATTCCTTCTAACAATAAGATGAACAAAATGGGAAAAGTTTGCCTAGCACAAAAAATTAAAATAGAAAGTTCCCTTGCTCATCCTCCTCTGGCTTTTATAATCAGCAACCATAACAATTACTGTAACTTTTCCTTAAATAGATTTATGTCAATAATTTGATAGTTCAGGTTCATTTTATCTACTCAGTCCAAGCCCCATCCTCCAGAGGAACTGAAGGAAAAACAACCAATAATTGCTGAATACTTGTATGGATCAATCTTTCTATTTTTATTTAAGCACAGAAATGCACAGATATAAAAGTGCTGGCTTTGAAATAATGTTATTGTGAAAGCAATCAAAAATGTAGGTAGCTGAAGAGATTGCTCAGAACTTAAGATAGCATTCTGGTCCTGCAGAGGACCCAAGTTCACTTCCCAGTACCTACACTGGGCAGCTCACTACCACCTTTAATTGCAGTTCCAGAAGATTTAATGCCCTCTTCTGGCCTCTACTGAAACCTGCATTCACACACACACACACACACACACACACACACACACACACACACACACACACACAGATAAATTAATTAGATGGGTAGAAAAATATAGATAGATAGATAGATAGATAGATAGATAGATAGATAGATAGATAGATAGATAGATAGATGGCAGGTACAACTAAGTCTTTTTTAAAAGTAGTTTACAACCAATATATAAGAGAGAAAAGGCCCTAGCCAGTGAGTGAGTACTAAGAGAAATGGACATGGGGCATTAATTGTGTTTTCCTGCAGTGGTCCAAATAGCTCACACCATGAAACATCAGCAGACACATTACTGTCAACTGTGCTCTTAGCTGCCGAATCAGTCTAGCTTCCTGTTCTACCTCCAAGAAAAATGAATCCGGAATTAGAACCACAACTCAGAATAAATTTGAAGTGCAGCTTCTAAGCATCTCTGGCAGCACACAAAAGGGGGTGGCACTGGAAGAGACTGTGAGGAGGAAAGAAGAAACTGAGACAAAGCAAGAGCAGATAATGTATTAGCACCTAGCGAACAGAGAAGTGAATCGCTGATGGAAATGGTGAGTCTTTAAGAAGTACAGCATATCCTTAAAGGGATTTTGAGACTCTGGCTCCCCTTTCTTCCTTTCCATTGCTTTCAGCTAGGAAGTGATCATTTTTCTTCAGCCATATACTCTAGACCAATGCCATTTGGCACTCTGGCAAAGGCAAGGAAGGATAGGTTCATCTAACCAAGAACTGGAACATCTAACACACTAAGACAAAGACATGCTTCCATTTCTTTGTAAGTTATGTCTATCAGTGATGGTGGTGGAAAGCTGATTAACACACCATGAGTGGCAACAAACACATCTTCCTTAACCCTGATATTGCTTATATAAAACAGGCCAATGTTGCTGCCTAAATTTGACAAGAATCTTAGATTTCCCTGAGGGATGAAATCACAATAAGAGTTCATCAAATTACAGGATGCCTTAGCAGATTCCTATTGGTGTAGTAAAACTCCATGACTGAGAGTAACTTGTGGAGCAAAGGATCGATTTACAATCCCACATCACAGTCTACCACAGAGGGAAGCCATAGCAGGAACTCAAAATTGCAGGAACCCAGAGGCAAGACCTGATGTGGAGGCCATGGAGGGTGTTGCCTACTGGCTTTCTCATGACTTCCTTAATTTTGCTTTTTTAATAGTACCCCAATGATGGCTAGTAGTGCTGCCCATAGAGACTGGATCCTTCTACCTCATTCATCAATCAATAACTTCATTATAATCTCAAAAAAGTTAAAATGTGGACTGTATTTGGCCAAACCTGAGGGAAAAAAAAAACCCAAAGAATGTTAGTCACTGTTCGATCTTTGTGAAGAGACACCATAACCAAAGCAACTATTATAACACAAAACATTTAATTGCTTGCAGTTTCAGCAGCTTAGTCCATTATCATCATAATGGGCAACATGGCAGAAGAGAAACAGGTGCTAGAGCATTAGTTTAGAGGTACATTGTGATCCACAGGTAGATAGAAAGACTCTGGACTTGGCATGGGCTTTTGAAACCCCAAAGCTCACCTTCAGTGGCACATTTCCTCCAGTAGGACCACAACTCCTAATCCTTCTAATTATATCCATTAATGCCACTGCCTGGTGACCAAGCATTCAAATAATGAGCCTATGGATCACTCTCTTTTTTTCATTTTTATTATATATTTTCTTTATTTACATTTCAAATGTTATCCCCTTTCCTGGTTTCCCCTCCAAAAATCCACTATCCACCCCCCTCACCAACCCACCCACTCCTGCTTCCTGGTCTTGGCATTCCCCTACACTGTGGTATCGAGCCCTCACAGGACCAAGGACCTCTTCTCCCATTGATGACTGAGTAGGCCATCCTCTGCTACATATGCAGCTGGAGCCATGAGTCCTTCCTTGTGTACTCTTTGGTTGGTGGTTTAGTCCCTGGGAGATATGGGGGTACTAGTTGGTTCTTATTTTTGTTCCTCCTATTGGGGCTGAAAACCCCTTCAGCTCCTTGGGTCCTCTCTCTAGCTCCTACATTGGGGGACCCTGTGCTCAGTCCAATGGTTGGCTGAGAACATCCACCTCTGTATTTGTCAGGGACTGACAAAACCTCTCAGGAGACAGCTATATCAGGCTCCTGTCAGCAAGCACTTGTTGGCATTCACAATAGTGTCTAGGTTTGGTGACTGTATGTGGAATGTTTCCCAGGTGGGGCAGCCTCTGGATGGTCTTTCCTTCAGTCTCTGCTCCAACACTTTGTCTCTGTATCTCCTTCCATAGGTATTTTGTTCCCCCTTCTAAGAAGGTTCCTCAGAAAATTGGACATAGTACTACCTGAGGACTCAGCAATACCACTCATGGGCATGTACCCCGAAGATGCTCCAGCATGTAATAAGGTCACATGCTCCACTATGTTCATAGCAGCCTTATTCATACTAGCCAGAAGCTAAAAAGAACCTAGATGTCCCTCAACAGATGAATGGATACAGAAAATGTGGTACATTTACACAATGGAGTGCTACTCAGCTATTAAAGACAATGAATTAATGAAATTCTTAGGCAAATGGAAGGAACTAGAAAATATCATCCTGAGTGAGGTAACCCAATCACAAAAGAACACACGTGGTATGCACTCACTGATAAGTGGATATTAGCCCAGAAACTCAGAATATCCAAGATACAATTCACAGACCACATGATGTTCAAGAAGAAGGAAGACCAAAGTGTGGTTACTTCGGTCCTCCTATGGATCACTCTTATTCAAACCTCCATAAAAAGAAATAGAAATGGGAGGGTGGAGTCACACACAGTTTTACCCACAGTTCAATCTGGTAAGGTTCCCTCTTTCAAACTGACTCTCACTTGTATCAAGTTAACATAAAACTAGCCATCACCTAGAATATAAGAACTGAAAACAGGATACAAAATGTGATTAATATATATTCTCTTTAACCAAAATACATATATTACAATGCATTTTAGTATAGTCACAAAATCATTATTTATATATAAAAGCAAAATACTTATAAATATTTATATACTATAGTGTATAGTATTTATGTATAAGAATGCATGGGGGCTGGGAATGTGGTTAAGGGCAGTGTTTTCTGGTATGTGTGAGGTTCAATACCCAGAATCATATGCAAACACACAAAGAGTTAATAGAAATTTACACATTTAAGAAAAACAAAAAAATTGGAAGTACAGAATCAGCGAAATAATTTTGAAGTGGGAGTTGCAAGTTTTGTTCTTGAAATTTATTATAGTTAACTTTCTATAAATCTTTTAATTTATAATATATTTTACTTGGTTAATATAAACATAAGCACAAGGAATGAAAGTGAAAACTGAGTAAGAATTTCTTCTCTGTGATTAGCATGCAGTCCAATTAAGCTTTCTAAATATACCAGGTCAAGGTTGCTAAGTCTTCACTGGCTTTTCCTAATACAAGAAAAATGCTAATTAATTTATAGGTAATATTTAAAGTTTATTTTATGTAGCATGTCATCAGTCACAGTTAAAAGAGAAAAGTGAGTTTTACAGTCCTATGGAAGGTAATAAATGTCAGACACGCAGAGATTCAGTTACAGCATTATGAACACCCAGAGTCATACGCCCAAGAAAAACTTTACACAAACACCAAATGAAAAGCCATGTTTTCTAAGCACAGTCAGGAACTGTGTCTAACTCCATGTGTAATGTAGGTGAGAGAGAGGGTTAAAGGCTGTGATGCAGTGGTCCGACAATAAACCCCAGCAAGTGTGCATTTTGATGGGGTGTTAATTGAGTAGCAGGTGAATATAAACAGAGAGCACCAAGAGTGTGTGTGTGTGTGGGGGGAGTCTTTTTGTTGATGAGGGAACATAAAGATGCTGAGCTCCATAATAAGAAATAAATACAATCTGGAGCCAATTTCTCCAGCCTCACTCCACCCTCCATCGTGCAGTCCTCTCTAGCTTCAAATACTCGCCAGGAAATAATACATGACTTTTAAAGTGTGTGGGCAATAACAGAGCAAATCAGACGGGTTCCTAAAGCTTATAAAAAGGGAGGGTTTGTAGCATGTTTTCTATTTGTGTTTGTTTGTGTGCAAGTGCAATGGTCGATTGGTGACTGCTGTTTGCTGACATGCTTGCCTCCGAGAATTTCAAGATCCTTATTCAACGACAATGTCAGTCACTCAGTGCTTACAGTAACGTGACTCCAGGACTTAGCAGGACACAGACACCAGACAGCTTAAAACAGAATGGGCAGGACAAGATAGAAAAGAATCAAATTTCAGAATTTTCTAAGAGAACAGGTGTGCGGGACTGCATCTAGTGACAGGGGCCTGGTGCCCGAGAGCGGACGAAGCTCCTACCGTCCCTTCAGGATCTCCAGGGCTTCTAGTCTTAGCTCAACCGAAGACCAGGCTACCTTTCTTCATAGTTCACTGAAGATGTAGTGAAAATATACAAATTTCATTCTTATTAAGGAATTCTTAGTGAAAACATGTCTAAGTAATAATGTAGACATTTTAAGAGGATTTTTTTTTTAAGTGACACCGAACCTAAGGTCTATCTTCCCAGAGAATTAACTTCAGATTTTTGCACAGTGACATCTAAACTAGCAACATTATCCATTTGAGAAAAATGGGTGATGCCCTTTCTAACAAGGCATTAATACTCTCAAGTTGTGGGAAAGTCATCTTATGTGCTTTATGAAGTAGCTAATATTCATGTGTTTCCTGTGAATATGGAACTGAGCTAACTACACACTCCATTTTATTTGGTCCACACAACAACCTTGTGAGGTAAGAATTCATAATTGACTTACAGATGAATATACCAGTCTGTGGAAAGCCTAAGTGTCTCTTCCACGGTCACATAATGAAGTAGCGGCAAGACCAGACCTTGATCTAAGTAAACTGACTCCAGAAAGAGCAGAGCTCTCATCTGCTTTGCTGTCTCTTTATATCAACTCTTTTTCTTCCAGTGGAATATTGTGAAGGAAGTAAATGAGTGCTATGTTGTAGTGGAGACTGCTTATGCTAATCACAAAAATTTGACTTCCTGTCTACAACACATATCCTGCTTTTAAGGCAAATAGAACATCATGGAAGAAAGTGCAGAAAGATTTTAAGTACCATAGGAACAAGAAACCCTTGATGAAATTGTGCCCTCTAGAAATGTCAGAAAAGTCACACCCCTCAGGTTCCAACCACCATGGCTGCTGGAACAGGATCTGAATAAAGGGTCCCAACCCTAGACAAAAACACTACAGGCAACTAAAAAATGCTAAGGGGGATAGAATACTTTTTCACAGGGAAGAGCCCCATTTGGTTTATCAAGTGGTTAGCCCTGAGATCATATACATATAAATAACATTATGGGGACTGAATAGGTTGTATTTATATATTTACAAAGAGGTGAGTGTGTGTGAGAGATAAATCAAAGGTGCTATACATGGAAGGCACTGGAAGGAGAAAACAGAAGATGACGTAATTATATTTTTATTTCAAAAACTAAAATAATACTAAAAAACTTTATTAAAATAGATTTTCCTCTTATATAATACATCCCAAGCCCAGTTTCCCTTCCCTCCACTCTTCCTTGCTCCCTTACCTCCCATCTTCCTCAGATACACTCCCCCTCTATGTCCTCATCAGAAAAAAGCAGGTCTTCCTTCAAGAGAGGACAAAAAGGGAAAAAACAGTATACAATAAGACAACTCAAAGCCCTTGAGTCAAAGCTGGACAGTGCAACCCAATATGGAAAAGAGTCTCGAGAGCAAGAAAAAGAATCGTTTCCACTTAGAGGAGTCCCACAAAAACACCAATCTAACTGACAGACATGTGCAGACCCCATGATTGCTGTCCCTGTCTTTGTGAGCCCTTGTGAGCCCTGCTTATTTGATTGGGTGGGCCATGTTCTCCTGGCATGCTACTGTCTTCCTTTCCATTTTGTTTCACAGGGTTCCCCAATCTCTGAGGGGAGGACCTCATGGAGTCCTCTAATTTAGACTCTCTCCAAATAATGACTGGCTGTGGGTCTTTGTATCTCTTCCATCTGTTGCTAGAGGAAGCCTCTCTGATGATGACTGGACAAGGCACTGATTTGTAAGTATAGCAGACTATAATTAGAAATCATTTCATTGATTTGACTTCTTACATGGTCTGGCAGAGAGATTCCAAAGCTTTGATGTTGAGATGACTCGTATCAGACTCTTTTATAAGATGCAAATATTGAGTCAGGCGTCTAAAGTCGAGCCAAAGACAAGCTTCGGAGCAAAGGTGTGTGGCTGCAGCTGACCACACTGTGAGCAGCTTGACTGTGGGATTTTCCCTCAGATAGACAGGGAGAAGCATATAGCTTGTGCTCTTCTCTCCACACCTACATTAGTACAAGGGAATAATTTAGCTCAGTATACCCATAGCAACCTTCTGCCTCCTTCTGCTTCTGTCTTATTTTTCTCTAGTGTCAAAGAATAAACCTGGAATGTTAATATTTCTGTAACTGTAATAGTATGCACATGTATATCTGTATAACACAATTTATGCATTGTCAAAGGTGGCCAGATCAGATGTGCATAAATGAAAAATAACATCATGCCATTACATTTTATGGACCAATTTGATAAAAGTCTTCAAGTATTAGGAACAAATTCTATGCCTTACTAACTGTACACCGTGCTGTAAGAAATAATCAGCAGTGCCCCTTTGAGAAGTAACACAGCAATCCAACAAGAGCCACGGAAAGAAAAACTGTCAATACTATAGAAACACAGACATTATCCAAGAAACTAACACCCTTCCCAGGCTTTCTGGTTCACCCAAAGGCATCTCTTCCCACTCAGCTCTCACCAAGACAGTGGCATCACTGTTCCTCTGGCCATTGCCTTGGTTTAGTCCCTCACTACTTTCATTTCAATGCAGTTGCCTCATAGGGAGTAAGTGGTAGGGTCTTGTCTATCCTCCAGACAGCTTCAAGATGGTGCTCAACACCTGCTGACAGAGAAAGTGGTTTTGAATTATTCATCTAATGTCACTTCCTCACTTTACACAGTGGCTCACCATAACTTAATGTTCAGACCTGGCAGGTTAGCACACATGACTCATTGTGATCAAGCCCCATCTGTTTCAGACATTCATTCCTTCCATTACCTCATGCTTACCTCTTACTAGAGCATGCTGAATGGAATACAGCTCTACTATTGTGTCAAGGTGTTTCACACGTTCATACCTTTCCTTATGCTTATTTTAATTGGAAACCCTCTCTTTTTCTTCTACCCGGCCCCTTCCAAGATTTCTTTCCAATACACCTCATCAGTTTGCCAACCAGCTGTTCAAGAAGTATTCTAGAAGACCTGGCATGTCCATGAATCCTTCCATTGGGATAGTCAGAGGAACAACAGTAAGCAAAACAAGAGTTTGCAAACTAACTCTAGAGAAATGTGGATTCCAAACAGACCCAGTGTGAGGGTTAATCTTGATTGTCAACTTGATGGGATCTAGAATCATCTGTTTTACAAACTCAGGGTATATCTAGGACAATATTTTCCGAGGGTTTTAAGTAAAGAGGGAAGGTCTTCCCTAAATATGGGTGACAACCATTTCTCAAATGGAGTCTAAAATAAAACCTTTCTTCTTTAAGTAATTTCTGCTATGTATTGTGTCACAGACAAAAAAGTAGCCACTGTATCCATACTTCAAAATATAAGTAAGTTGGCTAAATCTTCAAATACAACAAGCCTGTGTGGTGTAAGAACTTTATGGGAGAACTTTGAGGAGAGATACTAAGACTAGTGACCTCTGCTAGTTAAAAACAATGACTTGTTTTCTGGAGTCCTAGGAAAGGATAAGTCGGGGCTACATAGAGAAATCTTGTCTTAAAAAGAAATTGAGAAGACTAGCAGAGAAGTGGCATTGGGGAGAGCCTGGGACTAGCTGTCTTCATGGTGATGAAAAGGACCACTATGCCATTTTATATTCCTGTCTGAAACTTCAGGGAAAACAATTTTCCTGCTAATGATCAGCAGCAAAGGATCAGTGGGGAATGCCAAGTAAAACTAAGAATGAGCAGAATATCATGTGTAAAGGCACCACAACAGGAAGTTTTGTTTATGAAAATTAAGAGCAAGGACTCCAAGTATTTCTTAAAATTTAAGAGACCTGTAAGACACATAGCATATGTTAGAACTTCAAAACTAAGGTGGTAAATAATTTAAGAAAAGGACTTTTTGAAAATGAGGATTAAAATTAAAAAAAATCCATGAGTTTGTCTTCCTTCTTGATTTTCATGTGTTTTGGAAGTTGTATCTTGGGTATTCTAGGTTTCTGGGCTAATATCCACTTATCAGTGAGTGCATATCAAGTGACTTCTTTTGGGATTGGGTTACCTCACTCAGGATGATATCCTCCAGATACATCCATTTGCCCAAGAATTTCATAAATTCATTGTTTTTAATAGCTGAGTAGTACTCCATTGTGTAAATGTACCACATTTTCTGTATCCATTCCTCTGTCGAGGGACATCTGGGTTCTTTCCAGCTTCTGGCTATTATAAATAGGGCTACTATGAACATAGGGAGCATGTGTCCTTATTACCAGTTGGAACATCTTCTGGGTATATGCCCAGGAGAGGTGTTGCTGGATCTACCAGTGGTACTATGTCCAGTTTCCTGAGGAACTGCCAGATTGATTTCGAGAGTGGTTGTACAAGCTTGCAATCCCACCAGCAATGGAGGAGTGTTCATCTTTCTCCACATCCTTGCCAGCATCTGCTGTCACCTGAATTTTTGATCCTAGCCATTCTGACTGGTGTAAGGTGGAATCTCAGGGTTGTTTTGATTTGCATTTCCCTGATGATTAAGGATGTTGAACATTTTTTAAGGGCTTCTCAGCCCTTCGTATTCCTCGGTTGAGAAGACCAACGTGTGGATACTTCATTCCTCCCTAGAATAGGGAATAAAATATCCATGGAAGGAGTTGCAGAGACAAAGTTTAGAGTTAAGACGAAAGGATGGACCATCCAGAGACTGCCCCACCCAGGGGTCCATCCCATAATTAGCCACCAAACACAGACACTATTGCATATGCCAGCAAGATTTTGCTGAAAGGACCCTGGATGCTCACAGTCATCTATAGGATGGAACACAGGGCTCCCAATGTAGGTGGTAGAGAAAGTACCCAAGAGCTGAAGAAGTCTCAACCCTATAGGTGGAACAACAATATGAACTAAACAGTACCCCCAGATCTCGTGTCTCTAGCTGCATATGTAGCAGAAGATGGCCTAGTTGGCCATCATTGGGAAGAGAGGCCCCTTGGTCTAGCAAACTTTAATTGCCCCAGTACAGTTAAATGTCTTCCTCTACACCTCTCTGCATTATTGCTTTGAGACAGGGTCTATCACTCACCTGAAAGTTTATCATTTTGGCAAGGCTGTCTGAACTACAAGATCTTTCAATCCACCTGTCTCCTCTTCCCAGTGTTGGAATCACAACTACACACAGTCTTGCCAAGGTTTTACTTGGGTAATAAGGCTTCAGACTTGGATCCTCATGGGGACATATGACACACTCTTATTCAGTGAGCTATCTCTCCAGCCCCAGCAAGATTAGCATAAAGTACGCTCTCTAAAAATTAAAAATTAATAGTTTAAAACTGACCCGGGTGCATCCCAAATCAAGTGACTTTTAAAATGTAATTTGATTGCAAATCTCCAAGATGACAAGAGTAAAATAAAAATAAAAGTTAAATTCCACTAGCATGAAATTATACCTGTACTTAATGTGTTAACATTGCTCTTCTGACACCATTGTATCCCTGGTGTGAGATAAGCTAATAAGGATTTAGTGATGTCACTAAAATCTGAGTTGTAAAATAACAAGCAAGTTCCTGAGTGTGTCTTTCAATTTACATTTAGACCATCAGGATGGCCTCACAATTACTTTTGTTCTTGAAAATGTCTTCTAACCCTACTTTCCAAAGTTCTAGAAAAATGAACTGACATAATGAATGCCTCTGTCCTCAAGAATGTGAACTCTAAATTAGAGATGTCACCAGCAAAACAAATAAAATAAAACAAAACAAACAAAAAAACCAAGGATTCCTAAGAAAATAAGGACTCCAAGGATCTTTGGGAGACTTTTATAGTATGATAGTAGGAAGTCTCTGAGTCTTGGCTGGAAACTGTTGAACTATCCATTAATGAAGTATTCAGTTCAGCTTAGTAGATATCACAATGAAAGAAGTCTGTCTCAGAAGCTCCTGGAAATCAAATTTTCATTCATATCTCAGATCTACCAATCAGAAACTCTGAGGTCTGTATAGCAATCCCAGCACTAACAAGCCCTTGATGACACTGTTTAACACTGAAGTTCAGAAACCACTGGCCAATGATTGTCAATGGCTCTTGACATCAGGGAGTGAGATGCAGCCAGCCTTCAATTCCTTCTGACAGGTATGCATATCAATGACCTCTGAAGTCATCCTACTCTCCACTAAAACCCAAAGTGAACTGGATCACATTAGACTCTAGTCTTAACCATCACATTACAGAAAATGGAGAAAAACAAAAAATGTAATCAAGAAAATATAGAGTGGAGGAAATTCTAGAGTTTTAAGTAAAGTTGATTTTCCCCCCACAAAGAAATTTAAAGAAAACAATTACACAAGAGGAAAAAAACTATAGAGTAGAAAAAAATTATCCACGTATCAAACAGTCATACATGATAGATGCGCAAAGAGACAGGGAAAGAAATATTTACTCTATAAATATATAATTTTGAGCACCAAATATTGAAAATCACTCATTGCTGCCTAGGGGATGGTGGGAGTATGCTGATGTTCTTAATATTGGGGAAATTATATTATTTAGACATAATTTCAGATAAATCCAAGAAAGAGGTGTGGAAATGGATGAGGGCAAATTGGTTTTGAGTTGGTGTAATTACTGTTGAAGCCCAATGATAGTTATTTATGGTTTCTTGTGTTCTTTCTATTTTTAAATATCTGTAGTTTTCAGAAATAAAAAGTTTTACATCAAGAACCATGTCTTGCAAAAGACTTGCCTTGTTTCACTCCCAATTTCAAGTAGATCGCTTATGTCATAGCTTCTCCCTGGATATGTGTATAATGCTCTCACTGGGCTCAACTCCTTCAGAAAAGGACTGAGTTTTACTCAATTTCATAACCCAAGGCCACCACAGTATTTGAGCATAGCATCGTCCTCAACTCAAGAAGCTAAAAATAACACTTAACACAGGTAACTAAAGAGGGTTCAATAAAGAATGATTTACCAGGCTAGCAGAACAGAACGAAAAACATCAGGGGATATAGATGATCATGGACTGCTGACAACAGGAAATCATTCCTGTCTCCCTGAATGGATGCAGGGATGAGAGATGGGGGCCACTTTGTGTGCCTGTGAGGTAAGGTGGTTGGGGAAAACATACACTACAATCACTGGGCCACTATTCTGGGAACTACTGTCAGTTGACTCCAAGAGAAAACAGAGAGTCCACAAGTAGAGCCAATTTAAAAAAAAAAATGAGCCAGGCAGTGGTGGCACAGGCCTTTAATCCCAGCACTTGGGAGGCAGAAGCAGGTAGATTTCTGAGTTCCAGGCCAGCCTGGTCTACAGAGTGAGTTCCAGGACAGCCAGAGCTAAACAGAGAACTCTGTCTCGAAAAAAACAAAACAAAACAAAAAAACAAAAACAAAACCTAAATGACAGTTCAAGTAGCTGGGAATGATGTTAGTAGTTGGTACAGTGACACACAGACAAAGACCAAATTTCCAGACAGAAAAGTTTATAATCACCAGTTATAAAATGTTTGGGGTGAGTACAAATGGGTACACACTCAGCAATGAGTTTGTGCATGTGAGTTTGGGGCACACAGAAAGGGGCAAGTGTATATACATGGGTGTAGAAAATACATATAAAGGTGTGTAGACAAGAGTGGGGTACACACACTATAAGTATGTGCACATGGATGTAGGGCATGCATACATGTGTGTGCACATATATATGTGTGTGTCACCTAGGGGTAAGTGCATATGTATAGTTGTAAAATGAATGCATATAGGTGTGTACATGTGGGTATAGCATTATGAAATGTGTACATACATGGACATACATATGTATGTATGTAAATATTATGTATACATATGCCCACAGATTTTTGTATTCAAACATAGGGAGTATTGTGTTCTGTGGTATCACTTTTAGACTATTCTGTCAATCATAGAAACACAGAAAAAGTTTTGAAAAAAATCAGTGCTTGGTGTCAAATTATTAAGATGGTCACAAATATTTCTATCAATCATGGGAAAGAATAATCTTTTTGTTAGCACTTGTTCTTCTCTAATGAAGAAATATTACTTGTGTGCATACTGCATCAGCTCAACTTGTATTATTAAGCAGCATGCTAATCTTAGCATATCAGTGTAAATATACCTGCAATTGTCAGTTAACCTCGTGCTATTATTCCCAGGCTGCCTGCGGCGGTGCATCAGGTGCTGTCAGAAAAAAAATAATAATAACAGAGAACTCGGCACTTTCACATTCCTTTCCAAAAGCCAAGACACGATGGGCTCGTTAGCAACACGTGGTTGCCTACAGCTGAATATTAATGCATCTTTACCTCCTCAATAGCCCCTGCGCAGTTGAGTAATTCAGCAAAATATAAACACGAGTTCCCCCAGGATGGATATGCAGCAGCCAAATGAGACTTTGTTTATCCTATTTTCTCTTAAAATCTCTTGTGAAACAACTAAGGAGGGTTAATAACTCCTGGGCCCAGTTCAAGGGGTGGGGGAGAGGTCTTTTCTTGAAGATTACTATGTTGTTTTACCCCAACAGTACAGGGTGAGGGCTTTGTTTTGCTTTGATGTCTGAAACACTCACATCAAGAAGGATTCTCACACAGGTCCTTAGCCTGATAATATCTAACATCCATAGAAATTAAGAAAAAAATCATCTTTTTGGTAGAAAACCTAAATTGCTACATTTGAGTGATATCTGTTCTACAACCACATCTCAAAATTATTCCAGTTCCCTGCTGGGAAGAACGCATGTAGATAAGTGCCCTATGGTGATGGTTCTGGCAGTCATATCTTAAAAATGGTAGAAGAGTTGACACTAAATCTATATTGTCCAGTACATATACAAACATGGTTTAGAACTATACCTGTTTAATAGAGATCGTAGACACCATGACCAAGGCAAGTCTTATAAAAAACAACATTTAATTGGGGCTGGCTTACAGGTTCAGAGGTTCAGTCCATTACCATCAAGGTGGGAGCATGGCAGTATCCAGGCAGGCATGGTGCAGGAGGAGCTGAGAGTTCTATGTCTTCATCCAAAGGCTGCTAATGGAAAACTGACTTCCAGGCAACTAGGGTGAGGATCTTATACCCACACCCACAGTGACACACCCATTCCAACTAGGTCACACCTATTCCAACAAGGCCACACCTTCAGATGGTGCCATTCCCTGGTCCAAGGATATACAAACCATCACATTCCACTCCCTGGTCCCCATAGACTTGTTCAAAAACATGACTCTATGGGGGCCATACTTAAACATAGCATAATGCAAAATGCATTTAGTCCAACTTTCAAAGTCCTCATAGTCTATAGCAGTCGCACCAAAGTTAAAAGTTCAAAGTTCAAGGTCTCTTCTGAGATTCATTCAACTTAATTAACTGTAATCCCCAAACCAAGGCAGGAAACCAGCTGGGAAAATTAGAAACTCTGCATCTCCATGGCTGATGTCAAAGCGGTCTTCAGGTCTCCACTCCTTTTTTCATCTTTGGTGACTGCAACAAATTGCTTTCTCCTGGGCTGGTTCCACTCCCTGTTAGCAGCTTTCCTCAGCATGTATCCCATGGCTCTGGCATCTTTAACATCTTTGAGTCTCCAAGGCAATTTCAATGTTACAGCTTCTTGTTTCAGTGTCTGGGATTCCACTTGATCTTTTGGACTCTTCCTAAGGGCTGGCATCACTTTTCAGCTCTGCCCTCTGTAGCACTCTAAGCTCAGGTTGATCCACTCCACTATGGCTGCTGTTCTTGGTGATCATCCCATGGTACTGACATCTCCAATACACTGGGGTGTTCCTCTCCAACTAACTTCACCAATAGCCTCTCATAGGCTCTCTTCAGGGTGCCAAGCCTCAAATCCTTTGCATGACCCCTTCAGTCCTGGGCCATCAACTACAGCTGAGGCTTCACCTTCTCCAATGGCCTTCCATGACCTCTCACAGTGCCAAGCCTCAGCTGTTCTTCATGACTCCTTCATGTTTTCAAAACCAGTACCACCTGGGTAACTCTAACACATTACCAAATCCAGCTGCAGCACGAGGTACAACCTTGGCTATCTCTGAAACACAGCTTCTTTGTGCTCCCAGAAAACAACTCCCAGATTTCAACTCAGAGATGCTGGTCTCTTCTTAATCATTGCTAATGTCTTAGCTCCAGCTAACCAGAATCAATTGTCCCAGTAGTTCCTTCCATTCTTAACTCTAGAGCCAGAGCCACATGGCTGAAGCTCCCAAGTTCTGCTGCTTACAGGATCTAGAACATGATTCCCTTGTTAACACTGGCTTTATGTTTTCTAAATCCTTCACTGCCTAAGTTTGGCTATCCTGGTTCTTGCTCTGTAGATTGACCTTGAATGCAGAGATCAGCATGATTGTCTCATGGGATTAAAGGTGTGTACCACCATGCCTGGATCTAATTAAGCTGGGTAGAATCTTGCCCCAAGGTCCCACTCCCTTAATCTGTTATCTCCTAGAACACAGGATTTTGCTCCATTTCACTTCCTGGTACTCCTTTAATACTCAAACCATATATTTTATATTTTGCCTTTCTAAGCTTGCTATGCTTGTTCAAACTTCTCTTTGTGCGACTTAACCAGAGAACAAAGTCTGCTGGGCTTTTTTGAAACTTCCTTTGTCAATGCAATTAATGCAATGGATCCAAGTCTCTTCACCTTAGCCTCAGGCAGACTTTTCAGACAAGGGTAAAAAGTAGCCACATTCTTCACCAAAATACCACAAAACCAGTCTTTATACCACATTCTGAAGTTCTTCTCCTTTGAAATCCCTTGGGCCAGGTCAACAAATTTCAAATCACTCCCAGCAACAAAGTCTTCCATATTCCTACTAGGATGACCCATTAAGCCCCATTTAAAGCATTCCACTGCTTTCCAAATCCAAAGTCCCAGAATCCACATTCTTTCAAATAAAAGCATGGTCAGGCCTATCACAGCAATACCCCACTCCTGGTACTAACTTCTGTCTTAGTTAGGGTTTTACTGCTGTGAATAGACACCATGACCAAGGCAAGTCTTATAAAAAACAACATTTAATTGGGGCTGGCTTACAGGTTCAGAGGTTCAATCCATTACCATCAAGGTGGGAGCATGGCAGTATCCAGGCAGGCATGGTGCAGGAGGAGCTGAGAGTTCTATGTCTTCATCCAAAGGCTGCTAATGGAAAACTGACTTCCAGGCAACTAGGGTGAGGATCTTATACCCACACCCACAGTGACACACCCATTCCAACTAGGTCACACCTATTCCAACAAGGCCACACCTTCAGATGGTGCCATTCCCTGGTCCAAGGATATACAAACCATCACACAAGCCAATGACTTCAGCCACGATAACCACAGATATCCAACCAACTCAACTGCCTAAGGCATCTGAGATTTTGATACAACTGTGAAGCAGGAGTGGACTCAAGAAAATGTGCTCCTGTGGGAAGCCTGAAACATACATGAATCTCCATCCCTTTGACAAGCTAGTTGTATCTTCTCATAGTAGCTCCCGTAAGGAGCAAGTGATACACTGCTTGTGAATAACTTTACCCTCTTCTGACTATTGTGTTAGACATGTTCACTGGCCTCCTACTGAATCATTTTCTTTGCTCTATCAGAGCAGCTTCAGACTTGACATCACAAGATTCCACCACCCACTTCACATTCTGCCACTCTTCCTCATTTATCTCTCCTTTCCAGTGTTTTCATTCTTTCCCCCCCCCAAATTTTTTCATAACAATACTCCTTTCCTATACCATTTTTATTTCATTGTATCTTATTGCTTTGGTGTCAAGCTGGCACATCGCTGGAACTGGAGTTACAGACAGTTGTGGGCTGCCTTGTGGGTGCTGCAGACTGAACCTAGGACCTCTGGAAGAGCAGTCAGTGCTCTTAACCACCAAGCCATCTCTCCAGCCCCTGAAGCTGCCATTTTTTTTCAAGTTCCCCAATTTAAAAGTACTCAAAACCAAAGTTATTTCAGGAGAATTCTTCTTAACCTTAAATGTGACTTTCCAGTCATCTTTGGGGCTAAACCTAGAGAAACCACAAATACAAAGCAAGACCAAGAATCAGCCTCGGGACTTGGGACCTGAAAAAAATTGATGATGCCAAAGGCCAACCACTATAGTTCCAATGTAGAGAGAAGGTCAGTATCATAGAGATGTGAGCCGAAGGAGACTGATCATGAGGAGCCGCCTATACCTGCTAGAATGTATTGGCTTGTCAGCACTTCTTTCTTACAAATGGAAGTTTGTAAAAAATAAAAAAAAATTAAAAACAACTAAGTGCTATGTGCAGAAAAGGCATTGAGAGTCAGGACTTAACTCAGAGTCTCCTATCTTGATTGGTTTTCATAACTTGTTTTCTTTAGAGCATTATTTGACCTTCTCTTCTTTCAGCCATGTACTGATGATCAATTGATGCTTGTCTCAGTTATATGTTTAACTCAGTCTTTCAATCCATAGGTCAAAAACTCAGAACTCATGGAAAATGATTCATTTTTAATTAAGATCCACTGAGCCGCTGAAAAGCATCCTCTTTGGGTGGCTGGAAACAGGAGATGTTTTCCTCTCACTCTGTTGGAAAGGCCAGATCTTGACTCCATCCAGGTCCTGGAGTCTTTCTGAGGCTTTAGTGTCATACATAAGCCCATCCATACATTTTCTTCTGACCCTTGGATTCAGCCTGCCCTATAGCCTTGGTCATCTGCCTCTCTAGGATTCAAGTTTTGATATCCAGGGACACTAGTGGGAAGACATAAAGGTGTATGGAAATCCACAATCTCAGTTAGGCTAAGAGTTGTGAAGTTTCCTTACCTTCAGAAGTAACATCAGCATCACCCTCCCATGTGAAGGTCATGACATCTTGAGTAAAACAGCCAAACCTCTGTGCTGGTGCCTTCTCCTCTGTGCCTGATCATACCATTATGGAACTAAAGCTTAAAATGTTGATTTCTAGTCCAGCATTTGGAAAATTTCCACCCAGCAAATAGCCATTCTGCTATAGCGTAAGCAAAGAATTCAAAGTGCCAACATTGTCCCAACATGCTGTTCTGGGCTGTCATGGTCCATCCATAGATGCTAAGGGCTGAAGAAACTCTTTCTGCAGAACCTATGCATCAAAAGCACAGGCACAGTGCTCTCACCAGTGGTGTGGTTAGAACGTGACCCTGCTGCCTTGAATTCCAGAGGACAACTTGCAGGAGGTCTAAGACAAGGAAAGGAACCTCCCTGCGTGCGTCATAGCAAGAAACTCCTGCCCCTCCAAGCAGAGGCATTTCCAACCTTACATGTCAGTCAGTCAAGGTAGTTTAAAATACCTGGTCTCCTAAGGCCAGGGTGTCATTATAGATTTAGCACTACTAGGGGCCTCTCTTTGTCACACAATGAAGCAATATGGCTAATTAACACTCACTAGGGAGCCTGAGATAATGATGCCTCTCTCTTCCTAGAGCCAATTACCCCAAATATTCAGATTACCTACCTAGTATTTCACTGAAAGAAGTGTCTCTGGAATTTTTTTAAAACTTGGGCATTATGTATCATGTAACGTCACATTATCTGATGTTGTGTCACAGGCTGACAGCTTACAATGAGGGACATGCTGAATATATTGGGTAGTTAATACCTGCCTGAATTAACAAGGCAACCAACTTTGCAAAGAAAGAAACTCTGAAAAATACCTGCCATACCTCCTGGGCTATCTGTAGAATGATCTTGCCTGATTCACTCCACCAGCTACCACTGTGTGTCACTGTTGTTTCTTGCAAAAGTCCATGGAAAGATATTTGTCCACAGAGATGTAGACAATTGATGGGCCTGGTGCAGAATCCTTCACAGACACTCATTCACAGCTTCTATTTTAGTATTGTTGGACTGCTTTCAGCCATGTAAGGGTTCATCTTCCAGAATGGAGTAATGGAATGGAAAGGGCAGGTGTCTGCTCAAGCCATCTGAGTGTTCTGTAATCTATCAATTCAAGAAACACTCATTACAGCTGCATTCTCTACAGGTATTCTGTTAAGGGAAGGCCCAGTGTACAGAAGCTTCATTCTCTGTTGTGCTTCAAACATTGGCTGTGATGCTTTCCCTCAAAATACCTTCCTGGTGAATTTTCTCACCATTTGTAAAAATAGAATAAATAAACCTTGGGTCCTCTACAAGAAAAGGTCTGTGTGTACATGCGCTTATACCGGCCATGGTCACAGATGGAAATCTGGGAGCCACGTACAGAAGTGGATTCTTTCCTTCCACAATGAAGGCCTCAGGGGTCAAATTCAAAGGAGGCCTGCCAGCAGGTACCTTACCCACTAAGGCATGTAGCTAGTCTATATTTTTATATTCCCAGAACTCTCACACTAATGAAGCCTACCCTATTTTATCTAAAATATTATCCTGCCTTTATTTCCAGAAGTCCTTATTCTGTTTTCCCCCAAATGGGGGGAAAAGTAAGGCATTGGCTCATCTTAGTGAAATTAAACGAGATGATCAGGCTGATGGTCCTGGAACTCACTTCCCAAACATTGTCTTCCTGCCACTGCCCTATTCACAGCTTTTAGTGCCATCCTATTCTCTCCTGGACAAAAATCAACCTCTTAGACCAGACCCAAGAATCCCATCGCACTAGGGCTCTACCTTGACTACTCTTCCCAACCTCTTCCGATCTGATTCCCACAGCTTCCACCTGAATGCTCTTTACACCTTGTAACCAAGCCATTATTTTTTACCCCTTTCTGAAATCCAAGTGTGAGTGTCCCTTCTTGATACTAAGAGTGCCCTCTAAAAAATGACTGCTAACACTGCACTTCTCCTGTGGAACCTGGCTGCCCTCTGCTCTTCTTGCACAACATCAAATGCAATGTGTTTAGTGTCTTTCTGAGAACTAGTCTCATTCTTTATCAGAGCCATAGCATGGGTGCTGCAGACCCAGGATATCCACCTATAAAAAGTGCCTGAATCAATCCAATAGGTCAGCATCTGGCATTCAGTTTGCTCCTAATCAACATGACAACTTCCTAAATGTAATGCCCTTCCATTGACTTCTTTGGTACAAATGTGAATATCCAATTTGAATCCTTCAGTTTGCACCAAAATTATATATTATTTTATAAAGTATTTTAGCAATGTAACAAATATATTCTAAAATTATTATACGCAGAACACTAATCTTGTTACATGGGTGAGTGGATGGTCAAGGTGAAAACTATATACTTCAATAAGCTTATGATGTACTAAAGAAGACAGAGATATATGAACAAGCAGCCAGCTCTACTGGGAAAATATATCATTATAATACCATTATAAAATAGTTGACAGGGTTGCATAAGAGACAATAGGAAAGAGAAAAGGGTGGGGCTTTACAGAGATCTATAGAGGAGTATCAGAAATCATGCAGTTGCTTATTTCACTATCTCGTTGCAAGGAGTTTAGCATTTGCCTTTTAGGTGCAGGGGATGTAATAAGGTAATAGGATATAGGAACTTGCAGCAATGAGTCAAAGAGAGCTGAGGTTGACATTGGGCAAGAGTACAAGATGGTCTTGGATCCAAAGCAGTGGGTCAGGTTAGAAGCCCACTATTAAAGATACAGACTACTGAGAGTGAAGTCTACTGAAACATTTGATTTTTCTACTAACTACATAGCAGTGAAGTTTTTGGCACTGGAGTGCATGGGTGAGACCCAATATGGAGAGCTGAAACTTGAAAGCTGATTAATGAGAGCAGGCATGCATCCAGGAATTCAAACAGGAGCCCAAGAGACTAGTTTAGGGGCAGAGGAGATGTTAGATGTCCAAACATTAAGGAAAAGGTCAGATGGCATAACCAATTGGTTCTTCATTAGATCGGGTTTTCTTCAGGCTATAATCAGGAAAGAGTATTAAATTGTTGTTAATACAAATAAAATTACAAAAGTTACATAGAAATAATTCCCTTCCTCTTTTCCTATTTAATTAGGAGGAAATCTCACAGTAGACTACTATCTTTTGTAATGATTTCTCTCTATCGTCTATCTACCTTTGGGACCAGAAAAATATATTGCAAGTCAGTACCCAGAAATCTTGACATTTATTTTGCCTTCCACTTTGTTTCAAACATTTCAATGAACCTTATGAGGATTTCTAATAATTTTTAGTAATTGTTTTAATAATTTTTGCATGTTTTCGAGGCGAGATCACAGTGTCTCAGCCAATGCTTTGATAACAGCTTTTAAGTCATTGAGATATTACTGCTTTCAAATCTCATTGATGTATGCCAAGTCTGTCTCAGGCTAGTGAGAGTGAAGTCTACTAAAACATTTGATTTTTCTACTAAATCTACTAAAACATTTGATTTTTCTACTAAATCCATAACACTATTATGCCATTAAATATAAAGACACAAATCACTATGAATTAAGTTTAGATGTGGAATTTGCAAGTTTGCATATTTCTGTTGACAGCATAAAAGTAAGTGAAAAAGCCATAAATAGTGTTCTTTGTCTCTCACAAACCTTGGTGTATCCAACAAACATGTCTCTGCATCTCCCTCTAGTTGCTGTAAATACAGCCTCTTCCATGCAAGGGGTGGTCAGTAAGAATACAGAGTAATTACTATTTGCTATGGCTACAGTGAAATCTGTTTTCTGATGAAAATCTCAGTTTTAAACATAGATTCTATAAAGCCCCAAGCAAATTGTGTTAAGTGCATTATTCATGCATATTATTGGGTCAATCTGTAGTTTACCTATACATTCTACATATTTTGAATTTCTTCATTCTTAGTTCATCAAAAACAGCGCTTTGCTTATCTTTTTTTTTTTTTAATGTTTGACAAAAGTAGGCTTTTGTAAAGTTTTGGGATCCCCTTTGTAAAAGCATGATAATGCCTGGTATTTTTTGAGTTTTAAGACGTACATGTGGTGCCAATAGCATACTTATCTCTTGACCACAGTTACCACTATGGGCTCCTGAACTCAAATTCCCATGCTTACCCCTCAATTTTCCACATCAATACCTGGTGCAGAGCTAGAGGCTCTCCTGACATGCCATTTCATTAGTCTCATTCTGAAAGTTATTCCTGGACCCAGCATAGAGTCTTCTCTTTAGTACTTCCAATAATTTTAATAACTGTATAATATGCAACATAATAACTATAATAACTAATAATTTAATACATTTAGTAACTAATTCCACATATAGCTACAGTAGGTTTTAAATGTTGTAGCTGATCTCCAGTGGAACCTAGCCTTTGATTAGAAGAGAACACAAACACATGGTTTGGGGAGTTACCTATTGTCAAATCCGAGTCTGAAGCTTGCTCTAATGATTTCCAGCAGTGGAACCACCATTACTCTAGTCAACCCTCCACAACAGTCTGGCATGACCCTTCTTCCTTCCTTCTTTCCACCTAAATTAATCCATATATCCTAATGAATCTTCCTTTGAAAAGCATCTATTAGTACTACTTCTTGTCCAAATCTAGTCATCACCTCCTAACTGGTTATTTTGTCTCCAGTATTTCCACATCAGTAAGACAACTCATGAAAACTTTGTTAAAACAAAAGATTTAGAATTCTCTAGAGTCTTTTAACTTCCTAAACATAAAGAATATTACACTAAAAGTATCATTAAGACATAAATCCCACGATACAACCCACAGACCTTAAGAAGTTTAACAAGAAGGAAGGTCCAAGTAAGTATGTTTCAATCCCCCACAAAATAATCACAGGAAACAGAGGGAGGGAGGCCTGGGTGGAAGAGAGGAAGGAAAAGGGGGACAGGATCAGGTGTGGGGGAGACAGAAGTCCAGAAGGTCAGGAAAATGAATGGATATGTAGCAGCATGGAGGGGTGGCAGGTGGGCAGAATCTCTAGAAAGTTCCTGAGACCTGGGATGTAAGAGGCTCCCAGAACTCAATGGAGATGACATTAGCCAAAATGCTCAACAGTGGAGAGATTGAACCTGAAGAGACAACCTCTAGTAGACAGACAGGGTCACCAGTGGAGGGATAGGCTCACCAACCCACCTTCAAAATGTTTGACCCAGAATTGTTCCTGTCTAAAAGAAATGTAGGAACAAAAATGGAGCAGAGACTGAAAGAAAGGCTATCCAATGACCTGCCAAACTTGGGACCTATCCCATGGGTAAGCACCAAACCCGACACTATTACTGATGCTACATTATGCTGCAAACCTGTGCCTCGCATAGCTGTCCTCTGAGATGCCCTACCAGCAGCAAATCGAGACAGATGCAGATATTTACTGCCAACTATTGGACCAAGATTGGGAACCTCTATGGAAGAGTTAGGGGAATGATTGAAGGACCTGAAGGGGATGGAAATCCCATAGGAAGACCAACAGTGTAAACTAACCCAGACCCTTGGGAGCCCCCAAAGACTAAGTCACCAACCAAAGACCATAAAGGGACTGGTACAAGGCTCCTGGCATGTAAGTATAGCAGAGGCCCACATTTTCTTGCCACAGTGGGAGAGGATGCACCTAATCTTGTAGAGATTTAATGGCCCAGGGAAAGTGGATAGGGAGAGTACCCCCTCAGAAGTGAAGGGATAAGGAAAGGGTGAAGAACTCTGAGACGAGGGACTGGGGGTGGGGGAGCAATGATTGGGATGTAAATAAATAAAATAATTAATTAAAATTCTAATTTCAATCAGCAGATTCATCTGGAATAACAAAAAACCTAGGATAGCAAAAACTCTTCTCAAGGATAAAAGAACCTCTGGTGGAATCACCATGCCGGACCTAAAGCTGTACTACAGAGCAATTGTGATAAAAACTGCATGGTATTGGTATAGTGACAGACAAGTAGACCAATGGAACAAAATTGAAGACCCAGAGATGAACCCACACACCTATGGTCACTTGATCTTTGACAAGGGAGATAAAACCATCCAGTGGAAAAAAGACAGCATTTTCAACAAATGGTGCTGGCACAACTGGCGGTTATCATGTAGAAAAATGTGAATTGATCCATTTCTATCTACTTGTACTAAGGTCAAATCTAAGTGGATTAAGGAACTCCACATAAAACCAGAGACACTGAAACTTATAGAGGAGAAAGTAGGGAAAAGCCTCGAAGATAAGGGTACAGGGGAAAAATTCCTGAATAGAACAGCAATGGCTTGTGCTGTAAGATCGAGAATCGATAAATGGGACCTCATAAAATTGCAAAGCAAAAGACACCGTCAATAAGACAAAAAGGCCACCAACAGATTGGGAAAGGATCTTTACCTATATTAAATCAGATAAGGGACTAATATCCAATATATATAAAGAACTCAAGAAGGTGGACTCCAGAAAATCAAATAACCCCATTAAAAATGGGGCTCAGAGCTGAACAAAGAATCCTCACCTGAGGAATACCGAATGGCTGAGAAGCACCTGAAAAAATGTTCAACATCCTTAATCATCAGGGAAATGCAAATCAAAACAACCCTGAGATTCCACTTCACTCCAGTCAGAATAGCTAAGATCAAAAATTCAGGTGACAGCAGATGATGCTGGCAAGGATGTGGAGAAAGAGGAACACTCCTCCATTATTGGTGGGATTGCAAGCTTGTACAACCACTCTGGAAATCAGTCTGGCGGTTCCTCAGAAAATTGGACATAGTACTACCGGAGGATCCCGCAATACCTCTCCTGGGCATATATCCAGAAGATGTCCCAACAGGTAAGAAGGACACATGCTCCACTATGTTCATAGCAGCCTTATTTATAATAGCCAGAAGCTGGAAAGAACCCAGATGCCCCTCAACAGAGGAATGGATACAGAAAATGTGGTACATTTACACAATGGAGTAGTACTCAGCTATTAAAAAAATGAATTTATGAAATTCCTAGGCAAATGGATGGACCTGGAGGGCATCATCCTGAGTGAGGTAACCCAATCACAAAGGAACTCGTACAATATGTACTCACTGATAAGTGGATATTAGCCCAGAAACTTAGGATACCCAAGATATAAGAAACAATTTGCTAAACGCATGAAATTCAAGAAGAACGAAGACCAAAGTGTGGACACTTTGCCCCTTCTTAGAAATGGGAACAAATCACCCATGGAAGGAGTTACAGAGACAAAATTTGGAGCTGTGACGAAAGGATGGACCATCTAGTGATTGCCATATGCAGGGATCCATCCCATAATCAGCTTCCAAACGCTGACACCATTGCATACACTAGCAAGATTTTGCTGAAAGGACCCAGATATAGCTGTCTCTTGTGAGACTAGGCCAGATATAGCTGTGTTTGAGACTAGCAAACACAGAAGTGGATGATCACAGTCAGCTATTGGATGGATCACATGGCCCCCAATGGAGGAGCTAGAGAAATTACCCAAGGAGCTAAAGGGAACTGCAACCCTATAGGTGGAACTGAAAGACTCCAAAACTCCCAAAGGGAGGCACTTACTCAAGCCTCGGGTCAGCCGCGCACCCAAGAAGACACTGAGACCGGTACTTAAGATGTATAGAGAGTAAGATTTAATACAGCAACGACAAGAAAGCAAACAAAAAGCACATATACCAGATATCTGGGGTCGGATCTCATGCAGCCTGCAAGGTGCAGAGGAGATTCGGCAATTAGCCCAAACTTTTCACAAGCTTTTATAGGAAGGAGGCAAGGGGGGGGGAGCAGGGCAGGGAAAATACAGGTTTTACGTCACTAAGTGATTCAACCAAGGGTTTTTCCAAAGTGCTTTTGCAACCGCGTCCCACACTTTGGCCATGTACTTGATTCATTGGGACTGAGGTTTTTACTCACACCCTTATCTCAAAAATGTCCCTGGCACAGTCCTTAGTTGGGAGGGGTAGGACTGGGTTCGTTCCAGGAAACCCTTATCTCAGAAATGTCCCCGGAACAGTTTTCATTTGAGAGGGGGTCTGACTCTGGTGTGAGAGTTCAGAATGTACTCTGGGGTGAGAGTTCTGGAGGGTTCCGGGAACAATCTCCAGATGGGAGGGGTAGGACTCTGGGGTGAGAGTTCTGGTGGTCAGTAATTTTCCTCTTTCATTCCCCACTCCTTCTAGTGAATAATTCTAATCTTAGAATTTCAGAAGTCTATATTTTTATGCGGAGAATACTGCATTTACTCTATTTTAACATGGGAACAAAAACAGAACAAGAAGCATTAGTAAACAAAACTAGGCAGGGGCCCTTTTAGCGAGGCTTGAGGGTCTGGGCATGATGTAGGTGCACGTAGATCAGATCTCTGGCTGGAACTGGTGAGATGTCCTTGGGGTACCCAGCTCGTTCACTGTCTCAGCTGTTGGGATCCCTGGAGCAATGTCGTCCGCGTACTCAGTCCAATTTTTCCCAGTTGTGACCAGACCACCTGCAAGCCTTTTAACTTAGCATACAGAGCATTATTAACAACATAGGTTTAAACACATCATTTGAGACTATGATGGGCATAGGAGTTTCATAAAGGACTTTAAACAGAGTAAAACTGAATCAAGAGATAGGGCATAGGGAAGGAACACCAAGTCCATGCCAGTCTCCACGATTAATTAATTAAGGTCTGTCTTAGAGTTTTAAACTAATTTTTATCTATCCTGAGCTCTGAGGTCTAGACACACAATGTAATTTTTATTTGACCTCTAAATGCTTGGCCACACCCTGACTTACCTGGGCAACAAAGCAGGGCTATTATCTGACACTATTGCTTTTGGCACTCTGAACCTTGGAAAAATTTTCTTCAATAATCTTCTTGATGACTATGTGAGCAGTCTCATTTATCCATTTTGAGAACGTTTTTTCTCAGTAAAGTTTATTTCTCAGTTGATGTCAGGTCTGTCTTTTCAAGGGAGGACTAGTTTTCTTTCTTTCAGTTTTTACCATTTTATACAGGGTTTCTTTTACCAGTCTTAATTTGTCTATAACTTGATAGTCTTCAGACTGCCAGGATCATTGCTCTTTGGGATGCCTGTTTTTGGCGGTTAGATCTGCCATCTGATTTCTTTTGTTCACAGCATCTTAGGTCTTTTTCTGTAGATGTCAACAGCTCTCTTTGTCTGTATATTGTTCCATACAGTGGCAAAAGCATACCTGCTGTCAGTGTAGACTTTTATAAAGCTTGTATCAAAGCCACAAGTTTAGCTTTTTGGGCTGAAGTCCCTTTAGGGAGGCTGCTGGCCTAGATCACTTGCTTTTTGTCCACTGCTGCACTGCTGTCCCTGCCTTCCGCTTACCTTAGTCAAATCTGGCAAAGCCAGAGTGGGGGCTGCAAGCAGTGCTGCCTTTATGCTGTCAAAGGCTTTTTGGTGTTTTTCAGTCCAGGTGAATGGGACTTTTCTTTCTGCAAAAGCCCGCCGTCCCCAGAAACTCACGTACTTGGCGCGGGGTGGTGGGGGTTGGGATCAGCATCACAGTCTTTTTTTCTGGCCTCGGTGAGCCACTGCTTTTCGTCGTCTCGGCATCTCGGTACGACATAACTGAGCTTTCTTGGCTGATACCCGATACCTCAACTCACCTAGTTCATTCAGGAGCTTCTAGGAGGGCCAGAATTTCTTCTTTGTCTTTGATGTCTCTGCCTTCAGCCAACCGAAGGGCTTGGGTTAGTGCCAAGAGTTCATGTTTTCCAGAGCATTAGTCAGCCATCGGTCAGGGGGCTGAACCACACTTTTAGGGCATGTGCCAAGTTTTGTCTCAGAGTCAGTTTATCTGCGTCCTTGACCAGAAGCCACTATGTGCAGACAAGCAGGTCATCTTACAGTCACCAGGTCTAATTTTTACAAGTATGCCACCGGTCTTTTTCAGGGTCCCAATCTCTGAGTAAGAACCTCTTTGGCAATACTTTTGTTCTCAGTCACATCTAGGAGTCCCAAAGTTAGGGACAACATTAGGGCAGTCTCAATAGCATCTAAGGCCATCCAAGGTTGTTCTTTATTTCTTATACGAAGGGCTGTTTATCTTTTTAATTCAGCAAAACCTGGAATCCACAGTCTGCAAAGGCCTGCAGTGTCCAGGAACCTTTTAAACTTGCTTTGCACTGGTCAGTGGAGGAATATGAAACACAGTCTCTTTTTAGCTGCTTTTAACAGGTAGACCACCAGTCTCTTTTAAGGACTCAGCTTCTGTGTTAGCACCCCTTCTGCTTTTTCTTTACTTTCAGCCACAAACAGGTGAAGGGTTTGGTCATGAGGGGGGGCTCCTCTTTTTTTTGTTAGGACAGTCTCTCACCCAGTGCTCTTTTTCTTTTAACAGATAACAGTAAACACTTTGATCTTCAGCCAAAAGCTTGCTTTTTTTCTGTTGCCAGGTACTAAGTTTTCTAGCTTCCCTGACTTTTGTGGCCGGCATTATTAGTAAGTGTCACTTTGCTAGGTTCTAGTCTTTGTCATTTATTTCTCTTTACTCCTGTTTCTTAACTGCAATGGAGATCTCATATAATGTTTCTCTTTCTATCTATATATATATATATCTTTGTCTTTGCTTACTTTGAATGTTATCTAATTATTACATCTATATTCTGTCACTTAACTTTTTTCATAGTTTAGCTCTTTTTACTGTTAACCTATTTCTTTTGAGTCTGCTGAAGCTTTGCTCTCAGTTCTTCTTTTTCAGACCTCTATCCTTTTCTTAACTTCTATAACTTTTTATTACCTATTACCTAGGTCAGATTGATGGGACATTTTCTAGTCCCACAGACATGAGACCCTCAACAGAGCCTGGCAGTCAGGTGCTCCTTACCTTGTATGTCTCCCTCACCGGAGCTCAGAACAAACTCACACAGCTCAGGGCAGTGCCTGAGAAGAGAAAACACATGGGGCAGAGAAGGGAGTGTAGCTCTTACATCTGGCTGCACACTGATATCTCAAAATGAACACAATTTTTTTCTGTTAACAGTTAGCAAGAGACAGGATACAGGGGACAGGAGAATGAGCCTTTCTCCCACCCAGGAGGCAGGCAAAGGCTGAAAACAGATCCTTTGATGTGAAGAGCCCAGCGCCGAGTTTCTGCTATGCGCTGGAATGCGGTGTAAACTCCTGGGAGTGGCAAACAAACGCTGGCAGGCAGAGGCAGCAATTTAACTATTTAACTACCTGATAGATTCCTGGTGCTCTCTGCACTGTCTTTGGGGAGGGAGCACGCAGCCAGGCCGGCACAAGGGAGTGCGGGTAGACTCTGGGGGGGGGCCCAAAAGAGGGACGCTGTAGTCGGCCCCTCCCCAGCTGTGGCAGGCTTCACGGCCACTCCGGGACTGGCAGGCGGGGGCCGGCAGGCCGCTGCACTCACTATCAGCATTTTACAACTCACTCGCAGGGCACAGACAGCCTCCGTTGCTGCTGTGTCTGCAGAACTCAGAACCTCAGCACCACTGCGGCAGCTCTGGATCTCAGAGCTCTTTTGAGCAGCCTGGGGAGGACCGGCCTGGTGGTTTTCTTTCCTTTTTAAAACCATGGCTGACAAATTCTGTCCTGACGTCAGTCCAAGTCTACAGTCGACAAAGGGTTAACACACACACGCACACACACACACACAGTCTGTCATGTGGCCACAAACAAGCACACTCGTCCACGCCTGGACTTACACAACCAGCCAAACACTATTTTCTGACGGGGTCGGATTCCACATTGACTCCTTTTCCTGATAGGGGTGGGATTCCACATCCACTCCCGCCCTGGCAGAGAGAACACTCTCTCTCTCCTTCACTCTGCCAGGCAACAGCCAGGTCTTTTTGACTGTTCTGTACCCTGGGCACTCCTTCCAGGGTCTCCCTTGGAACATCTCTTTTGGGGTGCGGACCGTGAGGCCATAGACAGTCCTCTCACAGCCACTGCCAGAATAAACCCACAATCTCAGAATACACAAATGCAGCAGTTCCACACCTACACACCCAGCAGATTGTCCCATTTCTAGAATAATAGCAGACACGACAAAAGCAGACACAAGACTTGAGACACTACAGGCAACTTAGAGAATCAGATGGCCTCTCCAAGGCCGACAGATTGAGACCTTCCCGGTCTCCAGTGGGGTCCACCAAGCGTCCTTGGTCCTCCCCTATCTCACCTGGGACGTCTCCCAGGGGCAGATCGGACGGTGGGCACCTGGGGCACGTCTGCTCCTTACCCACTTCGCATTCCCTCCCGGAGTGCGATCTCTGGTGCTCCTACTGAGCACAGAGCGTCACGCAAAACCAGAACAGCGATCGCTCATACAGAATGGCCTTCCTGGCCTCTCAGAAATTAACAGAACACAGACACCAGACCAAAGCAGAACAGTAAATCTTACTTCTGAGTGGGTCCAGGACTTCTGGGTAGACGCGCTGATTCCCGGCCAACGCACCAAATGAAAGACTCCAAAACTCCCAAAGGGAGGCACTTACTCAAGCCTCGGGTCAGCCGCGCACCCAAGAAGACACTGAGACCGGTACTTAAGATGTATAGAGAGTAAGATTTAATACAGCAACGACAAGAAAGCAAACAAAAAGCACATATACCAGATATCTGGGGTCGGATCTCATGCAGCCTGCAAGGTGCAGAGGAGATTCGGCAATTAGCCCAAACTTTTCACAAGCTTTTATAGGAAGGAGGCAAGGGGGGGAGCAGGGCAGGGAAAATACAGGTTTTACGTCACTAAGTGATTCAACCAAGGGTTTTTCCAAAGTGCTTTTGCAACCGCGTCCCACACTTTGGCCATGTACTTGATTCATTGGGACTGAGGTTTTTACTCACACCCTTATCTCAAAAATGTCCCTGGCACAGTCCTTAGTTGGGAGGGGTAGGACTGGGTTCGTTCCAGGAAACCCTTATCTCAGGAATGTCCCCGGAACAGTTTTCATTTGAGAGGGGGTCTGACTCTGGTGTGAGAGTTCAGAATGTACTCTGGGGTGAGAGTTCTGGAGGGTTCCGGGAACAATCTCCAGATGGGAGGGGTAGGACTCTGGGGTGAGAGTTCTGGTGGTCAGTAATTTTCCTCTTTCAGAACAACAATATGAACTAACCAGTACCCCGGAGCTCGTGTCTCTAGCTGCATATGTATCAAAAGATGGCCTAGTTGGCCATCACTGCAAAGAGAGGCTCATTGGACTTGCACACTTTATATGCCCCAGTACCTGGGAACCCCAGGGCCAAAAAGGGGGAGTAGGTGGGTAGGGGGTTGGGGGGGTGGGTATAAGGGACTTTTGGGATAGCATTGAAAATGTAGACTAGGAAAATACCTAATAAAAAAAAGAAAGAGAAAAGAGATTGAAGAATGGTTGTCATGGACAAGATTTGAGAGCTAGGACAGTCCCCTAGAAACCCTGAAATGTCTTGTCTGGGGACCTGGGATATAGGTCTGAGATTCAACCGAGTGCTGAAACTGGGGGCTGAGCAACTTAATTACTGGACTCTATCCCAGGAAAAGGGCTCAGCAGCACATGGAGGCGGTAGGCCTGGAAGAGAGTTGCTGATGAACTATCTTTTTTTTTTCCTTTTTTTTAAAAAAAAATTTATTAGGTATTTATTTCATTTGCATTTCCAATGTTATCCCAAAAGTCCCCTACCCGCTCCCCCACCACTCCCCCACCCATGTATCAGAAGATGGCCTAGTCGGCCATCAGTGGAAAGAGAGGCCCATTGGTCATGCAAACTTTATCTGCCTCAGTATAGGGGAACGCCAGGGCCAAGAAGTGGGAGTGGGACTATCTTTTTATAATTATTTTCTTATATTAAAATTTTTAAGAATTAAACTATAAAAAAAATTCTAATTTTAAAAAAGACATAAACCCCAGGGCTGAAGAGAATGCTCAGTGGAGCACTTGTTGCTCTTGCAGAGGACCTGGGTTCAGTCTTCCATCCCTATGCCCCTTCCCCACACACTACACCCACATGGCATCTAATAACCATCTGTGACTCCAGTTCCAGAGGATCTGATGACCTCTCCTGGCTTCTAGAGTACTGCACACACATGATACACAGCCATACACATAGCAAAACACCCATACTCATAAAATAAAACTAAACAAATCTTTTAAAAACATATATATATAAATCTCAAGGGGAAAGATGCTGGAATAAATGGCAAAGCAACTGAATGCTAAAAAGTGAGAAAAGAGTTGGGCCTGGTGGCGTACGCCTTTAATCACAGCACTTGGAAGGGAGAGGCAGGCAGATTTCTGAGTTCGAGGCCAGCCTGGTCTACAAAGTGAGTTTCAGGACAGCCAGGGCTACAAAGAGAAGCCCTGGGTCAACATAGCCTATTTGATTTTATGGAGGATTATCTAGATTTTTATATTGCCTGTGATGAGTTGGAAAGATAATAGGCGATTATTTTGTGCTGAACTCTTGTACTGCCTATATACACACATATATGAAACAAGCATAAGCGGGTGTTTTGATGGTTGGTTATTCTGGACAGAAAATTTCCTGTATATAGTATCTTCACTTATTCAACAAAGCATGTTCTTTGCAATGAACACTGTACTAGGCTGAGAAATTAAAGTGGAGCCTTGTCTTAGTCAGGGTTTCTATTCCTGCACAAACATCATGACCAAGAAGCACTTAGGGAAGAAAGGGTTTATTCAGCTTACTCTTCCACATTGCTGTTCATCACCAAAGGAAGTCAGGACTGGGACTCAAACAGGTCAGGAAGCAGGAGCTGATGCAGAGGCCATGGAAGGATGTTCTTTACTGGCTTGCATGACCCCTTCTGACCTGGGCCATCAATTGCAACTGAGGCTGCACCTTCACCAATGGCCTTCCATGGCCTATCACAGTGCTGAGCCTCAGCTGCTCTGCATGACCCCTTCATGCCTTCAAAACCAGTACCACCTGGGTGACTCTTACACATTACCAAGTCCTGCTGGTGCTGCTGCACGAGGTACAACTTTGGCTATCTCTGGAACACAGCCTCTTTGTGCTTTGTGCAAAAAAAAAAAAAAAAAAAAAAAAAAAAAAAAAGTATAAAAAAAAAAAAGAAGCAGCAAATGCCTTGGAACTGTAATGGCTGATTTCTTTTGTAGAAGAAGTAGGGTAACCTAAAAGCACCCTATCTCACAAAGTAGAACTAAAACATTCTGAATCCCACGGTGCTGCATTCCTCTGGAGGAGGGCTAGCAGCAGCAGCAAGATGGAAAGATGGGTTTAAAATGTGACTAGGCTTCAGGGGGTTTGTGGAGGAGTTTGGGACGGGATTGAGGGACCTGGAAGGGATAGGGACTCCTCAAAAACACCAACAGTCAACTAACCTGAACCCTTGGGGGCTCCAGACACCGAACCACCAACCAAAGAGCATACATGGGCTGGACCTAGCCCCCGACCCTACACATAAGTAGCAGATGTGCAGCTTGATCTTCATGTGGGCCCCAGCTTCACTGGAGTGGTGGCTGTCCCTAACTCTGTGGCTTGCCTGTGGATCCTGTTCCTCTAACTAGCCTGCCTTGTCTGCTTCAGTGAGAAAGGATGTGCCTAGTCTTGCAGTGACTGGATATGCCAGGGTGGGTTGGTACAAGGGGTGGGGCTCTCGAGAAGCAGCACTTTGTGGGGGCACGGACTGGGATGAGAAGAGTTCCTGCAATCAAGATGTAAAGTGAATAAATAAATTATTGGGGAAAATGTGATCATGAAAAATACAGTATGTATCTCTCACTCCTCCACACTTGTGCAGCTGGGCCACTGTGCTTCCTAACTCTGGGAAAGAGCTAAGCATTGAAATGGATACCAAGCTTTCATTGACTGGGGATATCTGGTAAGCCATGTTGAAACTGGGATGATTAGTTCCTCATTGCTAAGTTCCCAAGTTTGTTGGATATAAGACTGCTGTCAGCTAGACTTGCAACAGGAATCATGAGAGTGAATTGTCTTTTGTGATGCTGATGGAAGAGCAGACAAAATAGATTTCAAGTATTAGATGACAAAGGTTGTCAGCCAAAGATCCTAAAAGAAAAAAAACAAAACAAAACAAACAAACAAACAAACAAAAAAAAACCCAGCAAGCAAGCCCTGCCCATGAGCTCAGACTTCCCACCAACAGTCTATATTTCTCCTTCTTCAGTCTATTTCAACTGCTAAAATATTTAAGGAAAGACTCTATCTACCAGGAAAGCAAGAGGCCCTATGGGCCAAAATTTTGAATGGAAAACAAACCTTCAGAAACAATCATTAATATCTTTAGATGAGATAGATAGAGTAGATAGATAGATAAATAGATAGAATAGATGATAGATAGATGGATAGATAGATAGATAGATAGATAATCATAAAACAAAACAAAACAAAACAAAACATGGTGTGACCTAAACATGAAGTTAAATAAATATTTTGGAAATTGTTGAGGTCAAGCAAAACTAGATGAAACCATCACCAGGAAGCTAAAGATGAAAGCCAGAGGACTCTCCTAGAAAGCAGAAAGAAGAAAGTGTGCAAAACTGTTGTATAAATTTTTTTTTAAAAAGGAAGATATTACAAATAACAATGAAGTCAAAAGGAAAGAAAACATTTAAAGCCTCCCATTATGTAATCACCCCATGTTTCCCACGTGAATTGGGTGGGGGGATGCAGGAGGGTCTGGTATCCAGCACTAAGTATGAAAATAGACTCACAAGTCCCGTCTCAGAAAATTCAAAACAGCACAGCTTAAAGAAAGAAAAAAAATAGCTTCAAATAGCTGCCCTGGAATGATGGGAGTGTCTGAAAAGAATCAGAATTTACCAATGTAAGTGTATGATTTAGAAGCCAGCAAATCAAGTATCTGAAGTTGCAAGTGTGATTTCTCCCACCAAGCAGAGGGGCAAGGGCTGAAGAGTTAGTGTTTATAAATTATTTGCCATTGGAGACTACACCCACATGTAACTTTTTAAAATTAAAAACTAATTTGAAAACAGAATCAAAAAATCACCCATCCTATATGTCATGGTGCACAACATATTGAACAAACGACACTTTTAGCATTTCTCCCTTATTTTCCAGAAGTCTGGGACTCCTGTGTGGAATTCCTTGTTCTGACAGGTTCCATAGCTCCCTTTCCTTAAGCTCAGTCCTTTGTTCTGATTGAAATGATTTCATTAACCTAAAATAGAAGAAGGCAATCAGCGTTCATTCTTCTCGCCTTACAACATGGAGCAACCTCTCTGCTCTTTCTCACTAACAGCCGACAGGTATTATTAGCTCCCTGTGCATTCCTCCCAATGTATCCTCTAATGTAGCTGATTACTTTACTCTCGAATCCTCACATCACTGCTTCTATTTGTGGCTGCCATGTGGGCGCTTGGCCCTCCTTCTGTGTCCAAACAGGATTTGAATGCATGCACACTATAATTTCTAAAGCGTTACTCAAGAGTCAGGAGTAAATTAATGAATAGATTGCTATACAACATTCCCCTCATGCATAAATGTGTGCAGGCATGCACAAACCCAATAAGTACAAAATAAAAATTGAACTCAAATTGAACTCAAGTTCATTAGGGTTTTGAAAATATGAATACCTCTCCAGCTTTAAAGACATAATGTTACTCTCAAATAGATATTTTCCAGTCTTTTTAACTTGAGAATTTCATATTATTAGTACATTATATCTATATCACTTCCACCTACTTTTTCTCTTTCCAAATCCTCTCATAGCTCCCCATTTCCTCTCAATATTATGGCTTCTTTTACATTTATTTTATTTATTTACATTCCAGCCTTTGCCCCCTCCTTCCCAGTCCTCATCATATTCCTCCTTCTCCTAGCCTCTGAGAGGGTGTCTCCACCAGACCTCCCCCTTCCTTGGGACCTCAAGTCTCTCAAGGATTAAGTGCATCTTCTCCCACTGAGGCCAGACCAGGCTGTCCTCGGTTATATATGTGCCGGGAGCCTTGGACAGCCCATGTATGCTGCCCGGTTGGGGGCTCAGTCTCTGGGAGCTCCCTGGTGTCCGGGTTAGTTAAGATTGCTTGTCTTCCTATGGGGTCGACCTGCACTTAGGACTCTCTTCTATAATCACTATAGTTATACATATATACATCCTGTTGGAGTCAGTTTGCATTGTCCACATGTACTTATGTACATATATAGGAATTATGACAAAATTAGGAGAAAATTGATTCCCTCTCCTTCAGTAGCCATTGACTGTCTGAAACTCCCTCTCTTAGGGGTAGGGCCTTGACATCCATTGGCATGCCAACTCGTGTGATCTTGTGCAGCACCCATATTGTTGAGTGTTCATGTGCACAGCTTGCCTGGTCATGTCTGGAAGACATAATCCCTCAACAGTCTTCCTAGTCCCCTGGCTCCTACAATCTTTCTGCCCCCTCTCCCATAATGTTTCCTGGGCCTTAGGCATAGAGATTACTTTCTTGATGTCACAGTTGGGGCTCTGTACTCCACAGTCACTTAAACATTTATTCTCTGTCTTCTGGCCAGTGGGGATCTTTATAGTAGCTTTTGTTTGTTGCAAAAATGATCTTCTTGGATGAGGGTGAGGGCTAAATGTCTCTGTAGTTATAAGGAGAAGTGTTTAGAATTCAGTCAGAAATGATATGGATTCAGGGAAATGGTAGTAACGGGTTATCCTCTAAAGTCCTCGACATTTCTAGCCACATGTCTCTGTCTAAATAAGCGTGACTTCCTTCCTATGGAACAGGACTTCAGTCAAAATAATCATTCCAAAATAGATGTGTGTGTATGTATGTATATATATATATATATATATATATATGTGTGTGTGTGTGTGTGTGTGTATATACACATACATACATATGTGTGTGTGTGTGTGTGTGTGTGTGTATACATATACATACACAGACACATCGCACAAGGCTGGCCTTACAAGGCTGGCCATTGCTGTGGTTCACAGACTTTACAGGTAGGTATGACTGTTGATAACTTTTCCCCCTCAGCAGCTTGCATGGCACTTTTCAATACTGTGAGAGTTAATCTCAGGAGGCAGCTTCCAAGACACTGAAGATCCAATATTAGAAGGCCTGTGATCAAAGTAAATGGTAATAGGCTGTGGAACGTAGTTTTCTATGTTACCACCTTTCCCCGGGACCGGTGGAGCTACTAACCCCTCCTGGCTTCCCTTTTGCACTATCAGCCTTTGCTCAGGGAGGTAATCATGCTACCAGCTCCCACCTGAGACCCTTGAATCTGAGGATAAAAGACACACAAAGAGAGAGAGAGAGAGAGAGAGAGAGAGAGAGAGAGAGAGAGAGAGAATTCCTTTACAATTTGCCTTTTTGGCACAGTTGCTGGGTGTTACTATTTCCTGCTTGGAAAATTGTGCCCTTATCAATTTATCTCCTCCATCTCTATAGTTGCCCTAAACTCCAGTGTCTAGTCCCACCCAGTTGCTGCCAAATGTCCTTGGCCACAGCCTGTAGGGGAGACCACAGGCCCCAGCTCTCCCTGAGACCTCGCATGGTTGCTGCGTTCTTCTTCCTCCAAAGCATGGCAGAAAGCTCCTCTCTCCTTCCCTGTGTCTGTGTTTTCCCCCTGGGACTCAGAAGTCCCACCTGTACCTTCTGCCCAGTATTTGGCCCCCTGGCCTTCTTAACTGACAAATCAAGAACCAGTTGGGGAACATAACTATTGAAGAGGATGGTCAGAACCATCCCCTTCAATAGGCCTTTACATCTAACCTCTGGAAGGCATCCAAATGGATGCCCATAGTGTATATTATCTTGGACTCTACTTACGAACAACTTAAAGGGTAGTGCCTCTTATCTGATAATGGGGTTTTCTAAATAAGAAGACATTCTCATGGAATTATAAACCTATTTTTAAAGTTTTATTATTTATTTATTTATGTTAGGATGCACTCATTTTCTAGGGTGCACATGTGAAGCCAGAAGATAGCTTGCAAGATTCAGTTCTCTCCTTCCACTAAATAGGACCTGGGGGTTGAACTAAGATTGTTTGTCTCAGTAGGAAATGCTTCTGCTGGCTTCTGTCACCTCTCCAATTCCAAAAACACATTTGAAATAATCACTTTATTAAAACTTTTAGAATTGGGGTTGGGGATTTAGTTCAGTGGTAGAGCACTTGCCTAGCAAGTGCAAGGCCCTGGGTTCAGTCCTCAGCTCTGGAAAAAAAAAAAACTTTTAGAACCTATAAAAATTCACTAAAATGGTGATCATTAGTAATTATTGTGTTTTACAGTATTTTATGTGGAGCAATGTTTAGAGTGGTGAGAGATTTTTAACAAGTTCTTTTATAGCTGAGAAAGAAAGTCAAAATATCCACTGAGAAATGTCAATGAAAGGACTGATATCTGACCACTAGAGCACTCACAGAAGTGTTCTGGTGGAGCCTTTTGCCAAAAAGAATAGCCTCCTCAGACTTAGTAAAAATCTGAGATTCTGGCCTATCTGATTCTCTTCCCTAAGACAAACCTCAAACATTCTGGATCAATTCCATTTACATCCTCAGCTAATGAACATGCCTCCCCCCCCCACAATACACACACACACACACACACACACACACACACACACACACACACACACACACATGTACAGAGTCCAAACAGACTTCTTCTCTATGCTCTGAAATTCTGTAAAATGCTTGTACATTTACAAGCTGCTTTACTTAAACAGAGGGATGAAATTTAGGACCTTGTATATTAATTAAAAGTCATCCACATAAACTTTAAGAAGAAATTCTAAATATTTTATTTTATTATAAAATTATTAACTGTTGAACTAAAATCGGTAGATAAAGAGACACAGAAATAATTGTGGATTATTTAAAACAATCTACAGAAAGATTAGGAAGATAATGCCCATATGTCATAATTCTCGAAAGCTGAGTCTTCCCTGCCCAGCGTAGTGTAACTCAGAGACTTCTCAGCCACTGAGTTACTGTAAAGTCCACTGTAAATTTCACAGAAACCCAAGAATTAGATTCTTTACTGAAAAAAAAAAGTTTGATTCCTTGAGAATTACTAAATATTTTATTCTTTGTTAGAATAACAAAGAATAACCAAGTAACCACTTCATCATAAATGAGTTTGTAGATCACTAAATCCCATGTTCTTAGGCCTAGGTTTATAGCTCAGAAATAGAGCCTTAGCCTACCATGTTTAAGGTCCAGTTTCAATTTCCAGCATTATGAAAATAATGGAAATAAATGGCCTCAGTGTTCTTACCATAAATAGATAAGAAATGAGACCATCACAATGAAGGCACTTCCTGAAGGTCATGGACAAACCAAACATTCCTGATATCCTGGCATCTTCTCTCTCTCTCTCTCTCTCTCTCTCTCTCTCTCTCTCTCTCTCTCTCTCTCTCTCTCTCTAACTAGAGCAGTGTTTTGAGAAAGAGGAAGAAATATGAAGTTTTGGTCAACAATGACTACTAAGCCAGTCACTGCTTTTGGGCAGCATCACTGCATAACCTGTGCAGGGGTCGTAGTATTAACCATTACAACAAAGCACAAAGCCGCCTAAGTTGAAACCATGTAGTCACAAAGCTGTACAGCTCAAAAGTTAACTCCATGTGGGCAAAAGAAAATGTTTGCAACAGCTCAAACTGTCAAGGAAAGTCACTTCATAACCTGGAAGCAGTCTTTGAAACCATGCACCCTCAGATCTGCATATAATTTGTGTTATTTCACCTTCTTTTATATTTTAATCAGAACTAAGACATCTCAGTATTCACAAAAATAATTTTTCATAATAGAAACTCCAGAGCCAAGCTTTCTAGTGACAAATAAGAGAGTTTATTCAAAGTCCTCCAAGATGAAACCAGATACCCACAAACACATTTTCATTTCTAGAAAGCCTTAATATCAAATTAAATATCGATTGAGGTAGGAAGACTACGCCGGGGCCTAGCAACACATAAGTGGATGCTCACAGTCAGCTATTGGGTGGATCACAGGGCCCCCAATGGAGGAGCTAGAGAAAATACCCAAGGAGCTGAAGGGATCTGCAACCCTATGGGTGGAACAACGTTTTGAACTAACCAGTACCCCAGAGCTCTTGACTCTAGCTTCATATGAATCAAAAGATGGCCTAGGCGGCCATCACTGGAAAGAGAGGCCCATTGGACTTGCAAACTTTATATGCCCCAGTACAGGGGAACGCCAGGACCAAAAAGTGGGAGTGGGTGGGTAGAGGAGTGGGGGGAGGGTATGGGGGACTTTTGGGATAGCATTGGAAATGTAAATGAGAAAAATACCTAATAAAAGAGGAAAAAAAAGAAAATATAAGCTGTTGTTTGAAAAGGTCAATCATTTAAAATAAATAAAATGATGCATCTATTAGAAGGCATGTATCTTTTATATAGAGGCAAAGAAATGGAATTTAGCACCTATTACAAATGCATACTTTTTTACATCTTAAAATTCATTGTGTGTGTGTGTGTGTGTGTGTGTGTGTGTGTGTGTATACAATCATGCCATGATGCCATTGTAGAGTTCAAAGCACAATTTGCTGAAGTAGGTCCTCTTCTTCCACCATGTGGGTCCAAGGGATTGAACACAGGTTGTTAGACTTGGCAAGTGTTTCACCTACTGGGTCATCTCCCTGGCCCTTGATGGACACATTTCTTTGTAAAAATGCTTACCATGCTAGGAATTAAAAACATTCATTTATCTACAGAAATTAAATGAATAATATTTAAAACTCTGAAAGGTTGATACTCGTGCCTTGCAGATAGAGGACTGCATAGGTTGTTCTCCCAAATCCCTGGTCAACACACACTGGCAAATAAAAATGAAGTAGAATTGAAAAGCTGTAATTGTGAAAATGCTAAAACTGTACATCCCCAATTTATTAGAATTTATTGGGGCTGGAAAGATGGCTCATAAGTTAAGAAATTTGGATGTTATTCCTAAGGACCCAGGTTTTATTCCCAGTACCAATATGGCAGCTCATAACCATCTGTATCTCTGATTCCATGGGATCTAATACCTTCTTTAGGCCTTCACAGTTACCAGGTATGTGCATGGTATATAGGCATACATGCAAGCAAAATGCTCACAAACATAAAATAATAATTTAATTAAAATAAATTAAATAATGTATGACAAATCCTTAGAATGCATAAGGAAAATGTCAAGAGATTTGCTGAAAAGGAATGTTTCCATAGTTAAAAGAGCCAGAAACCCCTAAGATTCAGGCAGTTTGTGATTAAGCCTGTTCATTTAAACTTCCATGGTCATGGGTGAGCATTTACTCTTGGCAAAATCACTGACACACTTCCTAGCCAGGAGATTGCCATACCAGCACCAGAGAAAAGATAACTGTAGACTTTGTAGCAACCTTCGCAGCCCAATGTAGCAGGCACATAAGGACTAGATTTTTCAGTTGGCTGAGTATCTTTGGAGCCCCCTGGAGTTCAGTTATTCCAAATGACTCCACACCACAGTATTATGCACATATGCATATACACACATAAATACAAATTAGTAAGTAAAACCTTTTTCAGAAAGTAAGTAAGCCCAATCACAAAAGAACACACATGGTATGCACTCACTGATGAGTGGATAGTAGCTCAGAAGCTTGGAATACCCAAGAAACAATTCACAAACCACATGATCTCAACAGGAAGGAAGACCAAAGTGTGGATACTTCATTCCTTCTTAGAAGGGGGAACAAAACACCCATGGAAGGAGTTACAAAGACAAAGTGTGGAGTAGAGGCTGAAGGAGTGACCATCCAGAGACTGACCCACCTGGGGATCCATCCCATATACAATCACCAAACCCAGACACTGTTGTGGATGCCAAAAAGTACTTGCTGACAGGAGCCTGATATAGCTCTCTCCTGAGAGGCTCTTCCAGTACCTGACAAATACAGAGGTGGATGCTCACAGCCATCCATCAGACTGAGTATAGGGTCCCCAATGAAGGAGCTAGAGAAAGGACCTAAGGAGCTGAAGGGGTTTGCAGCCGCATAGGAGGAACAAGAATATGAACCAACCAGTACCCCCAGAGCTCCCAGGGACTAAACCACCAAGCAAAGAGTACACATGGTATGACTCATGGCTCCAGCTGCATACATAGCAGAGGATGGCCTAGTTGGTCATCAATGGGAGGAGAGGCCCTTGGTCCAGTGAAGGTTCTATGTCCCAATGTGGGGGAATGCCATGGCCAGGAAGCATGAATGGGTGGGTTAATGAGCAGGGGCAGGGGGGACATGATGGGGGAGGGTGTTATTTAGAGGGGAACCCAGAAAAGGGGATAACATTTGAAATGTAAATAAAGAAAATATCCAATAAAAAATTTTAAAAAAATAAGAAAAGGAAAAAAAGAAAGCAAGTAAGCTTCACTACTATTACTGTTTTGTTCTATGCTTTAAAATGTACAAAACAATGAAGATTAGAATTGATATAGCTGTCTCTTGTGAGACTATGCCAGGGCCTAGCAAACACAGAAGTGAATGCTCACAGTCAGCTATTGGATGGATTACAGGGCCCCCAATGGAGGAGCTAGAGAAAGTACCCAAGGAGCTAAAGGGAACTGCAACCCTATAGGTGGAACAACAATATGAACTAACCAGTACCCCGGAGCTCTTGTCTCTAGCTGCATATGTATCAAAAGATGGCCTAGTTGGCCATCACTGCAAAGAGAGGCCCATTGGACTTGCAAACTTTATATGCCCCAGTACAGGGGAACGCCAGGGCCAAAAAGGGGGAGTGGGTAGGTAGGGGAGTGGGGGGTGAGTATGGGGGACTTTTGGGATAGCATTGGAAATGTAAATGAGGAAAATACCTAATAAAAAATTTTAAAAAAGAATTGATTTTTATAACATCAATATATCTATTCAGCCAGTTATCATCTAATATCTAATATCTGATGCCTAATATCAGTTACCATCATTGTGACAATCACCTGGCTGGCCTGCACTGTTTTCTTTTTTTTTAACAATGCACAATATATTCACCATCTTTCCAGTGTTGACTGCCAACTACCCTATGAAATAGGCTGCACTTTAATTTCTCAGCCTAGTACAGTGTTCATTGCAAAGAGCATGCTTTGTTGAATAAATGAAGATACTATATACAGGCAATTTCCTGTCCAGAATAACCAACCATCAAAACACCCGCTTATGCTTGTTTCATATATGTGTGTATATAGGCAGTACAAGAGTTCAGCACAAAATAATCACCTATTATCTTTCCAACTCATCACAGGCAACATAAAAATCTAGATAATCCTCCATAAAACCAAATAGGCTATGTTGACCCTAGGCTTGAAACTCAACATTTTACATGCATTATCCAGAAATCCAAACACATCTCTTAAAAATCCTTAAATTCTGCTACCATTTAGCAAAACTTTGTCAAGGAATACATAGTCATCACCAAAATTCTCTACTATGTCTTAGAGAATATCAAATTCTAAATGTATGGCTTCATGTCCCTATATTTAATTTAATGGCACTCTAATTTGCTACTCAGTGTTTGGAGAGAGGCCAGGAAATGGTTGCTGGAAGTATAAACTTATAGCTTAGGGCAAATCGTTCTCTTGGTGCTGGGTGAGAATGAGGTCATTTCAATCAGCTGTGATGTCTTTGCCTCATTTGCTTAGATTTTTTTCTGTGTTGTCCATCAGGTCTTTAAACTGCTGAGTGTCTCATACTCACCCCATACTTCTTTCCCTAAACTGATGCATGTCATCTATTTATATTTTTGTCACAACACATATTTCTCCATCCTTTTTCGTCTTAATAAAGACTAAAGAAAAGAGGTTAATCAGATATCTGTGGTGGGTTCTCATCTTCAAGAATCAATTGACACCCATTTCTTTGTCAAGTGCTCTAGTCTCTAAGATCTTAATGTTGACTTAAAACTTAGTCAAATCAAGAGCAGCAGATATTCTCAGAATCTTAGAGTCACATACCTCTTCCCCAAGCATCAATTCAAATGCCACTTTATTTATGAAGTCCCCCAATAAACTACTAAGTAGGAGAAAGAAGAATTGGAGGGATAAATCAAAGTGACCCAATAATAGTAGAAGTTTCTTGTAAAATGTTGTGTTACTTTTAAAACATATATGTGTTTGTTCTCACTATATGTGTTACTTTAATACAAATGCAATATTTTAATAAGCATGAATAAAACAGTTCCTAGTTTTCTCAGTGGTTATTGGTGAAGTGATACTGTATCAGGACTGATTGCTTATGATGCTGATCATCTCAGCCATTCAGCATCTAGGAACAACTCCTTCCTTGTCTGGGTACCATACTACTCAATTCTAGACTCTCATAAATGTATAAGTACTGTGACAACCATTCCCTTGATATTGTTTGAACTAATGCACAGCAACCTTCTACAGTGTTACATGCATATTTCTATTGAAAAAAGGGCACAGAGATCAGCATCCAATCACAATATCTTACTAGAAGGTCAAATCACATGTGTCTTAGTGTGACATTAAGAATACTATGGTGACACATTTTTGTATAACTCAATGACATAGTTATTAAAGCTTTTTTTTCCAGTAGAGACTTGTAATTTTATGTTGCATCATTCTGAAATGTTCATCAGCTGTATATAAATTAAACCCCTTGGAACTCACAGTCTGTTACGTCTCTTTCCCTCATTGAGCTCTGGATTTTCAATTGCAACTCAACCATGTCAGTTAATAGGAAATCATTCAAAGTTCTACCCTAGAGATATTGATTGAGAGAGTTGGCTAAGTAAGTTCGTGTAGTCAGTTCCTTTTTATGAGAAATGTATTCACTTTCTCCAGGATTTTAACCTTCATTGTATTGTCTTATTTTCTACCATTTCATACACACACCACACACACACACACATCTGTAAACCCAGCACCATGAGATATGAGATAGAGATAGGAAAATCCCCAAAAGTCATGGGCCAGCTATCCTGAAGTATGCAGAGACCAACCACAAGAGATCTCATCTTAGCCAAAGCAGAAATCAAAGATCCACAAATGAGGTTTTACTCTGGCTTCCACATCAATGCTACGGCATGTGCACATTTGCACTCACACATACAATAGCACATATGCGTGCACACAGCCATATACAAGCAGATAGAGAAAGAGAATCCTAACTAGAAGAAACAGATTCCATATTAAGTTCTCCTGAGCTCAAACTACAAGGCTTAAGCTATAATGTGTCTATTGACTGATAAAATAAAACATTTCTAAGTTATTTCTCATTCATAAAATGTATGAGTGTTTGAAACTTTTCCCCTCCTTCTCCTCCTCCTCCTCCCCCTCCTCCTCCTCCTCCTCCCCGTTCTCTTCTTCCTCCCTTCTTGTTAGAAATGTATCTACATGTTTGCTCATGATCTGTTCTCTTCTACCTTTGAAGGTTCTCCTTCCTCCATGCTTAGGCTCTCTCTCTCTTTCTCTGTGTCTGTGTGTGAAGATGAGGGCAAGCAATGAAAGGAAGGAGGAACAAGGTATGTCTTGGGAGAACCCTTAACCATTTTCTGAACTTTTTCAGAGAAAAGGGGGAGCAAGGATGGCTTAGAAAGTGGTTAGGAAGAAATAAAAAAATGCTACCTGTGATAGTTGGCCTTAGATATCAACTTGGCCAGACCTAGGGGCATGCCTCCCAGTGTGTGTGTGAGAATGGGCAAAAAGGACTAGCTGAAAAGACTCAACTTCCTACCTTCAGAATGAACAATAAAAGTAGTGGGGTTGTCTGCTTTTGCTGAGTGAAGTTACTGCTGCTGCTGATGCTGCTGCTGCTGCTGCTGATGATGATGATGATGATGATGATGATGATGATGATGTGGTTTGATGAAGATGCATCACCCTCTGCTGACATCAGACTCTAACTTCTTCACCTTGGAGCATGAACTGAATACCAGCAGCTCTCTAGGAAGCTTTGGGCTTTGATCTCCAAAGGCTGTACCTGCAGCTCTTTGCCTGAGCTTCTTTTCTGATACAGGAGCCTACTTACACAAGGAGCACAAGAGTCTCACAAGTGCCTACGAGAGACTTCCCATGGGCAGTCTCAAATGTGGTAATCCAAGTGCTGGTTAATTGCTCGTTCATGTGGCCCCTCAACTTTATCTACCCAAACATGTCTTTTGTTGTATCCCAGAATTTTCTGATTGAGAAAGCATTCAGTAATTGGGTTAATAGCACATTTATCAACTAGGTGCCTTTTTTTTAAATTATTTGTCCATTCACTTCCTAATGCTATCTCCTGGATCACCTCCTGACTAAACCTCCTCTTAGAGTTGGTTGATAGGGGAAAAACTCATGCTCTTAGTAACAAATATTTGATTGTTTGCAACTATAAAATGAAACAATAACTGAAACCAGATTAATTTTTTCATGAATCAAGGAGTTAATATATATGTATGTGCATACATATCCATTTGTTTCTAGATATATACAAATAAATGGACTTCTACAGTTCTAGTGAAGAAACCACACACTAATTTTTTTATTACATGTATTTGTGTGTGTTTGGTGGATGCATCTCATGTGGAGGTTGCAAGACAATTTCTTTTTTTTATTATTAGATATTTTCTTTATTTACATTTCAAATGCTATCCCAAAAGTTCCCTATACCTTCCAACCACCCTGCTCCCCTACCCACACATTCCCACTTCTTGGCCCTGGCGTTTCCCTGTACTGGGGCATATAAAGTCTACAATACCAAGGGGCTTCTATTCCCAATGATGGCCGACTAGGCCATCTTCTGCTACATATGCAGCTAGAGACACGAGCTCTGGGGGAACTGGTTAGTTCATATTGTTGTTCCACCTACAGGGTTGCAGACCCGTTCAGCTACTTGGGTACTTTCTCTAGCTTCTCCATTGGGAGCCCTGTGTTCCATCCTATAGATGACTGTGAACATCCACTTCTGTATTTGCCAGGCACTGGCATAGCCTCATACGAGATAGCTATATCAGGATCCCTTCAGCAAAATCTTGCTGGCATACGCAATAGTGTCTGGGTTTGGTGGCTGATTATGGAATGGATCCGCAGGTGGGGTAGTCTCTGGATGGTCCATCCTTTCTTCTTAGCTCCAAACTTTGTCTCTGTAACTCCTTATTTGGGTATTTTGTTCCCTATTCTAAGGAGGAATGAAGTATCCACACGTTGGTCTTCCTTCTTCTTGATTTTCTTGTGTTTTGCAAATTGTATCTTGGGTATTCTAAGTTTCTGAGCTAATATCCATTTATCAGTGAGTGCATATCTAGTGACTTCTTTTGTGATTGGGTTACCTCATTCAGGATGATATCCTCCAGATACATCTATTTGCCCAAGAATTTCATAAATTCATTGTATAATAGCTGAGTAGTACTCCATTGTGTAAATGTACCACATTTTCTGTATCCATTCCTCTGTCGAGGGACATCTGGGTTCTTTCCAGCTTCTGGCTATTATAAATAAGGCTGCTATGAACATAGTGGAGTATGTGTCCTCATATACCCAGAAGACAATTTCTAGTGGCAATTTATTTCTTCTACCTTGTGGATCCTGGGAATTAAATCCAGGATTCAAGATTGGAGGCAAGAGACTTAACCCACTGAGCTGCGGTGCCAGTCTAAGGCCACATTTTACACTACAATGTGAATTTCACAGATGATCTATGTTTAGGACAATCCTATCCATCACCCTAGTGGTGAATAAGGATTAAACAAGGCATTTGGAGGCACAAGTTCAAAAGTCGGTTTACCAGCTGCTAACCATAGGGATTTTGGTGCATCATCTAATATGTCCAGGTCTCAGTTTCTTTATCAGAAAGATAAGCATCTAATCCCACTAAAAATTATTCATGGTGGTGAGCTGGCCATTCCCCAGTGAACCCCCCCCCATATCTGAAAGTATATGGGCAGTAACAACTGTAGTTAAAGTAAAGCAAAAATAGCACAACACTGGGTGGGTAGGAAAGGAGGGCAGACTTGGGAAGAGTGGAAGATGGGTAAATGGGATCTAAATACATTGTAAAAAAGACTCAAAGAATAAAAAATTCTGCAGTATAGACACTTGCAGAGAGTTTCAGGGGAATATTGATATATTCAGTCAGCTTCTCTGTTACATAGAAACATAGTTGTGAGAAGGAATCAAGAGAGCACTTGCTGATTTTGAAGAGGGATGTAGGTTTGGTTCCCAGCACCCACATGGCAGCTTACCAGCTGTCCCCACCCCAGGGGATCTGGTATCTTCTTCTAGCCTTCAAGGACACACAGTGTATGTGCATGCATGCAGGCAGAAGACTCATACAAATAAAAAAAAAACAATAAATGTTTTTTAAAAAATAACAAAGATCAGCTCACAGATGGTTGTACATTAGTAAAGAAGTTCTTTATATTAAAATGGACTTCAGTACAAATGTTCATTAATGCTGAATTTTCTATATCCCATTTTAATTTGCACATATATTTTTCAGTGTCTGTTACAGTAGTAAGATGTGTACAGTAGTAAGTATAGTCCCACTACCTCACACTCAGCACCTGTGCAGTGGGGTTAGTGATGATATATCTACTTCCCAAAGAATTTCAATTAAGCTCCATGACCATGGTTTGCCAGATAAGTGATACCAGGTGAATGGGGTGGGGATAGTGACAGTGATAAATATTTTCTCTGAAAAAATATTCTCATATGTGATAATCCCTATCACACATGCCAATTTAACTCTTGTTTTAGTCAGAAGATAATTATAATTTGAGCCCAGAGGCATAGAGTCAGTACTGACCCAGATATCGTGGGCCATCTTCAGGATGGCTGGGAGTGAGATTCAACCTTTAACTGCTCTAGAGGGCGAATGATTAAGGGACAAATATCCAATTTAGTGTAATGAAGCTGTCAGCGAAATGACCAGAAAGTGTGTGGGGGGGGGGGGGATTCTCATCTTCAGTCTTGGAGCATGATTTGCTAAGTTATCCCATGTAAATGTGGAGTGGGGTACTTGACAGGTTTGTTTCTCTGTCTCTCTCCCTCTTTTTTTTCCTCAACTCTCAAACCAGTTTTATTAACTGAAAGAAGAGACCTTGATGTGTCTCTGGAATTTTTTTCCTTCTTTCTAGGAACTTAAGTCTCCCTTCCATAAATTAATGGGTTCCTTTATGGTGTGAACAATTCTCTACTTAAATTGAGATTGCCATGCTATTCCTTCACAAATACCCATTAATTTCAACCACCAGTGAGAGGAAAGAAAGCATTTAAAAATGTTAGCAAGGGCAACTATGAAACGGTCCCTAAGTGGAGAGGCAAATGAAGCCTGCTTTCAAGATGAAAGTGGCTTGTTTGGTACGGGGCTGAATAGATTTAGTTCAGGTAACCACTTCAGCTTGACTGATAGAGTTGTTGTTTCAGTGCTTGGCCAAATAGCCTTTTATGATGCAATCAAGTAATAGATACAAGATTGACAAGGAACAATGAGAAAGAGCCTTCTATCAACACTGACTAAGATCCATTATTGTGATGTGTACACTGTGCTGGAGACCTGTAAACACATCTTCATTGATCCCACAGAGAGATAGAAATATCTCCCCTTGTATGGTTCAATCAAGTCCTTTTCACAAAGGTAAAGTGCAAACAATATTGAAGAAAGAGAAAGACACCAACATTACAGTCAAACAGTAAATAATGGTTGGGCTTGGAAACCTATTTATAACATTTCAAATTCCTGTCAGTTCAGATGAAATGGATAACCTCTCTATTGCAGCCTCAGAGACCAGAATGGGGGGAGGGCTGTGCATTCCTCTTATTGTCCCCCCTTTTACCAACTGACCAATCAATAAAGAAAAAAATCTCATTTTACAGTTTTGCATTTTCATAGATATCTTAGTAGACATGTCTCTGAAAAAAAAAAAAACTTCATCCATGAAGGTCAACAACTCCCTCTTCCCCTTGCCCCACCCATCAGGATCCACTACCATAAATTGAACACATTTTGTTGACTACAAACTAGAAAAAAAAAAGTTAACATGTGTTGGAAGCGTCACCGAGTTTCTAGGTCAATTTGAAGCTTTATTAGGCTTACTCTTTGCGACAGTTCTAAATTCTCGCTTTCACTTGTGTCTCAGTACTTGTGATTGGGAGAAAGCTATTGGGCTGCTGTCGATGCTGATACATAGTTTTGTACAGTTTTCTCAAATGCTGAGCAGGATGCTCTGAGATACAGAAGGTTATAAACTGATGCATCTGTTGGTAAATCTCCATCCACAGTTACTATTTATCCAGTATGGCTAAGCAGCATCTGAGAGGAGGAATGGGGGGAAAGATGTGGTACAGTCTTAATAGTCATTGCTCTATATTCCTGCCTATATATTCCTTAAATATTCCTTAATCTCGGCCATCAACGTGCTAGATGTTTAATTCTTTGTTCCTCTTTTTGAGGTGTGTAACAGAAATCAATACTGCACATTGTAGATGCAGAATAGGTGAGTAAGAGTCAAACTGGATTATTTTTCTGCTCCTCCTTTTATCCTTCCTCTTCCTTTTCCAAATGTGAAATGCTAAAGGAAACAAAGACTCATTTAATGGCTAAGTGTAAGGTACTTTCAATGCGGTGGATTCTCGTGTGTGGAGTGTAAATGAGGTGTTAACACAACTCCTGGAGTAGTCCTTTGATATAGGTTTATGGTCAGCAGCCAGCATCGCCACCCAGCATATGCTTAGCATGAGGCCCCATTCCATCTTCTGAACCCCAGGAAGAAGGTTTCAGAACAAAACCAAACCAGGTCAGAAGCAAACTGAACATTTGTTCCAGTGTTCTCTACTGTGCCTAACATTTCAAAGAAGATGCCAGTACCCACTTTTGTTTAACAAGCAAGCTGCTCACTGATGTCCTGTCCAGTGAGTTCTCTGACCAGCTTTGTGGCAAGCAACTGTACCACTTTGAATCTGTTTCTGGAATACGGGGTGAATAGTGGCCTTTGCAAGGTCCTAGAACAATGAATACACACACTTTAGTATGCATACAGCTGAAGTATGGTAAAACTGTACCCTGGATGTCATACACATTATATATTTCCTTCTGATCCCTTGACTTTATTCTCTAGTAAATAGATGTCATCCGGCCTCTATATCATTGGATGTCCCAATGACAAGTTCACGTTGTCATCTGACATGTTTACTTGGCTCCTGGTTTACCTCCCTTCATAGCAAAAGCTTTTTTGTTTATGTTTTTTTTTCCATGCTCCCTCTTGCATACCCTCTCTAAGCACTGCAACTCTACGTAAACACCCATGAAACTTAATCTCATATGCACAGGTTCAGCCAAAAGAAAAGGGATTCTTCCATTTTAATGAAAGGTTTTTTTTTTAAAAGCTCAGAAAGAACGAAATTTCCCTGGAACATTTATGTCAATAATAGTAGCTTATAAATAAGAATAATTAGTAAATTTATTCCAGTTTCATCCCAGAGTTTTTTTTTAATTTATTTATTACAGATGATCACAATGTTGCTGTATTCAGACACACCAGAAGAGGGCACAAGATCCATCATAGATTGTTGTGAGCCACCATGTGGTTGCTGGGAATCGAACTGGGGACCTCTGCAAGAGCAGTCAGAGCTCTTAACCTCTGAGCCGTCTATCTCTCCAGCCCCTTCCCAGAGTTTTAATTGCAGTCTAATCCTGAATAATCTAATCTAGAAGGAAATCCACTCAAACCCTGAACCCTAAGATTCACCAATGCCAAGTGTCCATGATGTCTTGGGTAGAATATATGTGTGGGGGAGGGTGGCTGATCATTGAGGATCTTACTCCATCATGTCCTGGACAGCAGGATAAATTCAACTTACTAGTGAGGGCTAACTGGTCCCAATTTCATGGAAAGTAGAAATTTCATATCCAGAAACTATGCAGAGCACCCAAATCTAAATTATCTCAGCACTTTCTCCTGAGTGAAGTCTAAATGGATGTCTTCATCAACTGCTGTCTCCTGTCTCACCTTCAAGTCAATTCCTGTGTGCTAAAAAACATTCCAGGCACAAAACAGAAAGCCTTTTGCTCTACCTGGATGAGCAAAGTCCAAATTTAAAAGGCTTATGCCAATAAACTGGTGGCCAAGCACTAATGATGATTTATGAGGCCTTTGGCTGGCACTAGTAGCACTTATGATCTAAGAATTAAAGAGGATATAAAGAGGTGATGGGCTGGCTCACTGTTCCAGCTACACAGTAAAGTCTTGATGGCAGGCACCACCACGCCTCTCCGGTGCACAAGCACTTTGGTGTGATCACCACATTCCAGCTGTGGATTTGGCTTTTCAGAGTAATCCCAGCTTAGCCATGTGTAAACTCAAATAACTGGTTCTGCAATTTTTGTGGATTATTTTTTTCTTTTCTTTTTTCTTCTCTTGTTTTGTTCCCCTTCCTAAACCTCTGCCTTAAGGTATACAGAGAAACAAAAGAAAGCTAAACACAAGGTAATAGGGAAAGATGGTATTTGTGTACTTAGCATTCATGGTTCTGCATTACTTGGGAACAAGTCATGCCATACAGAAATGTGTCATCTTGCCAAAGTCTGGGTCATTGTGCCCACAGTTTCACATGCCTACATGGAGTCAGCTAGCTAATCATGTCATTTTGCAAAATTTTATAGAAATAATTTTCTTATACTGTTTTCTTCTTGCCTTGTGCTCCTAGGAATTAACCCAAGGCTTGCACATGCTAGAGAAGAGTGACTTCACAAGCCTTATTCTATGTATGTGCATACCTCTGTGTGTGTGTGTGTGTGTGTGTGTGTGTGTGTGTCTAAGTTTGAGAAGTCATTCTTTTGAAAATCAGGCACCATTTAATCTGAATGGAGATCACCACTGTCTCTAAACACTAGCATGATAATGTGTAATGGATTCTCCTGTGTTCTTAGGACACAGTGCGATGAGCCACGCTCCTTACCTGCCATCCATTCTTAGATATGGTAACACCTTAGGGACAAATGGCCAGCTGTAAACCTATCCTGTATATCTGAGGCCTTGCTTCTTTACTCTCCTGAAGTTAAAAACTTCCCCCAGCATTTCTCATAGAAACCCAATGATCTATCATTTGACTGTTTCTGTAATGAGACCACAAAATTTGAAAATCAAACGGAAATGGGCTCACAGAGAAACAGGGATTATGTTTTCTCACATACCTGAAATAATAATATAAACTTTTAAAGGTATGAAACCTTTTTCTCTGAAACATCCCGCATTAAGAAAACTCAGGATGAAAGAGAAAAAAACTGAAGTATTAAAAATTTCCCAGTAAAGTGTTAGAGAAAACACTCAGCCTACCACAGTAGAGAGTAAATCAAAACTGTGCAGTGGGTTGGGAAGACGAATATGGGTATGGAAAAGTCCAAGGCAACTAAATTTCTCATGCACAGATTCACCAAACAAAAGAGCACCACAGAAAGGACTTTAAACCTTCAGAGGGTCTCACTCAACTCTTTAGCTTGGTGACCATTAGGGCATGAGAGGGAAATGCTGACCCAGAGAAGAGAGACAGAGAAATCCTTGGGCCTAATGGTAGGCAGGAATAATCGACTTTCCCACAAAGAAGTTAGGAAAAGCCTTGTAAATCATAAGGTACCTGAAAGAGTACCCAGAAAAGCAACACAACTCAGTTGTCACACAAAACTGCCCCAAGATGAAATGCTTCCCCAGTTAGGCCTGATAAAGCATAAAAACAAAACATGAAAAAAATGCCTATTTCAAGTAAATTTGCTGGCATAGCATGTGACTCCTGATAAGAATACAAGGATATCCTGTACCCGACAATGTAAAATTCTTGATGCCTGGCATTTAATCAAAGTTTACAAGGCATCAAAGAAACAAGAAAAATAAGCTGTAATCAACTAATCAAAGCCAACCCAGAACTGTAACAGGTGTCAAAACCACGAGACAAGGACATTAAATTCATTTATATAACTATATTCTTATGTTAAAAACATAATGAACAAGGTGAACATTTAAAAGAGATACACAGAAGGACACCAGAATCAAATTTCCAAGGGAAAATAACAGTATGTAGTGTTTCTTAAATGTAATCAATAGAATGCCATGGGTTACATATAGCAAAATAATAGTAATAATAATTGTAATAGTAATAATAAAGATATCAATGTAAAATGAAGCATAGAGAATGGTAGAAAGAGAATCTGAAGAGAGCTATGGTACAGCTTTGAGCAGCTTAATATACGCCTGATTAGAATCCCTAAATGAGAGTCTACAAGGATGGCTCAACAATAAGATACCAGGGATCAATTTTGAGCATCCATGTCAGTCAGTATACAACTGCCTGTCACTCTACCCTCCTCTTGCTTCTGTGAACACTGCACTTGCATGTACATACCCACACAGTGACCCCCACACACATACACACACGCACACATACAACCCACACACACAATCGAAAGTTATAACTAGTAAAAATAAAATTTTTAAAAGTCACTGAAAGAATCAATAACTATAAAAATGTATCAAGAAATAATGACAAAAAGGTTTTCTATCTGGTTTAAGACTTTCATCATTTAAGTTGATAACTGATTGTATAGAAAGGCATATAGAATTATTAGTCAGTGCTTGAGAAAAAAAGCACAGCAGAGAGGGAGGTGGCAAGCTGAACTTACCAAAATCAAGTATTGTGTCCTAAGTCCTGAGACAAGCAGGCACTCAAGGAGCAAGACTCAAGGTCATATTGGCATTGCTCTCCCGAGGCTGCCATGACCAGATACCATAACCCAGGCGGATTTAAGACCTGAATCTCTGCCCATCTCAGTCCTGGCAGTTGTTGGTGATGGCTGGCAACAATTCTAGATACAATATTCTTGCCTCTGTCATCATTGTAGGGTAGTCTCCCAAGATGAATGGGGAAGGACTCTTTGTGCTTTTTCTCTTCTCATGAGAATGTCAACCACCAAGTTGTGGTCCACTTCATTATCAACTTAACACTAATTAAAATTTCAAAGATCTTATTTCCAAATAATATCATTTCATGAGATGCCAAGTAAAACCTGAGTTTAGGGCAGAAAGCATATTGCTCAACATGGTACATTCTCCTTGCTATGTAGCCTCTGTGAAACTGTGTCTGTCCTTATGGCCTTAATACTTTCTCAGCTGATGAGTGACAACTGTGCAGGCAACATTGCCACTGGAACTTCAGTCCTGTACATATACTTACTAAGCATGTTCCATGGGAAGTGCCAAAGCGACCTCAAACTCTTTGTGCTTCTGACTGAACTCACCACTCCCTTCCCTCCCCATCTCCCCAGTCCTTCTAAACTGGCTTCTCCTTCTACATTCAGTATCTAAAACAAACATGAAAAAAATCACAGTCCCCCTTTTGATTGACAGAATTAGGCTTACCTATTATTGAATTTCAAATACACTGGGTTTCCAGCGTGAAAACCACACCATTCCTATACTAAAAACCTTGAAAAGGCCCGTCGCTGCTTTTATAAGATATTCAGTCCCTTAGTGTGTGCTGCTTGTCCTTTCTGCCTGGTCCTTCCTGCCCTTAGTTCATCTGTGCTGTTTTAGCCACATTGAGCTCTGTCAAACAGTTCCTCTAAACACCACGTTTGCTCTTCATTCTGGGCCTACACCTTTCCCCCTACCCAATAGATACCCCATTTCGCACTTCATCCACTCTCCCTGCTTCAGTCAGAATTATTGATTTTCCAGTCCTTCATGTAACCCTGAGCTGGTGCCCTTTCTGGGATATTATACAGTGTGTGCACTGAGCCACCACCCCCATGATTATTTATACAACTTTTTAGCCATTTGGACTTGCCTGGATAATAAAATCCTTCACCGTCCAAATTATGTCAAACCCTCAGTCCTCATTCTAAACAAATAAAGACACACTAAACATATGCTTTATGAATAACTGCCAGGAATACTAAATGAAAGGTTATGGGAAAATGAACTCAGCTAAAACATCAGGTAAATCCCCCCATTCCACCTTGTATGTCATTGGACAAACTCACATAGAATATCTAGTACCTTTTAGCTCTAACAACTACTTCAGGGCCATTGATGATTAAACTCAGATGCTATAATAAGATGACTGATTATAAAACAAAGAAAAATATAATCAACTCGCAAAACTCACACTAATATAAATAGAATCATAAATGTACATTGAAAATAGCTAACCTTGTTCAGAGGCAAGGAACAAAAACATTGCTAGTGGAGAAATAACGTAACTTCCCACATCATAGAATGTTTGCTCTGGTCTTCCTTACTCTTTTCCTTTCTTTACATCTTTCTTTTCCTTACTTTCTTTCTTTACTTCCATTTCAAATGCTGCCCACTCCTGGTCTACCCACAGGGTTCTTCCCCCATCCCCCATCCCCCATCCCCCATCCCCCATCCCCTTATCCTCTGACAGGGTGCACCCTTGGGTATACTCCTACCCTGGCACATCAAGTCTCTGCTGGGTTGGGTGCTTCCTCCACTGAGGCCAGACAAGGAAGCCCTGTTGAGGAACAGATACACATTCAGGCCATAGCTTTAGGGAGAGCCTCTGCTCCAGTTGTTTGGAGGACTCACATGGAAACCGAGCTGCACTTCTGCAACATATGTGCCAGGGATCTCGGTCCAGCACATGTATGCTCTTTGGTTGGTGGCTAAGTCTCTGAGAGCTCCCAGAAGTCTGGTTAGTTGACTCTGTTGGTCTTCCTAAGGAGTTCCCAATGCCTTCAGGGCCTTCAATCCTTCCCCCATCTCTTCCATAATAGTTCAATGTTTAGCTGTGGGTATCTGCTTTTGTTTTAATTAGCTGCTGAGTAGAATCTCAGAAGATAGTAATGCTAGGCTCCTGTCTGCAAACATAACAGAATATCATTAATAGAGTCAGGGATTCATGTTTGCCCATGGGATGGGTCTCAAGTTGGGCCAGTTATTGGTTAGCAATTCCTTCCATCTCTGCTCCATCTTTGTCTCTGTACTTCTTTTAGACAGGACAAATTTGGGGTCAAAACTTTTGTGGGTAAGTTGGTGCCCTTATCCCTCCACTAGGGGTCCTGCCTGGCTGCAGGAGGTAGCCTCTTCAGTTCCATGTTCCTACTATTATCCATCTCCATTAAGCTCACCCACATCTCAGGTCTCTGGAACAGAGGGCCAGGAGAATGAATGGAAATCTGCAGCTATTCTGATCTTTCTAAGTAAGAAATTTGTCCTCAAAACTGGGCCCAAGTAGATCATCCACTTGGCTGAACTACGGAGTACTAGACAAGAGTTGTGACAACGATTGTCAAACAGTTAAAGGTTTGCCATCCAGAAGATCAAAACCATGTGTCGTTTCAGAGGACTGAATTGGGATCAAGGACTAGAAAAAAAATTAAATTTTTACTTAAGATTTACACTCAAATGTGGTATTCTGTTTTATGTAGCTTCCACATCATGGGAAACATTCAGAGAGAAGCTACCTGGGTAAAGCAGAAACAGTAACTATTGTCTATTCAGCACCTATAAGCTAACCAGGCAATGTGAATCTCATTTGCACAGATACCTCTTAAGCCTTGCTGCAGTTCTGTGAAATCAGTGCTCTTATTTCCAGTTTTACACATGAGCTAAGGTTGATAGAGAAAAGGCATTTGACCAATATTATGTGTGTAGGTGAAAAAAAAAAAAAAAAGACAGAGACAGGAACTGAAGACAGGCCTCCCTTCTGACTCTTGATTTGGACCACCATCCTTCTTAAGTCCACCCCTCTCAAGGGTTAAGCTCCTCTAAAGCTGGTTTTTAGTCTTCAACCCATTGCTTCAGATGCAAAGAATTTAATTATGAATGTTCCATAGAAAGAACCTGAAATCTCAAACTGACAAGCGAATGGCTTGTCTGCAGCAAATATAAAACAACATTTTAAACCTTATACCTCTATAACATTTTAAATACACTGATAAAATATGGCATATCTATCATATTTCATTCACCTCTATTGCCTTTGTGACCTTATATTCTTCATCATACTGTCTTTCAGAAAAGGCATATTTCATTTCAGGTTACTGTATTTCAAAAAGATTGCAATTTGGAGACTAGATAACATTTGATTTTACAATCTACTTTCCGCTATTAGGGATAATTACTTAATCCCTTCTGGAATCTACTACAGAAGTTAGTGGCTTCCCTGAGTTAGAAAAAAAGCAAGTAGTGTTTCCTGGGAATTTTTTTTTATAGTCTGTGGTAGGTTAATACTCTCCAACCCAAACAAGCTCAGACACAGGACAATTGAGAAAGGAATGTTTCCGCACAGTATTTCATTAATATTTCAGTTTGACTTACAGATACAGCATCCAAGGCCCTTCCATAGCTAACATCATTTTAGTCTGTATTCCAACAAGCTGGTTTTACCAGTGAAAGGCAGTGTCATCTTCTCATCCATATTCATTATCATCTAAGCCTCTCTTCCATCAGTCCTCAGCATCCTTCCCCAGTCAGGCTTCTCACTTCCCACCTACTCCATGATAACCATCTAATGAACTCGTCTTGAGCTCTGATATTCCCCTATCTGATTCACCTTTCAAATAACAGCTCTGAACATTTCACCTTCCTTAACAAAAAGAAAAAATGAGTGGATTTGAATTAACTATAAAATGACATCTAAAACTCTGTGAGGTGACACTTACCCATGAACCCAGAACATGGAAAACCTTGTGAGGTAACACTCACCTGTGAGCCCAGGACATGGAATGCTGGGGTAATAGGATAAAGAACCAGGGTCATGCTAGGCTGCACAGCAACTACAGGCCAGCCTGGGATATATGAGATCCTGTATCCAAAAAAAAATTATATATATGAGAGAGACAAAAATACAGAAAGATAGAAAGATAGAGAGAGATGCATGAACTTTTAGATGATAAATAAGTCCAAATGTTGACTTACTTATTTTAATTTCAGGCAGCATAAAGAAGTCTAAATACCCTGAATGACCTTCCTAGACAAAATACAACCTACATGCTCACTTAAAATATTATAATAGTATTTTAAAAACAATTGCTGGAATATCATTAAGAACTATATCAGAACCAAAACAGAAAAGAGGCAGGCATGGTGGATAGAGGGCAACCGTGTATCCCAGAATGCTCTCCTGACCCTGCTGCTCTGATGTTCCCCTTTAGTGACTATAGTACAAGTTAGAGGTACACAGTACTCAACCAGAAGTGATGGGGAGCTCCCACACAGAGAATTTAGAAGGGTATACCCCTTATTGTAAAGTTAACAACCTCTCAGACACAAAGAGGAAAAGGGGAATCTTGTCTAAAATACACAGATCTTGATGCTGATGGAGAAGAGGATGCAGATTTGAGAAGCTGGAGTTCTCTGGGTATCATGGATGGGAATGCAAATGCACTTAGTACTGAAAATCCTTCAGATGAGTTCATGTTGCTACCAAGAGAGATATCTCACAAGTAGAAGGTAGTCAAAAAACTTCCCTTATTTCAGGCCTTAAAAAAATCCCAGTTATAGATCCAGAGAATCAGCCCATAATGAGAAATCTGAAATGAATAACATGTCACTGTGACCAGGAGCAAGCAGAAAATGGAGGTACAAAATCTAGTATGTAAAGATTCCAGATACCACTGTCTCACAGATTATAAACATGGTTGATAGAGACTAAGAATTTTTAGTTTGAAAATAGAGTTTGGTGTTTGGATATGGGATAGATTCCTAGGTGAGGCAGTCTTTGGATGGCTTTTCCTTCTGTCTCTGCTCCACTCTTGTCCCTGAATGTCCTTTAGAAAGGAACAATTCTGTGTTACTATTTTTAGATGGGTGGGTGACCCCATCACTCAACCAGGGGACGTGCCTAACCTCTGGGTATGGTCTCTACAGGTTTTCTCTCCCTTTTGTTGGGTATTTTAGCTAATGACATCCCTGTTGGATCCTGGAAGCCTCTTGCTTTCCTGGCATCTGGAACTTTTCTAGTGGCTACCCCAGTTCCCATCCACCACTGCTACACACCTCCATTTAATTTCCTGACTCTCTGTACTTTTCCCCTGTCTCCTCCTACACACCAGACCCAGACACTATTGCTAATGGCAAGAAGTGCTTACTGACAGGAGCCTTGTGTGGTTGTCCCCTGAGAGGTTGTGCCAGAGCCCGACCAATACAGATGTAGATGCTTTCAGCCAACCATTGAACTGAGCATGGGGACTGCAATTGAGGAGCTGGGGAAGGACTGAAGAAGCTGAAGGGGTTTACAACCCCATAGGAAGAACAACATTATCAACCAACCAGACCTCCCAGAGCTCCCAGGGACTAAACCACCAACCAAATAGTACACATGGAGGGACCCATTGCTCCAGCTGCATATGTAGCAGTGGATTTACTTATCTGGAATCAATGGGAGAGGAGACCCTTGGTCCTGTGGATGGCCCAAGGTAAGGGAATGCTAGGGCAGTGAGGCAGGAGTGGGTAGGGGAGTGGGTAGGGGAGTACCCTCATAGAAGCAGGGGGAGAGGGGATAGGATAGGGGTTCTGGAGGGGAAACTGGGATGGGGGATAACATCAGAGATGTAAATAAAGATTACAACCAATAAAAAAAAAGAAAGGAAAAAAGAAAATGGAAGAAAGAATATTGAAGTGTAGAACAGGACATAAGAGATTTGGGCTAGAAAAAGTGCTCATCTGTAAATGAGAACATAAGCTAAGTGTCACCCTCTACCCCCATTCCTCTGCCATCTAAATCCCTCCATCCCGCGGGATATTCTCTAAACCTTCTCTGAGCTTCTTTGTGCCAATTCTACTCATATTTCCGCCATTTCTTCAACCCAATTCCTCTTTCTTTGTATCTAAATCCTTACCCATTGAGCCTTCATTTACTTACTTACTTACTTACTTGTTCATTTTTGTTGTTTAATCATTGATTTTTAACTAGCGCCAGGTGTTGAACCCAGACCTCCGCCATACTAAGCTGAGTTACATACCTCTAGCTTACAAGTCATTCCCAATGCCCCCTATTTAATGCACTCACTGAACCCATCCTATGCTCTATGGCAAGATGCATTGCCAAAAAAAACCTCGCAACAAAAACAAACTCATTAAAATCTCTTTTTCAGCTCTCCTAGGAAGAGGAGACATGATGTGAGATAGGTAGCAGGTGTATTAGGATGGTTTGGGTGGGATCCTGCATAGGGAATCTAAAAGACTATTTTTAAAACTGTCATTTGCATACGGGTTAGACAATAATAGAATGGATACTGAATTGAGTGGGGAGTGGAGAGTAAAATGGAAAACACAAAGAACAAAGACAGGAGAGATGAAAGATGGGAAAGATACAAAGAGGATTACAAATTCAGATTGCTTTTCATGACAGAAAAAATGTTTGCTGAAAAACAATATGGACAGATAGATGTATGAACATCAAGTATTGAGCATACTTTAATGTTTTCTTGCTCTCTCTCTTTCTTGGATAACACCAAAATGGTTTCAGTTTTTCAAAGAAGATTTGGCATGGAAGGGTCCTGTAACATAGCCTGGCCACTTAGGGGATTTAGGGAAAAGAATGTAAACCATCTGCGATCCTGATGTTTCAGAACTGCCTGCTGCCCAGATTCGGTAGCCTTTCCCATGGAATTATAAAAAGCATTGTATGACAGATAGTCTCTGTCCTAATTATGTAATTACACAGTAGGCATGAACAGCTGAAGAGCAGCCAGTCCATGCTCTCTGTACAATTCCTGCCTCATCGGCAGGACGATGGGCTCTCACTGTACCATGAAGCACATGTTATCCCCATAGAATGAAAGCTTGGTTCTCACACTGGATTAGAACATACATGATCAAAGCAACAGAGATCAAATCAGAACTAATTCCAAGCTTAAGCTTGGTCAGGGAAAAAAACAAGTGACTTATTATTATTATTATTATTATTATTATTATTATTATTATTATTTTAAAACATGGTTAAGGAATTTTTTCTTTAATTTGTTCTTCTATTCTGTCCAACTGCAACTGCCAAAGCCAGAATATTCAAGTCCATGCCAGCAGATAAAGATATTGAGGACAAACACCTAACTTTTCTAGGTGTGAAGCTAATGCAAGTTATGAAACCTAATGGAAAAAAAAATCTCAGTGCTGAGCTCAGTCAGTAATCAATCATGCATTTTATCAACTCTTCTGTACCCTTGGTGTCAAGAGACGTTATATGTGCGGTGTCCTCAGACACAGCCCTGCCTTCCTGGTTACAGAAAGCAATTCTGAGTGTGGAAAGGATCATCACTGTGGTTCGTTCTAGGAACGGCAAGATGAAGAGTCACAGAAATAAAGCCATTCACCAGCTCAGCTCGTGAAAATATGGCATCCTTGCAAACACTGTTATCAGAGTACCAGAGGAATAGAAGCACAAGAGATGACCAAGGTTATCAGGGAAGCTTCCTGTGACAAGCAGGTGACTGTAAGGCATCTGTAGTAGAACTGTGTGCTGGCTTTAATTATCTGTCTCTAGGGAAACCACACCCCAAATACCAAAGGTATTTGTATTGAAATGGAACACCATGAGAGTGGGTGTCCAAAATGAACAGAGGTGAAATAACACATTAAAAAAATGTGCCTCCGAACCTTTTCAGGGCAAAGCACCTTGCACCTAAGCAGAAGGGAGCCATTTCTTCTTTCTCTGTTCATTTTACTTCTATATGGCATGGCCTGTCTCCATTGTGTGGGGCTCTGTTTAACCAGCTGAGGCTCTGGTGGCAAAGCCTATGTCTTAACTACTGCAGCAGCAGATCTTTCATGGCTATAACACATACCCACTTAGGTGCTGAAAAGATCCAAGACCTATTCTTGGGCCACTGGGTACAAATTGCAGAAATGGCTTGCTCAGACTCATGAAGAAAAGTCGCTGACTTCCAGCTCACTGATAAGGTCATTCTTGCTGGATGATCCTCCAGTGGCAGAGGTTAGGGGGTAGGGGTGGGGTGGGAGGGTGGGGGTGGGAGGAAGGTAGGGGCTGCTTAGTGGAGAACTAGAAGCGTCTGGTCCAGAGAAATGGCTTCCCATTTCACATGACATCCAAGAGTTATCAGTCCCTGTAGTCCCACCGTATAATAAGAAGTCTGTAGCTTTCGTTCTGGAAAAATTATTAATCATTTGTGGCTGAAAAATGAATCAGTGAAGTTAACCTAGGTTGTCAGGTTTGATTTATCTGGAGGTAAACAACATTCTAAGAGGATTTAGTGGGCTAGTGTTTAGTAAAAGGGTCTGTCCAGGTCGGAACACTACATAGATTGAATGTCCAAACATTTAAAAGCTCTTTTATCATAGTAGTGAATACAAAAGTGACAGCCATCATTTGGTAACCTTAGAATGTCCCAGCTATTTGTAACAGACTTTCAGTAGCAAATCCAACCCCTTATCAAGCTGGAGTTAAATAAACGTCAAGGTTTATTTTCTGATTTTAAGATTAATATTGAACAGCTCTGGTTATAAATATATTTTTCCTGAATAGACTGTTAAATTGCAATTATTTGGAAGCATACCTGAAAGGAAGAGAGAAGAGAAAGGGGAGATTTGTTTTTGTCCCCTTTTTCGTTTGTTTCATTAGGTTGCTGCTTTCTTCCTCCTGGTAACACTTCTCCATACTTCTCAGTGGCTACAGTGATTTGCTACACTGGCCACCTGTGCAAGGCAGGCACCTGCCTCGACAATGTAATTTTTAGCAAAGATTTAAATTGCAAAGTAGAATCCCAAGTTCCTCTGCCAAAACAAGCTTGCTTGTCTTCTGAAGAAGGGCATGCTGTCTCAGAAGGAAGACTTCCCCGTGTGGTACTCAAAACTTAAACTTACTAGCAGATTTCTCTCTGTGTCTCTCACCAACTCCTCTTCTCTCTTGTCAGCTTGTTCAAGGTTCTATCTCCAAGGAGACTTCAAGGATAGGGAAGGCCCCTCTCAAACATGAACTTGAACTTTTCTTAGACCTATTTGAGGGCTTCTTTTGTGAGAAAACCACCAAAGTTCTGGGTGTTTCAAGTTGTGGAAATATAAAATGTAGATTTTGATCTTGTAGGTTCAATAAAAGGTTTTACAATTAGCCCTGTAAAGGGTACCCTTCCCACCACCTCTCCTTTCTTCCTGTTCCCAGAGTGCAATAGGAAGCTACTGAAGGAGCCAAGGCTCTAAATGAAGAGAGATTTCTCTTTGAATCCCTACTGGTCCACAGGGATCATCTAACCATCATGATATTTCTTTCAAGATAACCTGTTAACTTAGGATCTACCAATGGATAACAATTAATGTTGATTCTCCTAACTCAGGGAAATTGGCTAAGTTTCCTGTATCAGGCTTTATTTTCCTCCTTTTGTACGGGCATAAAGTTCAATTAGACAGTTGTTGTTTGCCTCCAATGTATCCCACGTATTATACCTTTACAGATGTCTTACCAAGTGGGTCAGTGTTAGAATTCATAGGTATTGCAGCTAAGTAGGAAGACTTAATTGCACCCCTCTCTTGGTTGCTAGCAGTTTCTGATACCATGGAGGCTAGACCACAGAAGGGGATTTTCAGGTTAGACATAGCTTGAACAATCCATGTACTGTATCCTATGCATGTAGTGTCTTCAGCCTTAAGCACAATTTAGACCTTAACCTCTGAGAGGTAAACAAGACTGTAAATCAGGTTAAATAGATGTGCTTCCTCAAACACTTCATATTTCTTTATTTTTGAAATCCTTTCTTCTAGTTTGGTGAACTACATCCATGTATGACATAGCATTACCTATAGTCACTCAAATATACCATAGTATTCTAGAATTCTTATGCTCTCCCACTGAATCTTAGAGACAACTAATAAACTTTCTCCACCTCTCCTTTCCTCTATGATACCTATTGTGGTAACCACCATTCAGAACTTCTTAATTAATGTTCTTCTATAAGACCAACTTCACTAGGTCTCACTTATCAGGGTGGTCATGTGTCTTTTTGTGCCTATTATTATGTATATAATTAACATAATAATACATGGTTCCATCCACGTTCTCACAAATGACAAGGTTTGTATGTATGAATAGTCGTCCATTGTGCAGATGGGTCAAATTTTTTTAATCCATTTACCAACTGATGAACATGTGAATTTCTTCTATTTCCCAGCTACTGTGAATAGTGCTGCAAAAGAGAGAGAAGTCCAGGTGCTTCTTCAGCGTACTGCTTTTATTTCCCATGGATGGACATCCAGCCATGGGGCTGTGGAGCCATATGGCACTGCCATTGTTAATATGTTAGGAGCATTTACTGCATACTTTCAACACCATTTCTTCTCACAGCTCCCGTATTCAACAATTCAATAAAACCAGTAAAATTAGCTAAGATGTTCATTTTAATGTCTTATTCTTAATTAACCAACAAACAAGATTTTCATTTTTAAAAAGCAAGTCTCTTGGTGTGATATCTATTAAAATTGTTTGTTTAGATGCATTTTAATTAATTTCACTAGGAATGGAGCTAGGTTTATCCCTGCTACGAACAAAAAGTTTCTTAGGTTTAAATTTCTAAAGTCCTTTCTTAAAGTGCTCTAGAATTGCATATGATTCCTTTTTGAACTTGACTTCTATCTTTTAAAATCATCTTAATTTATGGTAATATATGCTATCTCATGTTAAATGGAATAAATTGCCTGTAAGGGAAGAAAATGCACTTAAGTGTTATAGAAATCAGAACTCATTCGTATTTCCACATTTTTTTCCAAAGAAAAACTTTGAAATATTAGCAGTTAAAACTTCCTCTCAGGGTTTGAGTCTCAGCAAGCAGCATTATTTGATTTGGAGTGCTTGGGATTTTTATCTGGCATGTGGAAAAAAAGAAAAAAAGAACCCCAACCAGCCAAAGAATAATTTATTAGTTCTGTTTTACAGGATGCATCTGGCTGTAAAAGCAATCAACTCAATATATCAAGGTCATATTTCATAACTTCTAATTTCTATATAATTGATAAACTCACCATTTGTAAGATGACAATTTTTTTTGCATGTGAAGCCTGAGGGTGGGGAGGAGGGCAAGGAGGAAGGATGAATGAAAACTCCCCTAAAACAAGGGAGCCAAATGGTCTGAGAGGATCCATTGAGTACCAAGCCACAGTGCACTATGTGAGGAGATTGTCTTGCTGAAGGTAGCCCACACTCCCCCTACTTTTTTTTTTTTTTTTTTTTGGAGTGATTTTTCAATAAGTTTCCTTCACCATGCTTGTGCTGTTGCATATTTAAGATTTAAAATGAATCTTTATTTTACTCAAATCCTAGATAAGAGAATAATCATCTATAATAATACATGGTTGATAAATGGCAGGGAATTTGCTGCAATGGAGGAAAAATAAGAGTGGGAGGATACAGGGACGGAAGAGTAAACAAGAGAGAAAGAAAAGGGAAAGAGTGAACCAAGCTCTCTCTTGAGAAAACGGAGCTTGTGTTCTGGTCTGGGCCTTGCTTCTGCTTCTGCTTAAAGGAGAGGCTCTTCCCAGTTGGCTGACCTTACAGAGACAGTGAAATTGGGAGCCCAGTCTGCCTTCTACCTAACAGATGCTCATGCAGACTTCAATTTTAACTCTTATTCAAGAACCCCACACATGTATAATATAGTCAACTATTCAGTGGCCCAAGTTCAGTTCCCACTAACACTAAGCATTCATTTAGTCTTTGTCTCTATATTAATAAAGATACATTTTTGAGACAGTGTTTCATTATCCCTGGCTAAATTGAAACTATGTAGAAATAGGCTAGCCCGTAACTCATAGAGATTTACCTTTCTCTGCCTCTTTGCTTGTATGGTTAAAGGCATGTGGCAAAGACAAGTCTTAGGTCTTAGAAGACGCAATTTTTAATACTCTTCTAATCACATTAAGCCAACACTAAATCAATGGTATAGTTTTCTTTACCTGAATAAACATATAAAAGATTGGTCAACTAACAATATACCAACCCCAGAGAGATTAAGCCCAACAAAAAGCTAAGTTGACAATTAGAATTTATGTCTGTGTCTTCTTCTCTGGTCTTGAGAAAGAATTCTAAGAGCCTTGCATACTATTTGGCTACATATCATTTTCATTTCATTTGATACCAGAGAACAGAAGAAGCACGTAATGAGTGATGGTTTTCCTCTTTATAGGATGGGAAGCAAGCTGGGCTGCACCTGTTGTGATTCCCCTGATGCTTCAGGGCAGAACTGTGAGCAGTAAAGTTTTGTATTAAAAGTAAAGAAAGTCAGAATGAAAATCCATTGGCTAATTTGATGTAATTCTGCTACATCCGGAGTAAAGGTAACTCTACTGAGAGTTCTATATCAAAATGTACCTGCCCTTCCTGGGACCTTGCAAGCCAGAATTACAACGTGGGGGCATAGGTTTCCATCAGAAATAAAACTTTATTAATTGTGAATATAACCCTAAACTATATCTTATAGAAAACACACACAGAAAATATTAAAAGTGAACTCCATTGTCAAGGTTCATAATCTTTTGGTAAATGACATGTTTTGTCTACTGTATGTTGTTTTCCTTCTGACCCGTGGCACACTACATGTGGCCCCAGCTAAGAGACTTCTCTCTGTTCAGCTTCCCTCTTTTAGAATTCAGACAGAATATTCAATTTCTTCAGCCTCATCAAAAAAAAATGTATGCATATATGGAAATTTCACAGTGAATTGCATTGGTTTGTACAATCAATATGAGTTAATAATTATAATTAAAAGGGAAAGTAACTGTTTTAATGGGGTAGGCAATAGATACCTATAATAGCCTTCCTAGGCATCAGAGTAGAAAGCCATACCACCAAGACGGAACCTACTTGCTTTCCTTTGTCTGCCTTTTACAGTAATGCTGGCCTCATGTGAGAAGATGCATAGGCACCTGCCTCTTTCCCCCGAAGGAATAAACACATTATAAAACAGCAGCAGGCTGGTTATATGTGACTTCTCATGTGGGCTTTTCTTGCATGAGATATTTTATTTCTTTTCTGAGATGCATGAGAATAAGTTGTTCCTGTGTGGAAGGAAGTCACTCCTGGACTCTCTGTTGAGCGTGGCATAAGCAAATACAACACATAATAGGTAGCTAAGAAAGAACACACGCTGGTGAAAAAGCGCACGGGCGACTTGACTGCCTGTGTTCCCTCTTGACTCGTCAATCTTACCCATCAAGCACGAAGCCTGTTCCCATGGACTCCTTACAGACCCAGAAGTGATGGACATTTTCTCAAGAGACCTAACAACAATGTGTCAGAAATATTTCTCCCAAGTTTTCATTGTGTTTCTTTGCAGTGAGACTGAAAATTTGACACTGCATTCACGACAAACGAAATCAAAAGACCACCACTCCGTTTTCTAGATTTCACAATTAATGGGAGCAAAACCAACGCAATAAATTCTGTGGCATGGGAAAATTGACACAAACATTGTGCAGTATCAATAAATCACGGTTCATTTTCACAAATGGAGTTTGTTTCAATTCTCAGCTGTTGGACAATGATTTGACTTGGAGCAGAGGCAATGGAGTCGGGTAACAGCTGAGATGTGCTTGTTTGAATGGGGCCGAAAGATCCATTGCAGGGTTTCCAAGAGTGTGAATTACAATTCCAGTGATATCAGAAGCAACTAATTCTGTTCTTTAGAAGTGAGGACATAAAAGAAGTTTGAGGTTTTCTTATTTCGAGCTTTAATTGAGGGCTAGGTTGTAATTCATTTTCATCCCTGAGTGAGTGGTAAAAACATACACAGCAGGTAATTCACACCACCTCGCAAACTGTTGGTGCAGTCAGAAGACTAATCAGAGGAAGCTTCCAATAGCAAATTATCAGCTACAAATTAAAACTCTGCCTCATGCTTGCTAAAAGCAGCCCTGCTTTTCACTGGCACCCATGTGAATATTAGTAACTGTTGGATTGCCACGGGAAGGAATGATGAGCAACTCTACCCGCTTACATTAAAGAAAGCCTCGCAAAGGTGTGAAATAAACTAGACTTCAAACAACGCGAAATTTTGGGCTTTAGGATGAAAAGTTGTCATAATACCAGGTGGGGTGGTGTTTATTCTGAGAATGGAATTTTAGTGTAACGCCCAACTAAAGAAACAAACAGATTCTGGGGAGAGTTTAAAACAGTTTGCATTGAAGTCCTCTGGGAAAGACATCTTTTTCAACCCTGTTTCTCAAAATAAAGACAGAGAACGTCAGATGACAATGATAATTAATTAAACTTCTGCTGTTAATTAATCTCAAGGAAATGGAGAGAGGGTAAGACTTTTTTTAAAAAAAAAAGAAGGGTCGTTGGTTTTTCCCAGGCTTTGTGCCATAACCTTGATGTAATTTACAAAGTATATTTTTAGCATTTAACCTTCTCAGTGATTTTTGCTTAAATGATGTTGAAAATTGTTTCAAGAAAGCTGCAAAGTGGCTATGATAATACATAAAGAGTTCAAAATGGCTGCACATGTCTGATAAATATATATGCTACATACGCAATTATGTTATTGGCTTAAATGACCATAATTGTACCTTTTGGGCCATGGATCCACTTTTAGTTTTGTCTCTCCCCAAACAAAGCTCTTGCAGCACAGTAGAAACAAGGGTGTACAAAGAGTAAAAATAAATAAATAAACAAACAAACAAACAAACAAACAAGAATTCTTTTTCGCTGTAATTCACTTCTTATACTCAAAATCTTGGTTTTTCTAAGTTATGAAATCAGAAGTACTGGAAAATACCTTACTGTGGATTGACTAGTACAAAATTTCCTTATAGGAAAAAGCTTCATGTGAATTCTCAGAGCTGCACAAACCTACCAGCAGAGGTGCAGCCTACCAGTCAGCTTTGTTTTCTAATCAAATGTCCCTGCCTCTAAAGGAAACACAGATAAATGATTCAAGGCTGCAAAGTTGAATTCTGAGTGCCAAGCTTTAAGCCCGTAGCAAATTTAAACTCTATAGCTGAAATCTCTGGGTAGGGGAGGAGTAAAGGGGTGGGTGAGAGAGACATTTAGAAAAGAAAATCTCTGGAAAGAACCTTGGGATCCACGTATAATATTCTCACTCTAATAACTGCCTCACAAGACATTCACTTTCTTAAATTCCCAGAAACACAGTGATCCTGGACCCTGCTCTAGTAAACACATAGATAGTCCTGAATCCAGGGGTACTCTTGAACCATCTCCTGGGAGTATACCTTAAGGAGCACTGTCAGACCAGTCTTGCAGAGAACAGAGGGCTTGTCTGTTTCTTATTGTTCTCTCTCTCTCTCTCTCTCTCTCTCTCTCTCTCTCTCTCTCTCTCTCTCTGTGTGTGTGTGTGTGTGTATGTGTGTGTGTGTGTGTGTTTGTCTTATCAATATTTTGTCATTTGAGGCAAAATTATCAGCAGTTTGGGAATGTGGGCCTTTCTGTTTTCTTCAGCACATGGTGATTTCTCTTTAAGGTCTCATTATCTATCACACTGCTGTCTGTATATATGACAGTGCTTTCATATGAAGGGGACTTCTTGGGATACTGGATATGAGGAGAATTTGTACAAAATCATGTCTGATTTGCAATTCAAATTTTCTTCACTCCTAGAAATTGGAGTCCACCTATGATCCCACAAACAGCATATCACCACAGCTATTATAAAGCCACAGTTCCTTGACACTAAGACTACAGAAGCCTACCTGGCATCCTCGAATTTGGGTTAAGATCCCCATAGAAACAGGAAACGAACCAGCACTGAACATCATCTACCTGTTTCAATTTGAAGGTTCCTGAAATTGTCTCAGAACTGTTAAAATGCTACTCAAGCATCATTAAAGCTCCTGGGATATCTATTTGATGGTTACTCAATCGATGAACACCCCCACCCCCACCCCACCCCACCCCCCCCCACACACCAAACTGTTCTCTAAAAATCTGTTAAATAGCTGGAAGGAACAACAAACTCATACATCAGCCCATTCTTTATGTTCTAAAGTGCAATTTATGGGGCTAAAAGAAAGTAAATGTCATACCTTTAATTTCATCAAAAGTTATGTACAAGTCTATTATACCAAATAATCGCATAACGGAGAGCAGCCACCTTTCTGCTCAGTGGGGTGCCATTTTACAGACTTTAAAATTCTCCAAGTTCAAGCGGCTTTCCTTCTAAATAATACATGTGCTAAATATGTCACATTAAAAGTGCTTTTGGCATGTAAATGATCCGTTTTCTCATAGAAATGCTTTTAAAAGAATCTGAGCTCACTTTTTTCCTTTTTTTTTTTTTTTTTTTTGGAAATTCTAAGTGCACTGAATTTCATTGTCCTACAGAACCATGCAGAGTTGAGCGAGGTGAGCTGCAGGGACAAGCCAGCCCTTGTCAGCCCGTGTATTTATGAATCATTTGAACTGTCAGAAGTCTCCAAAGTGTTCTATTTGCTTCAACCTTATTTTCTGTTCCAGTCCAGGCATAAAAATCTTCTCTTTTGTACTCATTTCCCTCTCCCCTGAAAACTCGGTGTTAGGAAGCAGTTACAGGTCTCAAAAGTTGGGGATTTGTTATTAGAACACAAGGCACATATAGAGATGAGCAACTTTTTTCTTTGTACTTATTTCATGTCTCCAACTCTCCCCCCAGGTCATCTTATCTCTAACCCTGAATGATGAAGCCAGTGTTTTGTGGGTTATTAAAGTATTTCTCCACAAAAATTCGGATTCAAAATTAATACTATGATATGAATAAAATGTAAAATAAAGACAATCTTTCTCATGCAGTTTCATTATACTGCTTCCTTCCCATCCTGTATGTGCAGCCACGCAAGCACTGAACTCAGAGCCCCTCCTCTGTGCTATATAGTAAAATTGGACATCATCTGCCTTCTGCCTTCAGAGAATTTCTGCTGTTACCTATCAAAATAGAGCAGTACAAAGTCAGCCTAATACCCTAATACAGTTCACAGAAATTGTTTCTCATACCTACTCAGCTTCAGGGAGCTTGTAGAGCTTGGACTTCACTACCCACTCTCTAAAGAACAGCTTCATTAAAAAAAATTAGATATGGGTAAGCAACACTGAAGACAAGCAGGTGCAGTGAAGTTGTCTTCCGAGGTGGGGAGACGGCTCTGTGGTTAAGTGCTCTATACAAGCATGAGGACCTCAGTTCAGATTCTCCTAAGTTCATGTGAAGCTAGATGCACTGATGCACATCTGTCATCCAGAGGTCCTGTGGATGCAATGATGCACATCTGTCATCCAGTGGTCCTGTGGATGCTGATGAGATAACAGATCTGCAGAAGCTCTTGGCTAGCTATGTGTACAGTGACAAACATTGTCAGACCGTGTGTCAGATAAGGCAGAAAGCATAGACAGAAAATGAAGGTTACCCTCTCACCTCCATATGTATACTATGGTATGTGTGCCCCTACACTCACAAAATACTGCACACACACACACACACACACACACACACACACACACCACAAATCACACACACACACATCATGTACTCAAAATTTTTAAATGTTATTTTTTTATTTATTCAACTATTTTTCAAAGATTCAAGTCTATCTAGTTATACAATACCAAGATGAATCTGTTCCTTAGTTTTTCCACTTTAGCAATTAGATATGTGCATATGAGTGCTTGTTTGAAAAATTAAATTAAATTAAATTAATGTATGGCTGGATCTAGCTAAATTGGTCCATAACATAACTGCTTAAATTGACAGAGCCCATGTTTTAAACCAAGTGCCTAATTTCTTCAACAAGATTTGGTCATCATGAAGAATGTTACAAGGGAGATAGCAGTGACCATCTTTACTTGTCAAAGTAGAACATGTTAGGGCACTAACACATGGTACTGCGTGGCTGGTGGCCAAGTCGATGCAATGACCATCTATCTCTCTTCTGTCCATAACAACTGACTGAGAGACTCTTCTGCCTGTTCTTCTCAAGAAGAGATTTTCTTGATAGAAGACCAAGAAAGTAAACTTAGGAAGAGAGTCTCACACCAATTCATCCTTGTCAGGTAGGGAACTCTTTTTGCCTCTGTTCTTCTAGCAAACTGAATGTGGACCCATTAATGAAAAACATTCTATAATCAGTGCCTAGGATGAAGAACATTTTTCCTACATTTTGTCTGCCCTTTATATTCATTTCCATAACACAGAATAATAAGAATTTTATTGGGCTGCCCATGGAGCCCAATTTTAAAAGGAAAGTCTTAAATCACACCAGATTTAGCTTGTAACTCATGTATAAACTCTGAAGTCAATTTTTCTGGATCAGTCCTTTTTACAACCAGTAGGAATCCTCCAGCAGCAGCGTTCCTGGTGTGAAGTGCAGCAGTGCTCCATTTTGTAAAACGTGGTCCTTGGCAGGGTGACTAAAACCTTGGCAAGCCTTCCTCTTTCCTCACGTGTATTTGCATATGAGCTTACTGGTTTCATTGCTCTGTCCGACACTCTGCAGAGTCACCCTGCCCCCACCCCCCGCCCCAGCTTAAACAGCCCAGTGCAGCAAGGGTTTTTATCAATTATCAAGCACCTTTAGAACAGGTGGAAATGCAAAACTTGCACCTTTTGTATTATAAATTAAAAAAAGAAGCCCTAAAATACAGTGAGAGATGCTCAGTTACTGTGTTTGTTGAGTGCATTTCTTTTTGGTAAAGCAGACATCTCTAACAGAGTAGACTCAGTACATTCTAAGGGGAGGCTACTAGTCCTTAGAAAGAGGTATAGCATGTGTCCTTTTTACCGGTTGGGCCATCTTCTGGATATATGCCCAGGAGAGGTATTGCTGGATCCTCCGGTAGTACTATGTCCAATTTTCTGAGGAACCGCCAGACTGATTTCCAGAGTGGTTGTACAAGCTTGCAATCCCACCAACAATGGAGGAGTGTTCCTCTTTCTCCACATCCTCGCCAGCAACTGCTGTCACCTGAATTTTTGATCTTAGCCATTCTGACTGGTGTGAGGTGGAATCTCAGGGTTGTTTTGATTTGCATTTCCCTGATGATTAAGGATGTTGAACATTTTTTCAGGTGCTTCTCTGCCATTCGGTATTCCTCAGGTGAGAATTCTTTGTTCAGTTCTGAGCCCTATTTATAATAGCCAGAAGCTGGAAAGAACTCAGATGTCCCTCAACAGAGGAATGGATACAGAAATTATGGTACATTTACACAATGGAGTACTACTCAGCTATTAAAAAGAATGAATTTATGAAATTCCTAGCCAAATGGATGAACCTGGAGGGCATCATCTTGAGTGAAGTAACACAATCACAAAAGAACTCACACAATATGTATTCACTGATAAGTGGATATTAGCCCAAAACTTAGGATACCCAAGATATAAGATACAATTTGCTAAACGCATGAAACTCAAGAAGAATGAAGACCAAAGTGTGGACACTGTGCCCCTTCTTAGAATTGGGAACAAAACACCCAGGGAAGGAGTTACAGAGACAAAGTTCGTAGCTGTGATGAAAGGATGGACCATTTAGAGACTGCCGTATCCAGGGATCCATCCCATAATCAGCTTCTAAACGCTGACACCATTGCATACACTAGCAAGATTTTGCTGAAAGGACCCAAATATAGCTGTCTCTTGTGAGACGATGCCGGGGCCTAGCAAACACAGGAGTGGATGTTCACAGTCAGCTATTGGATGTATCACAGGGCTCCCAATGGAGAAGCTAGAGAAAGTACCCAAGGAGCTAAAGGGATCTGCAACCCTATTGTTGGAACAACATGATGTACTAACCAGAACCCCGGAGCTCTTGTCTCTAGCTGCATATGTATCGAAAGATGGCCTAGTCGGCCATCAATGGAAAGAGAGGCCCATTGGACTTGCAAACTTTATATGCCCCAATATAGGGGAATGCCAGGGCCAAAAGAATGGGAATGGGTGGGTAGGGAAGTGGGGGGCGCTATGGGGGACTTTTGGGATAGCATTGGAAATGTAATTGAGGAAAATATGTAATAAAAATATTAAAAAAAAAGAAAGATGTATAGGATGGAAGACATCATTTGTAGATTGTTATTTTAATAACATTGCTACTCATTCAAAGATTGTGGACAAATACAAGTCACAGAATTGATAGGAATATATATATACATATATATATATATATATATATATATATATATATATATATATACACTCTGACCTATCAGAGTATCATGCCACTAGGCAGAAAGACAGATCAATGAAATACTGAAAAAATAGGGTATCTTTGCTTGCTATCAACTATTACAAAATATTGCAAAATATCAATATCAAAGGCAAGCAGGACTGAAGGAAGATTACGATACTTTTAGAAGCAAGACTTGATGTGTCTTCCAGCCAATCTTTTGATAAGAAAAACAACGAGCAACATCCACCAGGGTACCACACAACTTTTCTGCTGCCTCAGTCCCATACAGCAACTGCTTCTGGGCAATGTGGAGAAGGGGTGAGAGGATTAACTGAATTGATGGTGGCACTACCTTGATGAAAAACAACCTTACAGCTAACTGAGGTATCCCAAGATTTTAATTGCACAAAACCAAATCCCTTTTGATAGGAGAAGTTTCAAGACCCACCATGAAAGGAATTTTTTTTTAAAAAACAATCTTTTTGAATAATTGTATTACAAAGAGATTTTTGCTGTAATAGAAGTTCTAAAATTAAAATGTTTTTGCATAATTTGGTTTTTGGTTTGTTTGGTTTCTTTCTTTTTTCTTTTCTCTTTTTTTTTTTTTGGCTAAAATGTTGTACTCACATAATTTGACTTTTGAAAGTGTTGTCTAATTTTTAAAATATAATCTTGCATAGTGATTTTTTTTCTACAGTTTGCTTCTTGTGCTCAAAGACTCTGAGAAGAATTGTATTTTTTAATTAAGGAAAATGGTTAAAATAATGTGTTTTATCTATCCAAGAACATCTATAGATATGAAACACAAACTACCATAAATTATTAAGGAAGATATTTATTTCACATTCATTCCTGAATGGTCAGGTTGGTTTTCATTGATCAAATAGATTTTGACTGCAGAAAAGGCAGTTCAGTACATACATAAATTCACTTATCTAGAGTTTTCATATATGAAAACAGGGCTTTGCTGTCCTGAAAATAAACCTAAGAAGAATGTCATGTTTAGAAGCTTTAACCATGATGCCATTTGACTTTTGAACCAAGCTAAACTAAGACAACATGTAGAATCATGAAGTTAGGCAGCACTCAGCTTGATTATTGCAAGACCTGTTTATCCCTTTTGAGTAAGAATGGCATTCATTAAGCCTAGACATCTCCCTGAATGCAGCAACAAGGGTTCTATTCACCCTGAAAGGGAAATCTCCTGTTAATTTGGTTATTACAAGGTCATTAGTTACTAGCCATTGGTCACTAGGTCACTGGGTAGATGAGGAATCTGCTTTTGAATACCTTCTGTCCTGACTGCTCAGTCAACCACACCTCAGGCTGGGGGATGACCACAGTTCATCAAGTCTTCTTTATATCTACAATGTAAGAAGAAAAGCAGATGGTTTTTTTAAAACATTGCCCTTTATCCTGAGAGAAAATAGAGAGTAAACCTGGAACCTGGTATCCAAAACAGTATGTGTTTGTGTGTGTGTGTGTGTGTGTGTGTGTGTGTGTAGGCCAGAGGACAACCTTGGGTGTTTGTTTCTCAAAGGCTATCTGCATTATTTTCTGGGACCAGGTCTGTCACTGAACAAGAGCTTCACCATGTAGGCTAGCTAGACCATCTGACAGGGGAGCCCTGGGAATCCACCTGTCTATGCCACCCCAGTCTTGAAATGATAAACAGAGAGCACTACACTCAGTTGGTTGGTTGGTGAGTTGGTTGAGTGAGTTGGTGGACAAATGGGTGGGTGGGTAGGTGATTTGATCTGTGTGGGTTTTGAGGACCAAACTCAAAACTTCATGCTTGACCCACAAGCACAGCATTGACTAAGCCACGATATATCCATCCAAAACATTCTTCACTTCATTCCAAAATGAGGTTATTTTCCCTCTGATATGGAAAAATAACAAACAAAGCCTGGAAAATCCCACACCTTTCTTTCTTGACTGCCTCTAGAAATATTGGGTGAGTTTTGAGAAAATGCCTGGGTGTTCACGTCCTCATGCCCACACTCCCAATCCTCACCTGTGCTAGCTGCTCTAATGAGGCTTCCAGGAGGAAAAGGGCCCTGCTGATCCCAAGGACCTTGTTGGATAGCAGGCTGAAAATCTGTTGCCTTGTAGAGGATTTTAGAACTTTTTAAGATTAATTTTTTCCCATTACATCAAAACCAGCACTATATAGGATGCAAATAAATCATGCCAGTGGATCTATGGATGTCACAGCAGTGGTCACAAGGGCAAAACAATCACCAGCTGAGTGGGTGTGTCGCAAAGAGAAGAACGCTGTCCTGGATCTGCTTATGTGGGCTTATATAGATGCTTCCTAATTAGTAGGGGTGGTGGCTCAGTCAGTATAATGCTTGCTGCATGGCCATAATGGCCTGAAGTTGATTACCAGTGCCAAGCTAAATGCTGGACACACTGAGTGGTGCACATCTACAAACCCAGAAGAACTTTGAGGGAGAGGTGGTGAATCCTGGGGATTATGTGTGCTGAGCTGAAGGTTTAGGGAGAGACCTTGTCTCAAAAATGGGGAGTGGGGGGTGGAAAACAGCTCCCTGTCCTCCCTCTGACACACACAGAGAGAGAGAAAGAGAGAGAGAGAGAGAGAGAGAGAGAGAGAGAGAGAGAGAGAGAGAGAGAGAGAGATTGCAATGTGTAATCATGAAACTATTTGAAAACTAAGAGTATAGGACTATTGAATTGAATTGCAAAATAGATAGGACTATGTTTACTTTGGGTAGATTTTGCTGTAAAGCTATTAATATAAAAATTATAGGGATCTATCTAACTAAGATTTAAGGTGTGAGCATAAGTAAGGTGGCACTGTATTCAGCTCCAATGGTCTCAAACTTGGGAAGCCCAGACACACTCCGTCACAAAGATTTTACATGTAGAAAGCAGGAGCAGAATATGGCCAAAAGTAAACAAGTTTTCTCTCTTACCTCTCCTCCAGCAATCTAAAATATTTGTCAGTCAAGCATGTAGTTGACATGGCTGGAGTTTCTTTCACATTCTTCATTTCAAATGGTCTTGAAATGACGTACAAAGGCAGGGAGTATCACAGTTGTTAATGTGGGCAACTAATGAAACAATTTTAAAAAGCCCTCAAATGAATTATTGTGCAACATGTCCTCAAGTAACAAGATCTCATAGCTGGCCATCTATTAGAACATGTTAATACAACTATCTGCATAGGCGAAAAGAGTATGTTTGTGAAAATGTACCCCACCTTCAAGTTGACCAGAAAGGTATCTGTAACTATTAATTCACTGGAAGCAAGCACAGGCTTGGATTGTTCTATCAGAATGATGTTAAGGACTAATGAGTGTCTTTAAACACTGGTGTAATGATAGCAGTATCATCTTTTCTTCTGAGTCCAAAATAAGCCTTACTAAACTAGAAAATGTCTTAAAAAAAATAAAGAATAACACTTCCTGACTCAGACAACAGGCAAAACAACATGTGAGGGAGTCAACGTTTGCACTCCCTAAGGTTTGATAACCTAAGGTAGGCATGGCATGTCCTGGGTCTTGGCCTCACTCCTGGATCAGTGATTCAGACCCACAGCTCCAACTCCCTTGAGAATACCACTTTATTACTTATTCCCAGCTGTTGTATCATGAGCGCCTGCCACTATTCTCTTAAATTCCTCTTGGATGAATTTTCAGGCGCTTTCCTAAGTACCTTCCTTCTGTGATAAGGATGCTGCAGTGTACTTCAGGTGAGGAATTTCAAGTCCCATTCATAATTGTTTGAAATCTTCCTTCATTCAAGCTGTCAGAGCCTGACAGGCCTGGTTCCATTGTTATGCACTATTAAATGGGAGCTGCTCTCCAGCCTGGGGAGGGGGAAACCACTCTATTTTTTATTTTAGTGGTAGGAAAATGGATGAAGCTTATTGAAATGTCCTTGGGGAAAGCAATACCACATAAATGGGACTTCTAACATGATGCACAAAAAATCACCAGCCCCTTTATGAGAGCTCTAACATATGCAATGTTTGGCCATGTCAATACTGTACAGTGAATGTTTCCAGTTTTATTTGAGTCTCAAAATAACTTTAAGGTGTGTGGTTTTATAAGTCAGACTAGGATAAAGTTACACAACATAAAAGCCACAGAACAGTCAATACTTTGAAGATATTTTCTGTAATCAGTTAAAAATGAAGAAAAGATTAGTTTCTAGTTCTGAGAAGCCCCCTAATGACTTCTGTTGTGAGACACAGAGGCGATTAGGAAGCAGTATAACTAATCTAGATGGAATTAGGTTTCAGTCTGGACTAGTACTATATCTTACAGCTCATAAACACATTGTACCCAATTACCTGGAGATGCTTTACATGATAAGAGCAATCACAAACTACCTGGAAGAATGGATGTACAAAGGTAATGATTTTAATTTCTTCACACCCAGGTGAGCTTGGGACATGAGCTACACTTCCGTCACTAGCTCCTTCTTCTGGAGATACTACTTTATTTATTTATTTATTATTCCCACACTTAGTAAATGTGTAAGTATTTTTCAAATAGTGTGCTACAGAAAAGTATTATGGTATGCAAAACACATAAATATAAACTCTTTCATATAGAGTGGATAGAAGAAATGAAGTATTTGTGTAAAAATCACACAGAATAAAATGAAGCAAATGCTCTGTCAAATTACGCTTCCTTCAAACTACTCATGACATCAAAAATATTGGAACAATACAATCTCCCTCTTTACAAAAGCCCAGTAGAGATGAAACAACATTTCCAGGATGGAGAGCTTTGGCAAGGTTAAATTTGAGTTAGACCCTTTTACTGTGGAAAGAAGAGGAGTAAAGGAGATGAGAGGGGGAAGAGAGGGAGGGAGGGAAGGAAGGAAGGAAGGAGGGAGGGAGGGAGGGAGGGAGGGAGGGAGGGAGGGAGGGAGGGAGGGAGGGAGGATGTTCAGGCTGATGGACAAAGAGAGCCAACATAAAACTGGGAAGGTGCACAGATAGAGAGTGGCCTGGGCTAAACAACAGGGGAAGAATAAAAAGGTGAGTAGACATAAAGGAGATAGAGTCGGGAAGGCTGACAGCCATACCATGGGGAAACAGCATAAAAATGCAAAGGTAAGGAGCTTGGAGTGTATTAATAAGACTGGGGAGCCATTAAAGGTTTTTGCATAAAATGACCCAAGGATATTAAAAAGATTAATCAGTTAGCTGTATGATGGCTAAGTTGGAAAGGTACAAGAATTGAGGCAGAAGAACAAACTGGGACAGCCATTGACCTAGTCTAAAGAATGTCAGAAGAAGGAAGGATCTGTCACATGAGCAAACAGAATGAATACTGAGGGAAGGTTCAGCCTCCTCTCACTGTGACAAAATTCCTGAGAAGAGAGAGCACTTAAGGGGGCAGAGAGTTGCTCTGGAACATTCTTTCAGAAGTTTCAATCCATGAACATGTGGGTCTGGTTCTGCGCCTGCACTGAAGCTCACAACAGAATTGTATGGAACAGCAGCTGATAAGGGGCGAGGGTCACCATACACTCTTTACAAGTATGCCTCCCAAATGAACTGCTTCCTCTGACCAAGCCACACCTCATGAGAGTACCATGAACTTACAAATTCATATGTGAAGTAATCTATTAATTAAGGTAGATCCTTCATGGTCTTATCATCTCTGAGTAATTGGATCCACCATCAGGAATCAACTTTCAACATATAAATCTTGGGGGTTATAGAATCTTATCCATTTTATATCCTTGTATATCCTTGTATATCCTTGTGTATCCTTGGCCCCAAAGACTCCTGGGCATGATCATGTCACAATGCTAAATGCAATTAGTTTCTCTCCAAGAATACCAAAACCTCAGGAGATTTTTTTGTGTTCAGAATCCGAGAGCAAAGTCTAGGATGAGACTCAGAGCAAAATAAAACTCTTAAGGGAGTCCACATCAAAATTAAAAAGCAAGCTTTATCCTTCCAATATGAATAACACACAGTAACATTTCCATTCCTCCCAAAAGGAGGAAGTGGAAGGGAAGGATGTGGGGATTGAACTTGGGGCCTCTGGTAGAGCAACTGGTGCTCTTAACTGCTGAGACATCACTCAGGCCCTAGTATGCTGGTCTTAAAAGAGAAGATAAAATGGCAAGAAAATATAAAGTCCATTTTACAGTTTGTTGCACTTTATCACTGTGAGGGGTGGGGCTTTCCCCCACCAATGGTGTTTGTGTTCCAATGGTTATCAATGGTAATGAGCTCTCCTATTTCTGGAGACTTTTCACCTTCTAGACTCTATCAGCTCCAACACATACAGCCCTTTGGAATTCAAGCCATAGCTCAAGAGAAGTCACTGTGAATACTAGGAATGGAAACAAAATTCTTTCTGCTTCTCAGTGTTTGCGAAAACAAAATAGGTGATGTAACTTCCATGTAACGAGGACACTCAGCAAAGAGGAATGTTGTCTACAACAAAGAAATCCACTTCAGCGTTATTATTCAAGTAATGCAATGGCATAAATCAGTAGCCTTAGGAAATAAAGTAGAGAAAATGCCAGCACCTAGTACTACAAAAACAAGCAAACATATACATATACATGCAGCTGCATAATCATGCATATCTGCACTATATGCACACAATCTGAGGTTCCTTAGCATCTTAAAATAAAAGACAATATAAGTTAGCATACTAATGATTATGAACCAAGAAAGAAAATCATGAATTGATTAGAAGATAAGAGAAATATTAATGGGGAAATGTCCCTGAGACTAAGAGACTTTTCTGTACCTCTGGGCTTTACAGTCTAATTCAGTAGCCCCAGGCTGTGTAATTCCTACACATTCAAAGGTCTTCAAGACTGACCCTTGGTCTAGCCACTCAGAGATGACCCCTCAGACCCCAGACTGTCAAACCTATTATGACTTTTCTAAATTTACTTTAGGCTTTGAAACATAACAGATTGTCCTAGTAGTATAACAACAGTGTTGTTTTTGTTTTTGTTGTTGTTGTTGTCATTATTGCTGTTTTAATTTTTAGCCATGGGAAACAGTACATTAGCTTCAACTTCCCATTGGAAATTGTACAGCTTGTGACTTTACCTCATTTTTTCTGCCCTTGTAAAATAAAACATATCCAAAGTGCTTGGTTTAAAATGATGAAGGTACATGGGTTATTTTGAGTATTCACCAATTTGAGTATGTGATGTTACTCTAATTATTTTTCTAACACAACTATGGTCTCTGGATAAACTCAACCATCTGCTCCATGCTCACCACAGGCTTTGAGTTTTTTTTATGTTATTTAAAGGTAAAAAGCAAAGTTTCTTAGTAACAAACTTAAGTACAAAGGATGGTTCTTCCTTTATGAAATAAAGTAAATTATCAGAAAAATTATTTTCTAAGAACCTTCTATAATATTATTGATATTCCAAATGTATTACTTTTATTCACCTGCTAAACTTCCAGGTATTCCTCAAAACTAAGACTGAAGACCATGCTCTCCAATCAAACTGTGAAGTCCTTACTACCTTTGTAAAACAAGATTCCTTTCAAGGTCCCTAAAATTCTCGGCATGCCTCCAACCTCAGGTCTCACTACATACATAAAGCATTATGGGGTCACTCTTCTCTATGGCTTACAGATGTGAGTGCTCATTTAGTTGGCATTTTCTTTCTATAAGAATTCTCCATGTCTTGACCTAGAAGAACTGCTCAGTAAGTAAATGAGCCAATGGATGAGTTCATGTGCAAAAGCATTAATGAATACATACTGATCCTGACATGTGCAGATAATTCAACTAGGTAAGAACGTACTAGACAGCTCTGATTACATTTGTGAAAAAAAAAATTCTTCCCCTTAAAAGTGTCTCAAGTTCGGTACATTTTTATCTATGAAAGGGTTAAAGTTTTCCAGGTAGAGGAATTGTGAGAATGAGGAATACAGTATATAGCCTGTTCCCTGTCCCTTGGAAGACTAGTTTAAAAACATTAGAATTATGTATTTTAAAACTATGGCTATCTTTCTCAAAAACATGGATTTATCATGTGGGTCTTATATCTGAAACAAAGTACTAACATTTGTCTCCCCATCCCCACCCCCAAGTCAAAAATTGCATAGAGCTTGAATCTCTAGCAAAGTACTGGGGATTGATAAGGAGAACCTGCATGATCCTAATGACAAGAGTTGACTTCAAACTCCTTGGAGACTTGTCTCCTGCCCATGAAACAGAGGGGCCTTTACTTCCTGAAGTGGTATTTCTGGAAGGGCCATTTGGGAAAAGGAGTCTCTTCTTTCAGTCAATATTTATGAAGCATCTATCATGCATGGAGCTTTGTGCTAAGCCCATCAGCAGAGGGCTACAGAGGTGAACAAGCCATGGTTGTTGCTCTCAAGGAATTTTCAATAAAGCATACCTCTTTGGATGCCAAAAATGAAGGTGCACAATTACTACAAAAGAAAGAAGATAAAGCAGAGAATTCGCAGGAACTTGTACCATAGGTACAAAGCCCTGCTTAGCCAGGAGTCCTCATTTGATCTTTTCATTTCTGCATGAATTCTGATGGGGATTAGGGATAAGATCATTAAATGCAGTAAACTCCATGCAGATGTCATATTCCCAATAGTTTCAAATCCCATGATCACCAAATGATAAAGACATGCCAGAGAAAAAAAGATTAAAAAAAAAAAAACAAAGAACTCATCATCTACATCTAATTCAGGTGAACTGACTCTGACCACACTGGAGCCTTGGAAGGAGGACTGTCTGTCAGGGAGACAGAGTGGATCGAGTTTGCTAATGATGAGGTGTGGGCTGACTAAGGTAGAGATCTGTGCCTGGAAGAGGACGCTGGTGATTAAAGGATATGGCTTTGTCTCTATAATGTGCAGAACTTTCTTCTAGTAGGAATCTCCTGATTGCAGGAGAAATAAAGTTCACTGGAAGTTGAGACCAGTTAAAGGGATAACCATCTGGCAGAAAGAGACAGGAAGTTTCCAACTGCTTACTACGTGACAAGAAATCATGTGAAATTTTTATCTTCAAATGCTACTCACGAAAGATGATATTATATAAGTGATTGAATAGGTTCAGAAGTTGATAATTTTTACCCAAGGCCATGCAACCAGGGTATGGTGTTAAGTTCCTTGATTCAAAGATTCTATATTTGTGAAGATCAAAACTTAGGTAGAGGGTCAGTAACTCAGCCACTTGAGGACTTCAGTTCAATGCTGGCAAATTTGAAACGAATATAGTAACATCTAATCCACTGGGATCATGTACAAAGTATCTGCAAATCCAGGGTAGCCAAACAATTTCATTACCAAAGAATGAGATAAATTCCAAAGAAATTAGGGTGATAGAATAAAAATACAGCACATAGGACTAAAGAGATGGCTCATAAGTTATGAGCTCTGGCTGCTATTCCAGAGGACCCAGGTCTCTTCCCAGTACCCACATGGTGATTTGCCACCTCTATGACTCCAGATCCTGGAGATCTGATTCCCTCTTCTAGCCCCTGTGGACACAAGGCTACCACATGGCACACAAATATTTATTCAAGCAAAATACACATACACATAATGTAACATTTCAAAATATATATACAACATACAATATTTAAGGAATGCCTAGTATAATAACACTTTCTCTCAGGTATTTTCTTCTAAATGTAAATAAGACTTCCTATCCTGACTTTTTAAAATATCTTGAGAAAGTTTTAGGGGGAAATAGTTGGGGTAGAAGAAAACAAAGTTGAGAAGTGATAATTAAGAAATTGAATTCTAGCATCCAGGAATATTATCAGCAACCTCAGAAGTTGCACATAGATAAGGAAAACGAGATGGTGGATACTTTTTCAAATGAAACTGAATAGATGCAGCACATCTTGGTTACCACCTCCTTGCTAAGAGTCTCCATTTATAAGGAGGAACAGACGAGGCACAGAAAGTAGATAGAAACATTAGATAAGTTGAATTTTTAGTTCCCATCTGTTTTAGATGGTTCCCATTCCCACTCGGGCTCTTCATCCATTACCCAGGACACATTTAGGGAGTAAAAGCCATCATTCTCCCCTAGATGGCACTGCGGCAAATTGGGATGGACAGTCCTCCATGGACCCTAAACGTATAAATCTAACAATTGAGAGGAAAAGCAATAAAGATTAAATATATGGCAAAATGCAATAAACACCACGGTGATGCAGAGGACCGTGCAACAAACAAACAAAATATACTGAAATCGTGCTGTCCCCGTGGGACATAAATCAGGGATGGTCCTACTTTATGACTAGATTCCCTCCAGATCTGCTGAGATATAATGCTATTTGTCCAACATATTTTGGTTCCTAATATTTTTCCTTTCAAGTTATTGAAGTTAATATTTAACAAACACATTTTCTGTCAAGTTTTAATATGATATCACCCTCCGAAGAAACAAAGTCCAGAAATAATTTGTCTTGTTGGCAATATTTATTAGCATTTTGACACAAAGCCTGAATTATTATTGAAAGGAAATGGAAAATTGGTGACTTAGGATTTGAGAATTTTTTAAAGGTGTTCTCAAGGTTACTGTGTGTCCCATGGTGACAAAGGGGTGAATAAATAAGGCTACATGGTGTCCCATAATCTGTACACTTTTTTCCTACAACTGTGACTACTCTTTAAGGAAAACTCTCTAGCTGACACATTTAATTCCTCCTTTTGGTTTTGTTTAGACATTGGAGTTCCTGATGTCATTGAGCTAAAAAAAAAAAAAAAACCCTAGATATTCCAAGACTGTATTTTCCTATGGTGCTTGACTGTTCCACTTGCCACAGCTAGAAACTTCCCAGAAGACCTTTAAAATTATAATTGTGTTTATATTACAATGTAAGTCTATTAGTAATATATGTTATAATATGATATACCAATACTGCATGAAACTGTGCTACTGTGTGATTGTGCTATTAATTATATGTAATCATAGTACTAAATACACACATATACACACATATCTATATCTTTATACTTCGCCACTAAAAATAATCTCAGCTTGGCGAGGAAATACAAGGAAATAACTGAGTCCTATTCAGGAAATCTCTGAAACACTCACCAGAACATTGCGGAAGACAGCAAGTTCCCATATTCACACAGCTGGCTGAGTCTAAATGAGCCACAGGAAACAAACTAACGTCCAACCTGTTAGCTGCTTCCAAGGGACAAATGACTTCAAGCCCTTGGGACACAGGGCTCTCATCTGTATGGCACACCAAAGCTGAACACTGGTCTTGCTCCAATTGTTTGCCTTTAAATGGATCTGTGTGTGTGTGTGTGTGTGTGTGTGTGTGTGTGCCCCAAACAGTACATGCGCTTACAGACAATACATGTGATACAAACACCATGTTTATTGCAAACTAAATTTAATCCGGAAATAAAGCAAACTAATTGTTATCTTTTGATCAGGTCAAAGATGACAATCATAATAATTCTGCAAAAACATTCCAACAAGGAAACAGGAGGGAGTGACAGGGATTGACAGTCTACTAAAAAACATCCCCAAACTACTGGTTTCCATAAACATGTCAGGCTCACAGAAAGACTGGACAAGCCAATGTGAACTTTTCCACCCTCCAGCCCTGCACCTACTGAGCAGGTCCAAGCTGTAGTTAGAACTCTTTCAAGGAGACAGTGAGCAGGACAGGGGTTAGCATTTCTTTCTGCTTCAAGGAAAAAGGCCCAGTCGGTCACTGAGAGCTTGATTCCTTTCTGTTTCTTCACTGTGGTTGGTTTTGAGAATGTAGATGGAGCAGGGAAACCTGAAGCCCAAAGCAGCCTCCCTTTCGCCATCAGCCACTACACTGAAGCATATAATATTTGACAGCCTTTTGTGAGTCCCCGAGTCCATGATTTTTTTTTAAGCAGTGTTATCCTTTCACCTCATTATAAAATCTAACCTGTCAGAGCTAAATCGAGGAGTGTTTTCAACAGGGCAAGGAAACTCATCTTTAATTACTGTACAGGGAAATGTTTCTGAATTATCAAGTGTGCTTTTCAAGCCTGTGAGCTGATCTGAGTGCTTTGAGGAGCAGGCTCACCTTCAGAGAGAAGCCATATTGCTGGTTTCATAGCAGCTTTGGTGAGAGAGCTTTGATACTGGTGACTTTCAAATCCCTATAAGACAGAAAGAAAAGGGAACACTTTAGTTAGTCTAGTGGAGGTGCGGGTGTGCACTCTTTTGTCCATGCAAAAACTCTTAGAATTTTATTGGGTCTCTAGTTTAAGACCATAACAATCTTTACTCTACAGTAATTTATAATAGGTCTCCCTTACAGCAGTGCCATGTGTTGCTTACTATGATAAGCTGGCATGGGTCTGTTACAACCTATGCTCTGCCACTACACTAGCTAGCTAGCTAATGACCTTGCAAACCTAATTCTCTCTCTCTCTCTCTCTCTCTCTCTCTCTCTCTCTCTCTCTCTCTCTCTCTCTCTCTCTCCTTTAACTTATCTGCATAAAAGAAAAATCATCCTACCTATGGTGTATGACTGGTGAGTTAATTGCATGAGATAATAGGGAAAGTTTAGCCCAGTGCTTAGTGCATTATAAACCCTCGATAAATGACAGCTCTTCTTATTGCAAACCCTTTGCAATGAATTTCTAATTGCTTTATCTGAGCATGAGAATGAGGGTTCCTAAGCTAGAGTAAGTATTAGACAGAAGTGCCCCACCCCAGCCCTTTGCAGATAGAGACAGGGCAAAATACCTCGGATTTCTGTCCTACAGCTGAAGAAACAAGGTAATTGTTACAAAGGAACCAAATAAACAGACCCCTGTTCACATGACACCCTGAACCCCACTTTAATTAATGTTCTCTCAAAGTCAGTACTTTAACTCTACAGATTAACCAGTCATTCAAGGTTTTTCTTAACAAAAGAAAAGTGCTTGCTTCTTGTAGATGAATAACTCCTGGCACGTTCCCACAAACATCTCAGTCTTGGCAGCTATAAATGCATGTGAACATGTTCGAGCCTCCAGAGTCCAGTTGTATAGAAACCATGTTTGTTTTGTCAAGCTCATATTCCCTAAACCTGTCTGCAAATCATCTTTCTCCTCTCCCTCTCTCTCTCTCTCTCTCTCTCTCTCTCTGTGTGTGTGTGTGTGTGTGTGTGTGTGTGTGTGTGTATGTGTGTGTCTCTCTCTCTGTCTCTCTCTCTCTTTGCCTCTCTCTCTCTCTCTCTCTCAGTTTTTTCAACAACTATTGTTGCACTAATGATTCATTCCGTGTTATTATGATTCAAGCATTCTGCATGTATTAGCTCACTTAACCCTAGAATTGTTGTGCAATAGACAATGTGATTATTTTGTGTTGTTTTTCTAAACTTGGCCAGATACTAAATGATAGTGGGATTCACATCCTGGTACTTTAACTCAAGTCTGGCTCTGATCCTGTGTTCTATGGCCTCTCATGGTAATATACTTTCATTTGCAAATGAAGAAAATGCCATGGGTAACAGGTTCAGTGTATCAGGAGAGTTCATTGTCCAACTTAATTATCAGTATCAGACACCAGGACTGTTTCCTGTCTCTGAATTCACTCACCAAGTCTCCTGAGTTGGTTTCTGCCTCACTCTGGCTTCCTTTTGCTACTCTTTCTAGGAACCTTCATTCACCCCCAAAGACAAGACAAAGCAGTTTTCCTCCAACATTTGAGGAATAGTAGATTTGAAACTAATGGATTCTGCTTAAGCAAATGAGAGACTTGGACCACTCATTACAGAAGAAGAACCACATTGTGCATATTGCTTCGCACTTGGTTTTTGTCTCCAAACATAGTAGGGTGAATTGTTGTAGGGTGCCATCCAGGCCAGCTCTGAAGGGAAAGTATACAGATTAGTTTTAACTGTCAACTTGCCACAAGCTAGAATAACCCAGGATGAGTCTAGAATTATCTACAACAGGCAGATCTTGTGGTCAGGTACTGGGTTAGGGTGGGTTGTTGTCTTGATTATTAATTGACGTAGGAAGACCTGGTCAATTGTGGGTGGCACTTTTCCCTAGAAAGTAGTTCCTGGGCAGTATTAGAGGAAAACACAGTCAGCTGAATACAAGTAAGTGAGGATGCATTTACTTTCTCTTTGATCTTGATGACTGGTGTAATATGACTAACTGCTTGAATTCATACCTCAACATCCCTGAAACGGAGAGCTGTAAGTTGAGACTGTAAACCAAATAAACCTGCCCATCCCTACCCTGTGCTGATTTCTGTCAGGGTATTTGTCACAGCTTCAGAAATGACACTAGGACAGATAGTAAGCCCAGACGTAGTCAAAGCAGGAAACAAGAAAACAAGAATACAAGAAAAAAAAAAAGAATGAAAAAGAGAAAGCAGGGAGGCAGTCTTATAATTTATGTTCTGAATGACAGACTTCCTAGCTAAATCTGAGGTAAATATTCTGTGGACTACAATTTCAAAGATGCTATCATGTTTCCCTTATTCCTAAGGCTTCTGGCATCTTATGACACAACAGGGAAACAGTGTGATCAAGAAAACTGAGGTCAATAAAGACAACACACCTAATGCTTGTCTTTCCCCTGACAACTTTAAGTCTTCTTCCAATATTCCTAAAGACATAGGAAATAAGAGATTTGAGATCATTTTTCTGATAGTTTGTTAATGAAAACTTGAGATATATATGCAAATGATTTTTCTGTGTAAAATTACCTGTGGACATTTTCTGTATTTTTACAGAGCCCAACAGAAATGAAATTAGCAAAAGTAAGGGTGGGTGGCCCCCGTTCACTCTTCTGACGCTCCTTTGTAGATGAGGTTAATCTGTCATCTATACTTCACAAATTTTGGAACATTCTGTTCTTTTTCACAGACATGCTTATAAAACATCTTCTGTGACAAGAAGACATAGTAGTTTTACTTTTTCTGGGTATACCTCTAAAGAGCCTCCCATCAGCACAAACCGATCTCTTTCCTTATTTGTTTTAACTGCTGTATAGGTATCTTTGTGTGGTTGAGCTCTCATCTAACTTCTGCCAGACATGTATGAGTTTCCTACACACACACACACACACACACGCACACACACACACACACTTTAAATTTTTTGAAAAAAAAACAAAAAACAAAAAACCCTGTCCGTCCTTCTTTGTGTACCTGAGCATGTTTGTCTCTAAGACTGAAACTCACCAATGAAAATACTTGTTTGAGGGATTTGCATACTTTAAATTTTTGTAGAATTTACCAAATTACCATCCAAAATGGCTGTTCCAATTTACACTCCCACCAACTGCGTCTGAGAGTACCTGTTTCCCCACTGGATATTAGCAATCTTTTTGCATTCAATTTCAAAGAGTAATCAACAGGACTCCAGTTAACTCTGTGATGAAAGTGGCTCCCCGAGAAGCTTAAGAATGTATCATTAGACAGGGAAGAAAACAATTATTTGGTGTGACCTCACTCTGTGATTGGTATAATAATAATATTACAAGACCTCTTGATTGAACAGCTACTTACCCTGACTTTAAAGACGTTAACTACCTGCCTTATACGATTCTCAAGAGGCCAATGAAAGTCATTCCTCCCCATTCTGCAGATGCAAATTTTAAACCATGAAATATAAGCAGCATTTTCTTCCAGGCTGTGTATAAGAAGAGAGAGTGATAAGCTCATTCTTTGGAATGCCTATTTGATTTGTTTGATTTTCTTGATGATGAGGCAGTCTTTGAAGCCAGAAACAAAACACGAATCTGGGCATTTTTTGCAGCCAAAGTCTAACTGCTTGCATCAAAATCATATTATTTTATATTTACCTAAAACTATACACAATATACTGCATATGTACACATGCCTACGTACACAGGGAGAGAGAGAGACAGAGACAGAGAGACAGAGAGACAGAGAGACAGAGAGACAGAGAGACAGAGAGACAGAGAGACAGAGAGACAGAGAGACAGAGAGACAGAGAGACAGAGAGACAGAGACAGAGACAAAGACAGAGAAGTTAAGCCACTTGGGCTGACAGTGTTTCTCATATGAATAAAAAAAAAAACAAAGAAACAAAACAACAACAAAAAAAAACACTACTAGGCCTAAGAAACATTCCTTTGAATGGTTGGTTAATCAGGGTTAGTATAAGTATATAATGTGTGTGTGTATATATATATATATATATATATATATATATATATATACACATATACATATATATATGTATATGACAATATGATATGCTATATATTATCAATGTAGCTCTTAGTTGTTTCTCAGGAGTTGAGGGCATAGAGCCTTCTGCAGAAGACACTGCACAGTTAGGACTGTACAGTTATTATTCAAGCTAGATCTAATTTTAGAGCCCCCTTCCTGCAATCCAACTTCCATGGTTCCAGAAAATACAATGCAAGCTGCCAAGGAAAGGATGTAACTAAATGGTCCTACCTAGTTGTACGATCTATGAACCATGACAGTTACCAGCATAGCAAGATGCACATCAAGTTGCAATAAGTAGCATTCACAAGTCATGAGCAAGTAACAGCTGTCTAATTGGCCGTAAGGCCCACTCAAAAGCAAGCCTCGCTAGCTTCCAGAGACTAATGACATCATGGACCTTAGAAGTGAATCTACAACTGCCATTTACTAAATGAGCATAATTTCTTACCACATTTTAAATCTTTTTTTACATCCACAGGTAAATGTAACTAACACCCCTCATAAAAGAAACTTCTCTTTAAAGTAGATGGAAATCATCATAGAAAATCATAACTGGACCCAAAGCAGACATCAACAGATGGTGGGTATCCCAGCCCCAGTGGATACATCTACACCACAGCTCCCGCATCCATGGCTCAAGGAATATGTTGGAAGGTGGGGAGGAGCTATTGAAAAAGCTAGAACACTAGGAAACCTCCTGTGAAACTGTGTCTCCTAGAAATAGTTGCATAAACATGCCTGGAACAACAGCTATATCAATAGATATGTTAAATAGGAAGGGGGAAATTTCTGTGGAGTGACACCCCTAGGCAATGGACTACAGGTGACCAAGGACTTGTGGGAGAAGGAGAATTAGGTTATCCCAGGGATGACTCCCCTTATGGAGTGTTGAAGGCAGAATGGTAAGCCTTGAAGTTATACACACCACCAAAAAAGTGAACTAAGCAGCAAGTTATATACATACATATATGTATGTATGTATATACATACAGATATGCATATATATATATGCATTCATGTGTGTGTGCACACACATGTGCACATGCTTGCATGCACACACATATCAAAGAAAAAGAGGCTATCAACTTGAGAGGGTGTGTAGAAACTTGAGAAGGAAGGAGGGATTAGAAGGAAGAAGGTGATATAATTCTATTGCAACTAAAAACATTTTAAAAACATCTTTCTTTATTTCAACTTAAAGTGGGATGCTAATTTAGAGGTACTGCAGTTTCTAAGCTAATGAAATTTCCATACATCCAGGGTACCTTTGCTACCTCTGGTAAAAGCCACTGCTGTTCTTTCTTTGTGTGACACTGACAATCTGAAGAGAAAATGAGGTGCCACCTGCAGCATCCAGTGCTTAACGTTTCTCTGTGGTTCTAACTCGTCATTCACAGACTGGCAGACTTGAACCTTCCATACAGGAGGCAGCACAAACACTGGGAACTTCCTCAGAGCTGCTTTGAGGCATTGCCTTGAGCTTGGTCCCAGCCACAGGTCCCAGAGGAAGTCATGTACACATTCATTTCATGTCTGTCTTATTCCCTTGTATAGAGAAGCCACAAGCCAAATGCACCTGTTCACAGACAAACTAAATGAACTCTCCAGAATGACGACAACTCGCCCTGGCACAGTCAGAAAACCCCCTTCACACCTGGGAGCACACCACTCAGGTGCTTTCAGGTGCATATGATTGTGTGAGCATCCCATTGCTTCTAACTTTTCAATCCGTACTCAGTCAATCGCAATGGCATCGATATGAATATAAAGCAATTAAAATACAGATGATAAAGTAGAGTAGCTGTCTAGATTAGAAATGTATTTTCCTCAAGAAAGTAATATTCAAATAGTTTAGGAATTAATATCAGTAACCTTATCCTTCTACACAGCCTGCCTCTCTCTCTCTCTCTCTCTCTCTCTCTCTCTCTCTCTCTCTCTCTCTCTCTCCCTCCCTCCCTCCCTCCCTCCCTCCCTTCCTTCCTCCCTTCCTTTCAGTTTTGGTGCCTTGACTTGCATCCACAATCCTTTCCTCCATCTTCCCAGGCTCCATCAACATCCAGTATTCCCTGTCTAAAGCTGTGACACATTTGTCACAACAGCTAAGGTTGAGGACAGGAGTTGAAACAATTTCACCAGGCTTGTTATGACTCCCGTGGCCCTTGTATAGTCCTCTTAACAGCCTTTGTTCTCATCCCTCCAATCAGACATGAGCACCAACTGCTTCCCCTTGCACAGTGTGAGGCAGAAAGGCTGGAGCCTTTGAGCTCCTGTTCCGGTGCACAGATCATTAGAGCGGACGATATTGTTCTGTACATCAAACCTTTCATGCCAACTTCTAAATGAGAGAGATAGACTGAAGTGATGACAATGAGCTATCGGTGTCCCCTTTAATGCCAATACCCCTTCTAATGAAAATGGCCCCTTTAATAAATTTTACAGAGCACTTCAAGGCCTCAGGACCATGTGGAGCGGGGTCTGGAGTACAGGTGAGAAGGGAGAGGGTGACCAGATGATAAAGAATACACATGCGGTTTCCTGGGCATGTGGTCCCGCTGCTCTGTCTCCCACCAGGAGCTATAGATCTGTGGTTCTTTAGAAGTCATGAGATAGCTCCCACTGTTTTCCAAAGTCTAACTATCAGAAATTGATGGGCCTGAGCTAAGATGGAGACATCTGCAGTTGAACATGCTTATAAGAGACTAGCATAATGACAACTTGTATTTTCAGAGGGCCTTTTCCTCGAAGCTCAAAGCATTTTTACAGATTCGATCTAATTATTCCCCCATAACATTGATGGCACCTAGGAAGAAAGTAGAAGAAAGGGCAGTGAGTACTATGGGGGTGAATATATTATTAGTACCACTATGATGACTGTGCCTGGCAAATACACAAGGAATCTTTATAAGTGACTGCATAATGTCATAAAGTGGCAGCTCTGTATGTCAAGGTGGTTAGGATTTGGGGGGTTGCTTTGTTTCACTTGGAGAGTGGGATATTTTGGGCTTTTCATTTGTTTTTGTTTGGCTGCTATTATTTTTAGACAGGATCTCGTGATTTAACCCTGACTGGCCGGCAATTCCCTATGTAGAATAGGCTGAACTTGAACTCACAGAGTTCTTCCTATCTCTGCCTGCCAGAAGCTAGCACAGTGAGACTGTTTTCTAACACCTAAACAGTTGCTTTTTTTCTCTTGTGCTCACTTAAGAGCTGATGTTGAAGACTAATATAAAAGACAAACCTCCATTTAAAAAAAAAAAATCAATGCTGTCATTCCTCCAGCAGCTCTTTCTCGGGGCCTGCCTACCCAGCCTTCCGCTGCACTTTACTCTGTGATTACAAAATCTATAGAGATGAGCATTTAAAGAAATATTCACTCTCCTAAGTGAGACAACAAAGATGCTATGAATGCAGAATGTGAACTACTATGCCCTACTGCATTCCAAGCAGGCAACACTACTACTATTACTGCCACAACACCTTGTAAGGACCGTTCTAAAATGTGCATGAGGAAATTGCCTCTCCATTAGGGAAAGTTTTACACTGAGATGAGTTTTAATGACTGGATGGTAGCTCACTATGTGCCAACTACAAAATTATAACCCTGGCTTTCCCAGGTATCTTGAAAGTACAGGAAAGCTTATTGATAGGATTTTTAAATTACCTACTCATAGAGCATTTTCTCTAAAAAGGCCCAATGTTACCAGTGTACCTACTATATATATATATATATATATATATATATATATATATATATACACACACACACACACACACACACTATATATACATATATACTTTTCAACTTTCACGAAGCAGAACTCATTGCTGTTCCTCTTCTTGCAGAGAGAACACAGTATTGGTAGCATTAACTGAGAGAGAGCAGACACACACTCATTTAAGAAGACAGGAACTGAAAATATGTCCCTCCAGGTCTGCTATGACTAAGCTGAGATTGCTTTTTTACTGTGGCAGCTAAGTGCCGTGACAGACTGGAGAACATCCCAAGCAACCCACGTCTCCTCTTGGTGCCAGAGGAGGATTTGTGGCCTAGAATGAAAGTAACATGAGAAAAATGTGTGAAATTCTGTTGAAAAACAATCCAAGTGCTCTCCTGCATTTCTCATTCCTATGTAATAGAATCTTTAGCCACATCGTACATATTCTTGCTACCATCTGTGACCGGTAGATATTCATTTTAGGAGCATACATGGAAATGTTAAAGGTGAACTGGCTTAACGACTTGGTTTTTTATATTTCCACCAATGCTAAATGATTCATCCCTTTAAATCCTTTGTTTGACTGTGGAAGTAGCTCAGGTGGAAGAATACCTGCCTAGAATATAGGAAGTCTTTGGTTCTATCTCTGTACTACACATAACCAGGTATGATAATCTCCTTCTGTACTTGAGAAATGGACGAAAGGGGATCTGAGGTTATCTCCCTACATTTCATAGATAATTCAAAGTCAGCCTAGGCTACATGAGAACCTATTTTTAAAATACATAAAATAAAAACATAACTTTTAAAATACATTCTCTATCAATAACAAAGCATAACTTTTTGGTGACTTAGTAATAAACTGAGGATATCTTCTAGTCCATGAGTTAACATTCTGTCTTATACAGCTATGTCTACATACATTACACAGAGGTCAAAAACAAATTCAAAATACAAGGCTCTCGAAAAAGTAACTGGAATCTACATGGAGAATATGATGTAAAGAAGAACAAGAAGAGAAGAGACTGGGAAGCAAAAGATAGAGACGAGCTTGGGTCAGGTGCTCACTGATGCCACAATTGTGTCAATATATAAATCTGTGGTCACAGATCAACTGCCAAATGTGAGAAAGGAGCCATCCCATTCTCAATAAATGTATGAAAATCCCAGAAAGTTGTGCAATGGTATATATATATATATATATATATATATATATATATATATATATATGCCACAGCTGTTAAAACCAAGCAGTCTTCTACTAATTAAACAAAGACACCAGTAGCTCTCTGTTCAGAATAAACCTGGTATTTTTTTCTTGCTAAACAAATGTTAATTGTGCTCTGGACATCCAGAGAAGGGTAATGGTAAAACCGGCATTAGAAGCCATCCATTTGTGATGTTTCTTGTAGATTCCTGGGGTCCTCGTTCTTCTAATATTTTATTGGCGGTTTGCAAGAAACAGGCACCCCAGCACTGTGGAACACATCACTTGAGAGCAGGGAGTTGCATACTTGTCAGGCTAACAAACGTCCCAGAGGAGAAGGTCTGAACAGTCTGGTCCATCATCATCAGGTGGGCAGTGACTGCCTTCTTGTCTCCAGTCCATCCATAGGGAACTACATTTGGTATCTCTTTCCTTCAAAGAGTAACAAGCTGCTAGCTATAGGGGTTGGGCTTGATACTGGTGAACTAAGCCATATCAGTTTAAGGAAAGAGGGTTGAGACACTTCCCTCAGAAGACCCAGCAGCTCCATCAAACATTGAGAGCTGTTCTCTGTGATAAACCAACCTAGAATAAACATATATTTGAAATGGAATTATAAAATGCTTCATATTTGTGGTCACAGAAGTTAGTTAGCAGATTTAAACAAAGGCTATAAGATATTCTATGTTTTTAGATTGGAAAATTCCTTTCTAACATAGACCTGTTCACGTTTTGATTCTTCTGTGTAGAATATAGGTGAGAAATGTAGCCCAGTATCAGTGCACATGTCTAGCATGATTAAATCCCCAGACTGAACCTCAGCAACTGACAAAGGCATACAATCAGGTGTACAAACCACAATCACATACACACACAAAATGAACTAAACATCAATAGAGCAAGATTTTGTACTCAAAGCAGACTCTTAGATAACAGAAGCAGAACAGAGTTAATGAGATTCACAAATAATACAAAAACAAGGAGAAATCAGAGCAAAATCTATAGTTCAAGGAAATGATCATATTTATAAGACAACAGAAGAAACAAATAGAGGTCTACAGAGAGTATTCAAGACAACAGAAATGATGAGAAGGATGGAGGGTTTTCTTTATGTTGAGCTAAGAACTTACCTATGTTAAAAGAAGTAGGGGTGGATAATGGTGCAGATCACCTGTAAGTTAGATGCTTATGTCCATAATTAGTCCTATACCAAATGAAACCTAGTTCCCATCTCATAATGCAACCTTGTTATTCTTAAGCTTTGTTTGTCATTATGAAATCTCAAGACAGGACTTCATTCTGGTGTTCTTTTCCAAACATCTTAATTTACTTGTTCTCAGTTGTTCCCATCAAGGCAACAGAGTTAATATTACATTTACAATGCCTGAGGTTACTTTGTTTTGTTTCTCTGACATGATAGACACAGAGAAATACTACCCAGAACCCCTTGAAAGTATGACTTGTCTCAAAAGCAGAGTGTGGCCAGCAGCAGCCTTCAAGATGTGCCTCAATTCCAATACCCATGTCTCCTGAGACCACGTAGCTCTCAGAGAAGTCCTTCTCTGGTGACTGGAGTGTATTCAATGATAAAGGCATAATCTTTCTAACTTGCATCACAAATTTTTAAAAAGGAATAAATGTTTCTAATTTATTCAATTTCTGGTAAAAGTGAAAAATAGAACACATTAGCAGGCTGCAAAACCATAAAATCTTACAGACATAATCTCAAAGGGTTAGTTTTGTGTTTTCATAAGGAACCTACAGAATATACATACTATTTGATATCAGTTGTATAGAATAAAAAGGCAGAACTAAACAATATGGTGCTTAAGAACATTTGCATGCAATACCGAGAAACAATAAGAAGCAATGACTGGTATTCATATTCAAACAGTGGTTATTCCAAAGAACAGAAAATATTTAGGGACAGGTTGTTTTACAAGCAACATAAGAGACTGAAGGGTGCTGGTGGCAGTTGATTTCTTAAGATGAGTGTGTGCATTAATGTTATATTGTTTTAACTTACACATAAGATTATACTCAGAGAGAAAGGAGAGAGAGAGAGAGAGAGAGAGAGAGAGAGAGAGAGAGAGAGAGAGAAAGAGATCATTGTTCCTGATAGTTATATCCTATAAAGTGACAGCTGACATTTTATTAGCTAATACAGTTACCATTCTCCTCAGGGATATAGGGTGAACTTCCTCTAAGACTCCCATCACACATTTTCATCAACTAATCTATACATAGCCTTACTTTGTATATTGATGTATGGAGACATGGTTAAATATATAGTTGCATCATTAAATGTGATTAACAATGAACTCATGAGCACCAGTGTGGCAATTCATCCCTGCACAGACTATTTTAAACCATAACTCTTTGCAATTCACAACACAGAACTCTCTTACTTCAGAATATTAGACAGCCTACCAGAATTTTTTTTCTAGCAGTTGTTTTAAACAAGGAAATCACAAACAAAAGTATAGACACGCAGAGGGGCTGAAAGCATGGAATCAAATAGACTATGGTAGGGGCAACTGTTTCCATGTATAAATAAGAAGATACATTGTTAACTTGGTGAGCCTCAGCTGGTAGTGCACACACCTGGTGACTCATATTTTTCACTAAAGCACCACAGATACTGATTTTGAGGTTAGAAGTAGATCTCAGTATAGGCAAATTTGCAAATACAGAGTCTGCATTTTACGAACACACACACACACATGTACATGCCTTTTTATAAATATTAAATATTTAACAGTATCTCAATCAGAAAGAAAATGACACTTCTATGATTGTGCAGTTTAAAGGAGTGGTTGTGTCAGATGCATCCAGGCACGTAATAAAACACCTGACCAGGGTGTGGTGGCATATGCACGTTGTCTTAGCACTCAGGAGGCAGAAACAGGAGGATTTTGACTTTGCTGTGTATAACTAAAAACATACTATATGTAAGTATGTCCACATGGAATCAAGTAGACTATGGTAGGGGAAACTGTTTACATTTATAAATAACTGTTTATATTTATAAATATAAATATTTATATTTATAATAAATAAATATACAGAAAGGGTGGATCACAGCCGGGTGGTGGTGGCATATGCCTTTAATCCCAGCACTCTGGAGACAGAGGCAGGCAGATTTCTGAGTTTGATGCCAGCCTGGTCTACAAAGTGAGTTCCAGGACAGCCAGAGCTACACACAGAGAAACCCTGTCTCGTAAAACAAAAAACAAACAAACAAAAAAAAAAAAGGTTGGATCACCAGTCTCCTACACTGTAAAACCTTGCCCCCAAGGTTTATGCATCCCAAGGTGCAAGTTTCACAAGCATTCTAACAGTAACCACAATAATGGTGTGTCTCAACCCTCCCTATAAGCTCTACCCAGCTGCGCTAACACCATCTCTCAGAGTTTTGATCTGTCCTTGTTGGTATGCATGTGTTATTAGTTATCAAGCATCCATTTAACATTAGGAAATCAATGACTCTGGCTAGTATATTGTTCTGGATTCATCACAGGACCTCTGTCATGGAGAACTATTGAGTGCAATACACAAAAGAGAAGTGAGGGCATCTTCCTCATCAATTCTAAGCTTGGATTCTCTGTGTTGGCTGCATTTGAGAGCAACAGATCTCTATCAAGTGAAAACATTGCCAACTGCCTTCCAAATCCTATTGGGCTCAAAATAAACCCATGAATTCAGATTGGAATTGACTTCAGCTTTTTTAATCTATAAGACCCTGCCACCACCGAACTCATGCCCCCTCCTCTAGAACAGGGAAAGAAAGATTGGGAGAAATAAGCTGGTTTACATCTCTGCCTCACAACTGAGTGCTTATTAGAGCTCACTGAAAGAGTTTCAGCTCTGTGATCTAGAATATAGTAGAATATAGTAGGTAAAGTTTCTTTGGAAATCCCGGAATTTTAATTTTAAATTAAATTTTAATTAAAACGCGTTGTCTAAATTGCTTGATATAATTGATCATCTGTGTCCTACTCTCTGTCTTCTCTGAGTGTGCACTACAGTGGGATGGATCTGAAATGGGATCACAGAAAGCATCTTTTTCTTAAGAGATGAACATTCTGATAGTTGCCTCATCATGGATGTTCACTTTTGAGTTGAAATTGGAATGTGGGCTCAAGGATCACCATCGTAGCCAAGTGAGGTGCCTCACATTGGATCTCAGTGCTTGGGAGGTTGAGGCAAGAAGACTGTGAGTTCAAGGCTATTGTTAAGTGCGTAGTATGACCCTATCTCAAAACCATAAAAAAGGATAAGGAGGAAGAGAAAGAGGAGAGGGAGGAAGCGGAGGTGAAGGAAGTAGAGGGGAGGAAGAGAGGAGAAAGAGGAGGGGAAGGAAAAAGTAGGGAGGAAGATGGGGGGGAGGAATTTTCTATAAGTGTTACTTAATTTTATGCCTCCCTTCAAAACTGTAAGAATCAAGTAAGTGCAGTTAATAATCTCTTCTGACAGCAGTTATCATAACCCATGATATGTGTCTTTCTTCTGCCTGGGAGTCAATCACATTAGAAGACTTTTAATAGGAGTAAATGCAAATCAGATAACCATTGATCATGATAAATTTTAACTATTCTCCATGTTCTTAGACTTCAGCATAACTTCATTGAGTGTTTAGAGTAAAATTTGTGTGTAGAATTTAAAGACCTCATTTTTTCTATGCGTTTTCTACATTAAATCCAGCTGCTTGATTGTCTTCCAAAGAGTGGAACACAATTGTTTAGATTTGATGGTAAGACAAACATATCATTTATAATGATCATCATAACCAATGATGACTTTAGTGTAAAATGAAATAATTCTTGTGTTTATGGTAATCTCCAGGCCATCATTCTTTGGTGTTTCTCTCTTTAAAGCTTAGATGGGTTAGACACCTCATGGATCTCCCCAGTGGTGTGATTTAATGGCACCTTTGCTTGTGGATGAAGATAACATGGACTCAGAGTTCAACACAACATCCCACAATTACTCCTAGTCATAATGCCCACCATTATTTATTTATAATCCTGTCAGTATCCATAATTTTGAAAAATGCCTTAAATCTGTTTTGGAGTAAGAAAGGCAAGCATGCATATCCAGCATCCTATGTATGACTTTAATGAACTTGGTCTGTCTTTCCTTTGATTGAGATGGAAATATTAATATTTATTCATCAGTTAATTGGCTCACTAGTCATTACCTGCTCTTGATCAGACTGCCAATATAAAAAAGGAGGACTCTTACCTCTGTGACTAAAGGACTTGCAAGGCAAAAGTGTAAACAGATCTCTCACAAAATATACCTATAATTAAAACACAGGTGTATGTGGAGTTAGCATATCACATCAGCAGAGAGGGCAGATATAAAATATACCCAGCTATAACTTGTGACGCACTCTTGGCAGCCAGTCTCTACATTCTCTCTAAATAGCCTAACTGACTCTTGAGCCTGGGCTGATATTTCAGACTCAAACCATTAACAAGAAATACTGCTAAGGGCTGTGTGGAAAGGCTGCAGAGCTCTGGTGCATTCGGGGAAATGTAGAACAATCTCTCAAGAAGGACTTTTACAGAGCAAAGTTTGTTTGCTTTTTGTTTGTTAAGTAAAAGTTAGGAGTCGATTGAAATTATGGCAGGTCTTCTCTGCTACAATCAGAGTTTGAACTTTACATTTTAAAGAGAGCAGTGGAAAGAATTGAAGAGCAATAGGATCAACTTGGTAGATCTAAAGAGCAACTGTGGATATAAACAAAGACTTAGAGAGTTGTTTGAAACTATTGCAAAGGCATAGAAGACGAGATATTTTGTTCTTTCAGCTTACAGATATGATGGGAAATGAAAGATGCTATTAACAGATTTGTAGCTCTCTCTGAAAGTAGAGAGGCAAGCCAGACCAGAGTCAGCCTTTCCTGATGAGGGAAGTCACTCCTCACCATCTGATGAATTTTCTAAGATTGAACCCAGCAGTGAAATGTGGCTGGTTGTCCCATCTGGCACTAGACCAGTACCTAACCTGGGGGTGTGATACAAGTGATAATGAGAAATACCGGAAAGAATTTGTTCATTAATGTCCCCCGGAGACACTTGTACATGTTGAAAATGAGCTCTGTGAGAAAAAGCAACTTGACTTTGACAACACGTGTGCTCACTCAAGTGTTTTTCTGAATGTGCCTGGGCCCTAAGATTGGCTGTGGCTTTCATTCTTTGGAGTATTAAAAAAAAAAAAAAAACTTGTCGGTATATAGATTCATCTCTATGAACAAAGGACAAGAGATGTCGCCAATCCATGGTTGTGGTGGAATTATATGATCACAGGTTGACTGGCACATGGAACCTGTTACTCTCAGAAGCCCAACTACAAGCCATGCCTTCTGACAATAGGCAAAAGTCCCTATTCCCTAGACCCTTAAGTTCTCCATATATTAAACCATCATACTGTATATATGGTAGTCAGGGTAACTAATCATTTTGACCTAAAGCATAAAAGAAATCATAAAGTAACTTTTGCATTTTTTATTCATCGGAGGCAACAGAATCAGCTGAGAAAATAGAATAAATTGTAAGTGATATGGTTTCACACTAAGCCTCATACTAATTTCCCTATGGTTTATTTTTATGTTCAACTGCCTTAGGCAGTATGTACATTACTTACAATAAACCTGTGCCCTGTGGGCATACCTATGAAATTATGAACTTAGAAATTGTCTTCCAGGGTATAAAATGTAAAATAGCATTTAAATACGAATAGTAGCAAGCAGTACAATACTTACTCTTTCAGCTATGCACTGTTTTCCTTAAGAGAAAGAATATGGTTAAGGAAGGTTATTTATAGTCCTCTTGTTTGTTCCTGGTTTTGTGAGACAGTATCTTATGTAGCCCAGGAATGTTTCAAACTCAGTATGTAGTTGGGAAGATGATCTTAAACTCCTGATCTTCACGTATACCTGACCAGTACCAGGATTATAGTCCTGCACCACTATGCTCAGTTAGAGCTCCTGGTGAAATACATTAAAAATATTTATGATCCAAATTTAAACTGCACAAATTATGCATCACTTTGGCTCACAGATTTGCTGTTGATTGCTAGCTCACTGGATTGAATGAGCAAAAATGTGAAACTGGCTTGTGTTACAGACCAGGTTTGTTTTAGGTCCATTTGATTTCCAAACCAGGAGGGGGGGGGAGAGGGAGGGGGAGGGAGAGGGGGAGAGAGAGGGAGAGAGAGAGAAGTATAGATAGATATAGATGTACAAGAGAGACTTTACCATCAAAAAGTCTTTCCATGACAGCATCTCTGAAAATGTTAAATGTATACCATAGCCTGATTTTGAGTACCCACACTTTCAGACACAACAGCATAAAAATAGTAAGTCTTAAGTTCATAAATTTGGTAAAGGTCCCATTTTAAGAATTACCTGAATTTTCTTCTATAGAGAAGTGCACGTGTGAACGTTTGAGATGATCCACATGCTAATCTCTGGAAGGAGGCCAGGGGGTCACTGTTAAGCAAACGTAAACAAGTTGCTCAAGGATATGCATATAGTTTTGGTTTTTGTTTGAAACATAAAAACTGCTAGGACTAGTTAACTGTAGAGGTAGATACATGGCATTTTGTTTCTTTTAAAACTTCCACACTGTTTGATTGCCCTTTTTAGAAAAATAAAGTATTATTCTTGTAATTTAAAGACAAGCAAAGGAGAGCCATCAGATTCATGGCTCTACCTTCATGTCATATGTCACGCAAACAAAAATTCTCCCTAGTACTCTTGACATTTTTTTTTGATTCATTTGGCTCTGGAATTTCAGCTAATACAAGCTAAAATTTCTGATGCCACCCAAGGGACATGACCCAACACAACCAAGATTTTTTTTAAAGCATTTGCATAAATCTCTGTGAACTGAAACTATTGACTTTCACATAGCCATGGTGTCAGGCAAAGCCACAGGAATTTTAAGGTCATCCTTGGGTGTGGTTAGATTTTCCTTCCTAAGACTTCTTACTGCCTCCCCTCCCACTCCCTCCCCTGTTCTGGTATTAGCAGATAAAGCTGGGATGCAGAGCAGCCCTTGATTTTTATAGGAGATGGGCAGGAAGAATAGGTGATTGCAAACACATGATCTGAAAAGGTATCGAGCATCTTAACATGGATGTGTCATCTTTAAAGCAAATATTTCTCTGTACATATCAGTACACATATCAAATCTAAAAGAATTCCCTCAATTTCACACCCAACTAGATTTGCTTAAACTGTTGACTTAAAAAAATAACCTTGGGAGAATAATAGAGAATAAGAGAGAGAATCCAGCTGCCTCATGAAAGTTAGATACATAAATGGAAAAAAATTCATTTCTAAGCGAAAATGTAAAAATCTGCAAGGTTTAGGCATTATGTAGGTGTGAAGCTGCGGTTTCCTGTGTTCTGCCTCCGGTCAAATGAGAGTCAAGGATGTATAAAACTTGTTTTCTCCCAATCATGTCAATCAGTGTGTGTGTGTGTGTGTGTGTGTATGTGTGTGTGTGTGTGTGTGTGTGTGAGAGAGAGAGAGAGAGAGAGAGAGAGAGAGAGAGAGAGAGAGAGAGAGAGCACTCTTGTTCTCTGCCTACCCCTCAGGTTTTCTTTGCTAGATTTCTACTTTCTTTTGTCCCCATGTCCCTGTTGCTAATCTTAGAATCCTCAGTTTGTTTTGAAAAGGCTGGAAGTAACCAGGAGGAACGCAGAGTATATGTTGGCAGGCAAACAGCAAGCTGGAACCAGTGGATACTGAAGAGAGGTTGAGAATCAAACCTGCAGTGCTCCGATCTTCACTCTTTGCATTTTAATTTTTTTAAATCTTTTGAAGACAATGGTGCTTTAAGGTTTATAGGTGAATGCCAAAACCTGTGAATCTCCAAATTCTGCAGAGACCTGTCTCCCACGTGCCTATTAATGCAAAGGACATACTACATTCTTCCCTAAACAGCTCACCATGGATCCTTATGTCTTATGGAGTCTGGATATTTGCTGGGACATAGTTGACTGATTTCCCACCTGAGGCATGTTACCCGGAAATTAAGAATCACTTCCATGTCAGAAGTCAGAGGTCATCTCTGGAAAAGATTCTTATATCTGTTTTTAAAAGGAACTTGATGTTAAGAAAAATCAGAATTCTGCTTATTAAATACTGGGCTTCACAAGCCAGAGAATTGCTATTGATTGGCACCTTAGCGAGAAGCATCATTTGATACTGAAAACACCATTAGAGCATGGAGCACCAGGAATCAAGAACAAAGGGTTTCTAGGAACTTACTGCCCACTCCACCACCTTAGCTTTATAGACAAGAAAACTGAAATCCAGAATGCATCCGATTTAACTTTTTAGGGCCCTAAAAATAGTTTTTCATAAATATGTATTACAATAAGTGAGATCTTTTTTATGTTTTCACCATTTTTTTTTTTTGGAAATTTAACTTTATCCTTAAAATCAGTTGTACTAACAGAAACTCAGTGTGTGAGTTCCCATTCTGTATTCAATGTATCACTGTGCATCTAACTGGAACATTTTGAAATTTTAGATTTGGGGATGAAGGATATAAAGGCTATGAATGGTTATTTATTGATGGGACTTGTGTGGTCATTTGATAGTAGGAGATGAAGGGCTACACAGTCTCTTTGGGTGGGAGATGTGTGTTGGTAGTGGGATGGTGACCATGGCAATGACTGCTTAGAAGTTAGGGGCTGATCAGTAGACACTGGTAAACTCTGTGAAGAAATAACATGGCCCAAAACATGAGAAATTGAAAATTGGGGGCAGGGGATAGACACCCATTAGATTTCTAACTGGATGTGGAATCAGTTATAAGGAACTTAATAGATAATATTCCAAGGCATTTATTTTTATACTGTTTATTTTTTTAAGACAGAAGATCATCAAAAACAGTTATGCTTAATCTGAATGTGATGTCCTAAGCATTATTTCCACATAATTAATATCTGTGTTTTTATTGCATCGACAGGAAAAACTAATCTGACAAAGTTATTTCTGATGCACTGAGTTTAACATTAGGTTAAAAACCTCAGTGGGGCCGGGTGTGGTGGCGCACGCCTTTAATCCCAGCACTCGGGAGGCAGAGGCAGGTGGATTTCTGAGTTCGAGGCCAGCCTGGTCTACAAAGTGAGTTCCAGGACAGCCAGGGCTACACAGAGAAACCCTGCCTCAAAAAACCCAAAAAAAAAAAAAAAAAAAAAAAACCTCAGTGGGGACGGCACAGCCACTTATGTACAGCTAAGCACTCACAAGTCCACTCCAGCTGGATGGAAGCTGAAACATGGACAATAAGGGTGTGTTAATTCCTTTGTAACTGGGACAAAATAACCCTGGGCAAACACATCTGCCACTTACTGTCCAAGACAAACCTTCAGTTAATTGAGTTTACAGTTTCGTGTTCTCTTTTTATTCTTCTCTTAATCCGATGATGTTCACTTTCCGTACCCATGATGAAGAGGAGCAACTAAAAGCCAGGTACAAAACAAACTTCCACTGGCAATATTTGCAGAGCTGCTTAGGGTAAGCAGGCCAGCTCACTGGTCTCTTAAATCATCATTTATCTGCCCTCTTCTTTGAGCCCAGCTTTCTGTGCTGCCATAAGCGATTCTTAATTTCCATCAGTACCCTTCCATTTCAAGTACAGCCTGTTTGCATTACCGGTGAAAGTGCTGAGACCCATACTTCACACAGCAGCTGGATATTCCAGAATATACATAGGAGATTTATTTAGATTGGGCTAAATTCTGCAATTATGGACCAAGTGGAAATCACATCTATAAACTGGATTGGTATGTGTTTTCCCACTGGATGCAGAACCTTTGAGTCCTACTGGTCTATACTGGGAAGGATGGTACCTTTTCTGCCCCAAATGGCTTATCCTCCTCCATCAAACATACATGCCATTCATTTTGCTTATGACCCATCTAGAGCAAACTCTGCTCTCCGAGAGAGTAAGATGTTTACCTTGATAATTCATTGAAGGTTTTATATCAATGCTAGAGAAAGATACCTTTCTTCCAAACTGTATTAATTCAAACATAGTAACCCAAAAGTGTAAAGGTATTGAAAATGAGAGTTCTGATATTTTTGTATGAGGCTGGAAAAGATCCACCTGTAGCAAAGGGTAGATGGGAATGGATACCAACTTGTGTTGATCATTATAAACTACCAGATGAGGATTGTCACAACGATAATGGGGTGTAATTTACAAAGAATGCTTCTTTAGACATGGTGGACATTCATTCATGCTTTTAATAATAATCTGAAGAACTCACTGATTCGAGTCGAATGTTAGAAATGTTGCTCCATAGAATACTGCCTAAATCCCATGGTCAAAACTGTGTCCCATGAAGAAAATAACAGGCATTGCCAATTGGTTAAGGAGTGGTAGGAGGATGGAGGGGATCATTTGCTTAACACACCTAACTTAAGAAGGAAGCTCTCCAAACTCTTCAAAAGTATTCTAAACACCATTTTTCTTAGATGGAGTGAGTCCCTTCCGACTCCTAATTCTACACAATCACAGATGTTGGTTGTTGGGACTGTCGTATCAGAGCTGCTCCAAAGCAAACATGAATATATATGGCAGCTAATGACAAGTGAAGTAGATAGCAATAAAGTGACCAGGTGGCCTGAGATACACTGAAAGAGCACTGGAGAATGGCAATGGGACATGATTTGTAACCTGCCAGGATCTTATCCATGAAGGTGGTATTATCATTGGAATGAACAGGACAAAGGACAAGTGGCGAGGCCAACAACACCAAACTCCACATGGATCTGAAGTCTGTAGCAATAAGAGACATAGGGAAAAGACTCTACAAAGGCATTAGACAGAGACTTTGTTCATCAGACTCCCTTATGGTTTTGTTTGTTTGGTTGGTTGGTTAGTTGGTTGGTTGGTTGGTTGGTCTGGTTTTTAGTTTTTGGTTTTTGTTGTTATTGGTTTGGTTTGGTTTAGTTTTATCAAATAAACAGTGGTGGCACGGTGCTACATAAGTTTTCTCTAAAAATGTAACATTCCACCCTGCAGAGACGATCTTGAAGCAGGAAGCTAAACACTGCAAAATAGCTTCAGGAGGTCCCTGAAACTGACCAGACCCATTAGGACCTGCTCTCCTTGAGTAAACAATAAAAGTTGAGAGTCCCTCTCAAGACAAAATGAAGCTAAACTGTAAAGAAGGCTCTGAGACCAGCTGCTTGGAAGAAGCAAAAAAAAAAAAAAACAACTGAGCTGCCTGGATGAGATTTAGACCAACTGAGGCATCTGGAAAGGACATTGTCCAACCTATTGAGTTAATTGCAGGTTGTACAGGGTGCTCCATCCCAGCTTTTGTGACCTGTCACCCATGCTAGGTGGGCTTTGAATCATTTCTGCCCTTGTAAGTAACCCCTCAATATATTCCCATAAGTAACCCCAACAAAACTCACTGGTCCACCAAGTTAGACTTTGGTGTTGTCCATACCTTGGTCTGTAGTGGATTTCCTGTTTGAGTGAGTAGACAGACCTATGTGTTGCATCTCCACAGGAAAAGTTTTGTCACACAAAATAGGGTTTAGGGATATGTTTGATTTGGGTCAGTGGGAGCCAATTTTCTACCATTGTTACTGATTGTAACTAGATTTTAAAATAGCAGTTCAGAACTACTAGAATCTTTTAATGAGTGCAGGCAGAGAGGAGTAAGTTACATACTTTGGTTAATATGCCAAAAAGCAAAACCTATGTAGCTTTCTGGGGTTTTTTCCTCACTTTCTAATTATCTCCTAATATAAATTATTATTTTGATTGCCTAGGATGCTAGATCAGTTATTTCACTTATTTAATGACCATTACTAATGACAATTTCACTATTATATATTTCTGTGTTATGGACCATTTAAAAATTAGGAGAAAATGTAACTCTGGGATTTTGTTATCTATGAGCCGGGTTTTCTTTTACTGTATTTAAATGTATATAGTTGCGTAAAGTAAACTGTGGTGTTGGGACATTTGCATACATGTATTTTGTGTGTGCTCATCATCATCATCATCATCATCATCATCTCCCCACATATGGTTTCCTGTTCCCCTTGCTCCTCTCTCATTTCATCATTTCAAGCAGTCCCCACTGAACTTTCACGCGATCCCTCCAGATTCCACACATTACAGAAAACCTTGCCTTTTGTCTTTTTGAGACAGGCTTATCTCATGGAATATGATTATCTCCACTTGGATCTGTTTTCCTGAAAATAACAATATTTCATTTTTATTTATGGATGACTAATAACTGTGTGTATGTACCACACTTACATATTTGTCTGTTTGTGGGTTCCTAGGCTGATTCCATAGTATGGCGGTTGTAAATAATACCACACTAAACATGAGTTTGCCGATATCTGTATCATAAAATCACTTTCATATGCTAAAGCAGTATAAACTTGGTCTACAGTTTTAGATAAGATGTGGTATCATGAGTTAGTTGACAAATGTAAAGAACTCATCATGTTAAAAATTTCCACATTCTAAAATTCACAGATGTGGGGAAACTGCTCCTTTTTTTATTTGCCATTCTCACCTTGACTTCTCCTTTTTCTTGATATGTAAAGTACCAGAGATAAACAACAACCACACAAATTCCAAGGTTCTGCTGCCATCATGGAAATTAGCCCTTTGAGGAAATCTGATCGGGTGGAGCAGTTCAGAAAGTTTCAAGTTGGGCAAGTGAAGGGAGCAGAATGGACAGAATGCTTGGATTGTGAACTCAAGATAAAAAAGGTAAGGTGAGAGTGGAGCCCACACAACCCAGAACCTTCCTGTGCTAGCTGGCTAGTTTTATGTCAACTCAACACAAGGTGGAGTCATTGGAGAGGAGAAAAGCTCAGTTGACAAGATGCCGCAGTAGGAAGAGAATGTAGGCAGGCTTGTAGGAGATTTTATCAATCAGTGATTTTTGTGGGAGAGCCCAGCCTATGTAGGTAGTGCCATCCTTTGGTTGGTGGTCCTGGGATCTATAAGAAAGCAGACTGAGAAAACCATGAAGAGCAAGCCAGTAAGCAGCACTCCTCCATGGCATCTGCATCAGCCTCTATCTCCAAGTTCTTGTCCTTATTTGAGTGCATGTCTTGACTTCCTTCAATGATGAAGAGTGATATCTACATGTAAGCCAAATAGACCCTTTCTTCCCCAAGTTGCTTTAGTCGTGGGGTTTTTATCACAGCAATATTCACTCTAACTAGAACACTTTCCTAAAACCAGGGGAAAGCTGAAAGGAGGAGGCAGCAGGTCCCCGCTCCCTCTCACAGCTCTCAAGGCCTTTTGCAGTTCTCAGAGTTGACAGACATTTGGGATTCTTGAATCACAGTTTTGATCTACTAACTTGGTTTCCTCACTCTGAGCCCTATCTCCCTTCCATTTTCAAATCCTTCATCAATATTCATTTTGCAAAAAAAAAAATCCCCAAGATTGTTCCAGATATGAATAGGAAATTGAAGTAACTTTTTATCTAACAAAAGAGGGAGGGGTTGAATCAAACACTACCAAAAATTCGAGAAAATCCACTTCCAACCCTAGGTACTATGGACTATGGCATACATAGAAAGAGATTTTACACTGAGCTACCAAAGAGTACAGTTATCATCACTTTCATTCACTCAAAACACACAAACATACGTGACTCCATTGCCACACATATTTTTCTAATCTTTTCTTTCTCCAGTTTCAAGCTGTCTTGCCTGGCGTCCTGCTAACCAGTTCAGGAAATGGAGAACAAAGGCCTGAGGAGCTAAGCTCCTTCAGTTTCTTTAGAAATCAGTTGTCAGAACTTGTCATTCTTTAGCTAGCCTCACCTGCCCAAACACCAACTTATATAAACTAACAGTACCTACAACAAAAGGCGTTTCAAACACGAGTGTTTAATAAGCCCCCAAAATGACAGAGAATTAGGCATATGGCTGCTTAGGCTGACCAAATACTCACAAGTTATTATAAGCTTGTAATTTAGCTTTCAGTGTACATACCTGAGTGTTAGGATAGAATAGGTGAGCTGGGGAGATCTCACACGCCTGAGCCAGATTATGTTGCTAATATGTGGTGCTTATATTTGCTATTCTTGCTCAGCCTTCAAATATGCATAAAAAAATGAAATACCACAAATTCTTTTGCTATCAGGTACTCCAGAAGAAATGCAAATTACTGTCTGTCATAAAGTTGTGGAGAATGAATTAAAGTCATTAATGCTAACACATTATTCACAAAATGTAACACTGGTTCCAAAGTAGAAACTCAATCAATAGAACACAATAAATCAACTACCATTCAGTCCGGGAAGCCACCAATGGGTGTCTAGTTCACTTTAAAGGGATTTGGGATAAGACAGCAATGCAGGATAGTTCAACACATTTTTCACATTTTTGAGTAAAAATAGATAAAATGTCTAATTTCAAGCTCTGAACAGAATGTGTTTTAATGCAATTTCCTTGAAAATTGCTGTTTCTTGAACACCTCTGAATATATACTCAGCATGAATTGATTACCACTGGTTCCCTGGCTTATATTTTCATCAGTGAAAGTGAAAGAAAGGAAGGAAGAGAGAGAAAGAAGGAGAGAAAGAAAGAAAGAGAGAGAGAGAGAGAGAGAGAGAGAGAGAGAGAGAGGAAGGAAGGAAGGAAGGAAGGAAGGAAGGAAGGAAGGAAGGAAGGAAGGAAGGAAGGAAGGAAGGAAGGAAGGAAAGAAACAAACCTTATCCTCTTTGTCTTCACACCAAAAAATGGAAAGCAATGCCTACATTGTTAGCATGGTGTTTGGACCTGGAATTGATGTGACACAGAAGAAGTTGCTCTGTAAAACCAGGTTTCAGAGTGTCATGATGTCTAAGGCACTATACCTCTGCGATCTGCAATAGCCATTACTGTTTCTTTTATTTTCCACAACATTTCAGTCCAGCATCACTAATAATTTTCTCATATCTCTCCCTTCTCTATGTATCCTTTGTATTTCCCTTTCAGAGTCTTCTTGAATTAACCAAGGGATAAAACTATATGATGTCGTCTTATTATAAGCAGAAGAAAATGAAGATGATCTAATGAGATAAATCACCGAAGGTTAATAGCTTTTTTAAAATCAATCTCCCTTCAAAGGGAAAGGCTAAATGGCTTAGTGGATGAAGTGTCAGCCTCTCACCTCTGAGACTGTAGTTCAAGTCTAAACTGTGAAGCTGGAAGCGACATGTTTACTAGGTAGAGATCAGTCTCTAGTGGACAAAATTCTTCACTGCAGGAAGTGGAGCGCTTGGCAGCTCCGCCCTGCACCCTCAGTCCAGTCAGTGGGCTGATGTGTATCCTGCTCCCAGCCCTTCCTGTCTCTTTGGCAACAGCCCAGGTGGAGGCTCACATCACTGTCAGGAAGCCATGACTGTTTTCCAAAGAGCCTCAAATAGCACTGGGGCTGTGAAGTCTCTGGAAGCGGCTGCTCACTGATCCTGACCTCTCAGCTGTCACCAGAATAGCATGACCTCCCACACCTGTAAACTGCATGACACCTCTTCCTGTCAATTAACAAAGTAGGACACACAAAATAGATGACTTGGCTATTTCAGACTAGCTAAGGACTCACCAGAGGAAGATCACTAATATAGTAGGCAAAACTCAGTAACTAAATTACTACATCTGTAGAAACTGAGACAATATAAATACAGCCACATCCACTCGCTTATATTAATGTCTCTGAAAGTGTGTATGGTCACATTTTAACAGGTGCAACTCAGACTATCCATTCAGCTACATGGTCAAATCTCTCGGCTGGTTATTACAAGGGCTTCCTTACATTCATCACTTAGTAATATGCTTATCGGCTTTCTTCATTAATAATATACTACACTGTTTTGAGTCTCTAGAACAGATGCAAACTGTGTGCAGAACACATACACAGGGCACAAGTAGCTGTTATTTAAGCACACTGCAACCAGCTCAGTTTTATTGAGAAAACAATCTAAGTGCAGTGTCTAACTGAAATTAAGTAGCCTGTTTTATGATAAGATATTCTTTGCCTGTGCGTTGTGTAATAAAACACAAAGAAGTAGTTGTATATGTTTGCACAGTGGACAATTAACTGTGTAAGAAAAGTTTAAGCATAGCATCCAACCAAGATGTTGATGCATCCGCAGGACTTTCCTATTCCTCCGAACTGATTTATTAATGATTGTTGTCTACCTACTGCTAACTCCAAACATCTGCAAATCTCTTTGTTACTATTAAAGCAGCCGCTGCCCTCACCCCAGGCTGATAAATGGCTCTGTAATTTCTGGGGAAATATGCTAAAGGTCACGAGTTAATACATCCTTGGGTACCTTCTCTTCCCATCCTTTCCTTCCCAAATGGCAGAAATGCTGTGTTGTTTTATTCGCATGCTTTTGTAATGTCTATTCAGAATGAAATTAGAGAGTACATTTGAGAAAGAGCATGTGTGTGTACACACGGAAAAATCCACATGTATTCTATACAGTCTATTACTAAAATTATGCAATTGCCTTTTGAGAAATTCCATACAAAAAAATCTTTCCTTAATAATCTATGAATATCACTGTCTGACTCAAGTATTATTATGCCTTTTAAAATTAAACTATCCACAAAACATGCATTTACTTTCTGCTATACAAAATGCTAATAATGCTTTTAGAATGGTCTTTAAAAAGTCTAATTATATCATTTAAAAACTGAGAGACCAAAGGGCAAGCTAAATTCTCCTAACATAAATCAGACTTTTTTTTATTTCAATGACTTTAAAAACCTCAAATGCAGTAATTTTAATAGCAGTGAAAGAATGAATAAGTCATAACTCCGCCTGATCACATAACTGTCTATAACTGTTATTAAATGCTCCAAAATAAGTGAACTCATTATGTTTCCGCACTGCTTTTAGCTAATCTAAGATTCGGCTCACTTAATCATAGAGAAGACTTCCGTGCCACTTTAGACCCTCAGCAAGGTCACTTCAATGTCTTTTCTCTGTTCTATTCTGATCATTTAAGAACAGAACTCTGACCTGAAACCGATGCTATCTCTTGCAAGCTCGAAGGTTGAATCCCCACAAAGCTGCATTTCAGACAGACATTTGCACAGCCTGTATCCTGTGATAATCTCTGCTGCAAACTATACCAGGTACCTTTTTCAACAAAGGAGATGCCAATCAAAATTTTAAATGCCCTGTACTCAGTGAAACTGCTTCTTGCATGATACCTACCTACAAAGTCAGAATTCGAAATTCTCAAAACACGCCATCCATCCACAAACATGTTAGTAAACTCTGATTGGCTTTATCTTATGGTGACTATGGACTATTTGACTCCATATTGTTGGCAGGGTGTCTTAGTCAGGGTTTTACTGCTGTGGACAGACACCAGGACCAAGGCAACTCTTTTAAGTACAACATTGGGGGGGGGAGTTTTTTGGGGGGGTTGTTTGTTTTGTTTTTTGTTTTTCAAGATGGGATTTCTCTGTATAGCCCTGGCAGTCCTGGAACTCACTTTGTAGACCAGGCTGGCCTCGAACTCAGAAATCTGCCTGCCTCTGCCTCCCGAGTGCTGGGATTAAAATCGTGTACCACCATCATTTCATTGGAGCTGGCTGGCTTACAGGTTCAGAGGTGTTCAGTCCATTATCATCAAGGCAGCATCCAGGCCTGGTACAGGAGAAGCTGAGAGTTCTAAATCTTTATCTGAAGGCTACTAGCGGAATACTGGCTTCCAGACAGCTAGGATGAGAGTCTTAAAAGCCCATACCCATAGTGACATGCTTACTCCAACAAGGGCACTCCTACTCCACCAGGGCTACACCCTCTAATAGTGCCACTCCCTGGGCCGAGCATATACAAACTATCACACTATCATACATATTTCTTGCCTGCCTGTGATTCTTTTCTCCATTACTTCAGTCATCTCTGCCCCTCTCTTACAGTGTCCTCTTTCCTCAGTTTCTCTCCCCCCTCCCCCTCCCCCTCTCCTCATGGGAACTTGGTGTGAAGAGTTTACCCAGAGAGCTAATTGTTTTGGTTATGGCCTTCCATGTAGTTATGGAGCTATAAGAACATGGTCCTGATCTTGCTCTCCTCTTATCCTGTACCAGAGAAGAGGAAAAAAAAAGTTAATTCCAAATGTTCTTCATATCCTACACATTTGTTAAACCACAAGTGTATAAGATTAGGTCTTGGCTGGGTGGCAGCGCATGCCTTTAATCCTAGCACTTGGGAGGCAGAGGCATGAATATCTTTGAGTTTGAGACCATCTTGGTCTACACAAAGAAAATTTGTCTTGGAAAAAAAGGAACATGTCTTAGCATCATTTTTGGTATCAATGAAATGCGAGAATTTGTCCTGCTAGTATACAAAATGGGCAGAGAACCCAAAGAGATGAACGTCCTGAGATAAGACCACAGAAACAAGAAACAGCTAAGGAGACGTAAAAAAGAGAGGAGAGAAGGCCCAAGAGGAAGCATATGACAAAAGACAAGGAAAGGCCAAGAAAAATTATTAAAATCCAAATAAATGTAAGGGCTGAAACTCAGTTGTAAAGCACTCACCTGGTATGTATGGCATCCTAGCTTAAGTCTCTACTCTTGTCTCCCCAGAAGGAAATGTTTGCCTTGGGGGATGCTTTATAGGCCATAGAGATAGCTCAGTAGATAAGGCACTTGCCCTAAATGCTTGAGGACCTGAGTTTAAAATCTCCAAAGACACATAAAGCCAGATGTAGGAGCATGATTCATCTGAAATCCCATCCTATTGAAAGCAGAGAGAGCAGCCTGGTATATAGCAGTGAACAAGAGCAGGCCCTGCCTCAAACAAGGTGATAGCTAGGGGCCAACACTAAGATTGTCCTCTGACCTCTGTACACATACACTGTGGTGCACATGAGCCCACACTCACAAACATACACATCTTCAGAAACAAGAATCTTTAAGAAGGATACATATCTTCTGGAAAAATAAACAAACTCTTAAATATCATGACATTTTTTTGAGTGTTCAATGAAGAGTACAATGTTCTCATTCTTGTGTAATTCTGGTTTCTGGGAACTTGCTTACTTTTTAGGAGTTGGTCTGTGAGGCTTGATTTTCATGCTACACAAATCCATCCATTCCTCTACTAAAAGAGCATGCAGGGTACCACTCGATTGACCAGCCCTGATAAACTTGAATGACCACCCCCAGACCAGCAAACTAGGAACTAAATTGTATTCCTGAACCTTATTCGGGGTCTGCTTGCTCCATATTTCTTCAGTTTCTTTTGAAAGATGACACAGCCTGGCAGCAAAAATGCTAAGAGAGAAAACCACATGAGGAGGAAAATACACACATGGTCTATCTACCTTCCAATTACCTCAAAGCCATGCGTCTAAAGTCTAGTAATGGCATCAGCTTTGTATTTTTCCACAACGTTATTTGTGTTTATGGAGACTTGGATTGGGTCTCAACTGTAAGATCACACCTTGGGAAAAATCCAACTCTGCTTGGCACGTGTGTAAATTCCAAGTAACACAGTTCTGTTCCAGCAAACAACCACCAGGAGCAAATAATAAGCTGTGCCGGAAGCTAGGATAGGACAATGACAGAAGGGTAAGGCCATGTTCCAGTGATTGAGAAATATAGACAATAGCTGAAGTTAGTAAAGAAAACCATTATACTCACAAGAGTAGTTGAGTTATGAATATTGATTGGAACCAGGCAGGTGATGAAGCCTGCATAGGTGTTAAATACTGTGTGCCTTATCTGTTGGTATTAAGGGCATATCAACTTCTCAAAAGATAAATGTGTCCCCCCCAGTAAACTCCACTGAGCCTCAGGTTCCAGAACTTGTATCATGGTTTCACTGTGTAGACCCCACTGGTTAAATCACTGACTGGATAACTGAACTCCAACTCCAGCTCCCTCCCTTCCCAAGAGGGTAGAATATTTCATTGCTATCAAGATACCAAAGCCCCAATCCTCTTATAGAAATAGCCTTTCCAGCATGCCTAATTTCATATGGAGCCATCTAGTGGCGCACAATAAGTCATTTTGCTTGCATCACCCATCAAGTGTTTGCCAAGGGGGTTGTGTACAAGGAAGACACTAATATTACTCAGAAAATTCCAAGGACTTGGAATCTCACTTCTGGAAATCAAGGGCAAAGTGCAATCAGAAATATTACGCAACAATTAGTTTATTCATAATGAATTTATTAAGTGCTACGTGGGAAGCGTGCTGGTAGTCACTAAGAGAGACTCCAAACATATTTTACATGGCCTGTGCTTGCTAAGAACTCAAAATCTAATTCAGAAGGTAAGTTATACACAATTGATGTATTTATTGTACAGGACTCTCTTTCAAGGCAAACAGCCACCATCTTCAGGAATTCAACTGGGCCTGCTTGCAAGAGATTGTTGCAATGGGGCTTGTTGACTGTGCATCTTCCATCACAGGAAAGGGTGGAAGTTGCCATAGGACCCTCACTAAGTCAGCAGCTACTATGCCCAGCTCCTTACCTGGACTTTTATCTTAGTTGTATATAGCCTCGGGGTCTTAAGGAGAATCTAAAGCACACAGATTGAGTAATGAAGAAAGGAGACCCCATCTATGCAGTCATGTCAAGTTACTACCCATGCTAAGTGCAGACTATCCAGTATGGCTGATTTAAAGTGATGCATGTTTCTACCAATAAAACCTCGACCATTGCTCTGTAAGCAAGCCTTTGAATTTTGGTGGATCCCAACTTTGGTTTGTCATTAAGACCATGTGATGGGGTATGTATGTTGCCTAGAACCCCCACCCATACCCCAGGGGAAAATTCTTACAATATAGTAACAAGAAAGATACAAAGAGAGTTTTGGATATTTGTCACTCTACTCAGCTATTATTTATTTGTAAAATGGCTGTAAGCAAATCAGAAACACAAGTCAGGAGGATAATCAAAGAGGCTCCTTAAGTTTCTTGCGGAAAGTTTCCAAGTATAACCACAGTTTTGCCAACCTGGAATATACACAGCAGCCAGACTTGATATCCACAGCCTGGCATGTGTTTTAAAGTCTTCCCAGGCACTTTGTCTGCCTCTTTCTATCCCACTCTTACCTTCCCATGCTCATGGCCTTCCATTGTCCTCGTCACTTCAATGACCCTACAGTCTCATTGTCACCTCAACTTATACTTGGATTTCAATTTAATCCACAAACATTTATTGAGAATCCGCTCAGTATAAAGAGTCGATACTTTTTCATCAGAAATTTTCTCCACTGAAAATTCTGGAATTTCTCTGGAGGTTGCTAAAATGTCAGCAGTTAAAGCTGTAATGGTGATGCTAGTCAATGATGCAGCTTTCATGTGCAGTCAGTACCAAACTAGTCTTCTAGTACTACTGAAGTCTTCAGGGCTTTACTCCTGGCTTTATCAAAGTTCTATGGAACCACAGTAGCTTCAGGAGATGCTCTGTGAGCAAAGGCATTTCTCATCATCAAAGCTAGGGAAGCATAACAACCTATTATCTTTTTTTTTTTCTAGACAGGGTTTCTCTGTGTAGTCCTGGCTGTCCTTGAAATCACTCTGTAGACTAGGCTGGCCTCGAACTCAGAAATCCACCTGCCTCTGCCTCCCAAGTTCTGGGTTATTGTCTTTTTAAAATTAGTGCCTTTGTGGTCCTAGAGGTGTTCAATAGTTTGATCCAACTCATATAGATGTGGCTGCTCTATTGACAAATGCTTCATTAAGGTACCTTGACAAAAGCTTATTTAAGGAAAAACTTTCATTAAAATTAATTTTACTCCTCTGCCAAGTGCTTGAAGCAAGAAAAGCTGGAACTTTAAGTATCAATATGGTATAAAATAATACAGCAGTGGTTCAGTCAATCATGCTGGCTGAGCAAGCAGGGGGACCTGAGTTTTGATCTACAACACTCACACAAAAATCCCGGTATAGTGACACACATCAGTAGTACCAATCCTGGAGATACAAAAGTAAGAGGATTCCCTCATCCCTCTGACCACCCAGCCTAGCCGTTCAATTATGCCAGGATCAGTGAGAGATCCTGTCACAAAAATATGATGGGAAGAAATTGAGGATGATAGTGATCCTCTGATCTCCACAAATGAGTGCATAACTTACACATAAGTACCTACCAACACTAGCATATACACATACTACATATACACAATACCACACATATAAAAACAAACAAGCTGTCCATTTAGCAAAAGAGTAGTATGGGTTCATCTAATGAAGTGAGACTTCAATGCAGTCAGTATTGTAGCTCACTGGGTTCACAGCTGGGTAGGACTGATGCAGAGATTAAGGTGCAGAGATTAAGAAACTGCAGGCTACTCAGTCTTAAATGGAACATCTATTGCTACAATTCCTCTTCTCAAGGCTCATGGATCATTGTATGGAGAGGAGTAGAAAGAATGTAAGAGGCAGAGGTGGTGGAGAACTAGAAGAAAGCCAGGGTCTTTTAGACACACCAGGGAAGCCGCACATATGAAGTCACAGTGATTGTGACAGCATGCATAAAAGCAGGGCAAGTTCAAGCCTGGCCAACTCCCAGCATGGAGAGTGGAATTGGGCATGAAGTCCCAATCCTGGTGGAGGAACTATTAGTAATTGATAGCCATGGAGAGGGGGAATCTGTTTTCTCCAAGAGTGTAGCCCCTGGTAAGTTGACCGTGTTCCAATGGAAGATCACACATCTGAGAATGTTAAAGCAGCAGAAACTTGGTGTTTTGTTTTGTTTTATTTTGTTTTTGAAAAAAAAAACCACAAAACTGGATGGCAGGGGAAAGATGACATCTGGGAGGACTTTGGGTGTGAAAATGATCAAAACACATACAAAATCCTCAAAAGAAACAATATATATTAAAATTTTTAAAGAAAAATGATAAATCAAATCAAAGACCAGAAACTATTGTTGCTATTATTAGTCCTCAGGAGGCAGATCTAAATACGATCAATTAATCATTAAATTATTTAGCAATCACTTTGCTACATCTAACATGACAATCTTATTTATGAAGTATAATTATCAATGCCCATGAGAAATTGTAATAAACACTCTATAAGCTATGACATGATGACAGACACATACACACAATATATATAATATATGTATATATTATATATTTTTATATATAATATTGCAGATGTGCTTGTACAGCAGTAGAAGCATGGCCAACAGCAGACCTACTGTCTACCTTCATGGAGTTCACAGTATCTGAAAGGTAATGAGGCCTTCATACAGATGGACAATGTCCATATAGGATGACAAGAGACACTTCAGAGGAAAGATGAAAAGAAAATGAAGCAAGAAAAGAACTATAGAATGAATGTATTTCAAATCAGCATAAACAAAGAAACAGGAGAAACCATCAGATCAATGCAGGCAACTGCCACAGAGGCACTAACGCTCAGCAATGGAGCGAGCCCAGCCTGGAGAGCTCACAAAGCTGCTTGGCTTATAGTGTGGTCATGGTCATGAGTTGTTACAGTGTCCTTGGAGGCAAGGTCTCCAAAACATCCTTTGGAGAGAAGGAAGAAATGACGACACTTGCTTATGTTTGCTTTTATCTGGTGCCCTAAATTTTTCTGTTCATCTGTTTTTAAGTATTTTATGCTTTACATTTTTACATTTTATATGTGCATATTATTTACAGGCAAATAAAAAAAACAGAAGAATATTGAAGTAGCAGAACCCTCAAACATTTGTATGGTGACAAGAGTGAGTCAATCGTTTGAAAACTGTTTCCTAGGCCATGGGGAGTTGAGGAAGAGTTTTAAATCTGAGAATTCACTACTTAGGTTTACATTTTAAGCAACTCAATATTTGTTTTAACAACTCAAGAGAACTTTTTTCATGCAATATTTGCCATGAAACATTTAATGTAGAAAAGCTAAATACTTAGCTTCTGTCTGCTACTCATGTACGATAAAAACAATCAGTGGAGTGGACCTTGAAAATGCAAATCTTATTAAGTAAGTCTCTTGCTAAGAAGATTTCTTAATTGATTCTCGTTGCTTCTAGGAGAAAATAAAAAAAATGTGTTGGGTGAAAAACACCATTCTTTCTTTGTCTCTGAGCTCATAGGTTTGCTACAAGTTAGAGAGGAAGAGCATCAAATTTCCATTTGGTTAACCTTGACTGTTGCTCTGGAGTTGACCCTGATACTGGGTTGAGTCTCTGCAGAAAGAAAGATATATCAGCAGCACAGGTCAAGTGTTTCATACATTCTCATAATCCTCACAGTCCAGCTCCTACAGACATAGAGCCCACAAAAGGGGACAGGGCAGGGTCTGCAAAACAAACATCAGAGCATGGTAGAGGTGACACCTCTTGAAAATCTGAGAATTGAAAGGAAGTTCAGACTGTCTCTGGGCTTCTGGCCAGCAAAGGCAGATGCAGGAGTCTCTTTAGAAGAACTCTCATCTGCTCAACCTTGTCTGTCCAGATAGCTGATCCCATTGTCAGGACTCATACACCTCTCTGCTGTTGGCCTTCTCTTGAGTCAGACCTTGCTGTTTGTAAATAGCTGCAGGAATCCTAGTCAGGCCAAGAAGGGATCAAGCACTCATTTTTAGGCCTTGCCTAAATAGGTGTATACATGTATGGTTGATATTTAAAAGCTACCCTGTATACCATCTTAAATTATTTCAAAAACTGTCTTGTATTTATTTTCTATATATAATAACTCAAAAATTTGCATTCTCAAATGATGCATAATTTTACTTACATCTTACAATGTTTTCACATTCTGAGCAAATAGTACATTTATGATAAAGTTTCCTATGCATTAAGAAAACCCTAAAAGCGGATACAGAGTCTCAATTAAAAAAAAAGTCTTAAATGGGCAGAAATTTTCTTTATGAAAACCTCTGTAATTCCTTCAAGACTATTCCATGACCTTCTCTGTCCCTTTGGAGGATATATTTCTGAATAGCCCATGGCACCCCTCAGCTGTCACAGAACACTAATACCAGTGCCTTCTTGGTCAGGTCTTCTTAGCACTTATTCTCCACCACCCTCTTATCTCCCTATCACAGAAGACTTCAGCCTTTTGAACTAAGGTTCTGTCACATCTGCCATAGCATGCATGTTCATAAAGTAGATGAGCTTAGCCTAAAGTTGCTGATGTCTGACAAAAGGGAACTTCCTCTAAAATAAGAAGTTTTATGACATTACCCTCTATGGTGATGGTGTAAGTGTGAGAGTCAGTTTAACTATAGACTTTATTAAACTAAAGCATGTCAGGGACATCAGTGAAACACACTCTCAGGCGTCTCTTTGAAGAAGTCTTCAGGTATCATTAGGTCACAAAATCTCTAAATTAATAAAAGGTTTCATTAAAGGATTTGAGTTGTAATAGATTATTAGAAGGAGGTAGAATGTCCTATTGGCTATAGAATAAAATCACCAGGGCTATTGCCATAGAAGCTGATTCTTGCCTCGACCTCCTCATATATTCTTCTCTACTATCTGCTTTCTGTCCTCAATGATGTTCAAATGCATACTAAGCCTCAAACATGGGGTCAAGTAACCAGGAACTGGACTCTCTAAAATCATGAGCCAAAATGAATACTTCTTTCTTGGGCATTTGGTCACGGTGGCACAAAGTCCTGACTAATACAGAAAGTAGGCAACAGAGAAGTACAGTTATCCTTGTGACTGATCTGACCATGTGGTTCCCCAGTTACTGAAAATGAATTATAGGACAAGTGTTGGGATGCTAGGTAGAAAAGGTTGAAAGTGGAGCTTAAAGTGTGAGCCTGGTGGAAACTTGGCATATCAGAATGTCAACATAATTGCAGACAAGAACAGCTATACAGTGAAGCTTCAGATTCTACTAGGAAGTCTTTAATGTATGGTAGAGAACTTGGCCACATTTTGGCTATCTCCTGAAACTTTGTGCTAGGTAGAGTTTAAAGGTGATAGACTAATTAATTTGATAGAGGAAGTTGAAAACACCATAGCATTCAGGCTGTGGCATGGTTATTGTTGGCTGGTTTTAGATATATTTACAGTGAGAATTGAGAATAAAAGGAAGGGCAAAGAAGGATTTGAAAAAATGCAGATGGGCCAGAAAAGGAACAAATGTAAAGTTGGGAACATGGACTGTAGTTGTTAAAGATGTTGGAAGCCTTAAAAAGAAACTAGGCACCAATCCTACCCTTAGTCTCATTATTTAAGAACCTGATGCAGAAGGATTGGGCACTTATGGCCAACCTCAATGATATAACAAGATCCTATCTCAAATGAATGAATGAATAAATCAGAAGACAAGTACATGGACTGGAGCAATAGGGAAGGCACCTTGAGGACATCTTAGGAATTGGCCAGAGCACAGACATCATATTATTTGCAGAATAGAATTATAAATGTTCTTGAGTTTCCCGTAAGAACAGAGAAACTCTGCTCTCAAGGAAATACCTGTGGGGCATTACAGCTGTCAGTAGACCAAGTGGCTGCTTGTCTGCAAGCATACAAATGGCAAGAGTTACAGGGTCATAGAAGCCTTAGGTGAGATCCCAAAGGAAAGTCTGTGAGACAATGAGAAGCAGAGTCACATCTCCTGCAGGGAGACCCTGAAAGGATGGATGCTGTGGGAAGCCGTAAGAAGACAAATCCAAGGCTGTACTGTAGAGCCTAGGCTGTTTCAGGTTCCTGGAACAAGGGAGATCTGTGACGGATGGCTGTAGATGACAGTGTGGAGCCACCCCAGGAAAGAGTATCTGTGGGCTGGAAGTGACAAGGCTATGGCACTGGGGTGCTGAAGCTCCCTGGAGCTCATACCATGGCGAAATGTGCAGTAGATGGCAAACACAGGGCTGCAGGGCTCAGGGTTTGACCTGTTGAGTTTTACACTCTGGTAAGACATGCTGATGAAACCAAGGAATGCAGATCACAGTTCAAGCCCACTTTAAAAAGGACACAGTTTATCACACTACGGTCCAAAGTCTCTGCACCTGTTCACACTCACTGTCAGGCTTTACAGCTTTGTCTCCAGAATCAGCCTTGGACTATTCCCACTTTTCAGAATGGAAATATTACTCATTGCCATTGTATGTTGAGAGTATAGAATTTACTTTTCACTGCACAGTGATTCTCAGCTAAGCATTCACAGTAGGTCTCAGAAGCATTTGAATTTGGGAATTTCAAACTATAGATTATTTTGGGCTCATAAGCTGAGTGCATCTTTCCCTATATCATAAGCATGTGGCTTTTAGGAACTCATGAATGAAAATTTTATGTTAAGGAATTATGTTTGGGGTGTCAAGTTGGGAAGGGGTGGACTTGTGATGGTTAGTTTTTGATGGTTAGTCTTGACATATACAACAAGTAAGCTCCGTCAACTGATTTTAAAACACGAAATGGGGTAAATCAAATTGGCGAGTTTTTTCCAAACTACATCCCATCTACCTCTCAATCCTATTCTCACAGCATATGAATCAGGAGGCAAAAAGAGGTCTACAGGGGCTCATGGGACAAAGCTACCCAAGAAGCATGCTCTCATTGGCTGACTACTGTCCAGGAAGCACTTACCCACATCTTCCCTGAAGCTGCATATCGTCCCCTCCATCAGAACATGTAGAGAGCATCCTCTGATCTCTTTTTTTTTTTCTGAGTCACATCTGTCTACATTCTCACTGGTGAGTCTGCAAATGTGATCTCCAAATCCGTAGCATTTGTGTCACTGAGGAATATGCTAGAAGCAGAGACACAAATTTCCCAGCTCTGTTTTAGAACAACAGAGTCAAAATATTGTAGACACTCCATATATGACCCTGGATTTTGACATATCTGAGTTACAGTCTCTCCTGCTCATTTTAAGCCATGGGAACAACCATTCCTCAAGCTTAACCCTCTAAATCATGTCATGGAAGTTCACTCTCCATTCCACGTGGGACCTACAGCTGCTTAAATAAAAAGTACACACGTGTTGCCGTGAAAAGTACAGCTCAAAATGACAGTGATCTGAAATTGAGAACATCTTCTCCTACTACCACCCTTAAGATAAACACCCAGGCTGTTGTTAGCCACGCAGGTTTCCCTGACACCACAGCACTGTGCATAGCATTCCAACAGTCGGTCTTTGTATTCAAAACAGAAGCTCTCACTGCGGAAGATACCAATGATGTGAAATCACATAGCAAGTGGTTTGCTCAAAAGCATATGTTGGGCTTAAAATAATTGATCTTGGTAAAAATATTAAGGAGCTCACTAAAAATATTCGAGGACATAATGATATTAATACCATCTGTGCAGTAGCCATCCTGAAGGAATCAGCAACACACTTTTTTTTCTTATTTTTTTTAAACCCTATAATGGATGCTCCTGAACACTGTAATTTTCATGAAAATCTCATAAAATTTACCTACCGTATTTTAAATACATTAATTCATTATGTATTGAATTATGCCCCTCTGAAGGGAGTAAAACCACGAATTATGTTTCTCAGATCAATTTTATCCCTTTGAAGTGCATTGTTGGGGCATCTATGTTTTTTTAAATATACTACTGATAAGTTTCACTTTTCCTCAACATTCTATTTAAGTAATGTTTATCTTCAGACTGACATAGAGAATTTCTACTTCCCAAAGAATTTGGAGCCCAAATCATCACAGATCAAAAAGATTAACTCTGATTGCCTTTCTTGCAACTGTTGCAAGTAACTACGAGGCTTTGCAGTATTGTTCTTAACAAAACTATTAAAATAATAATCTTTAATACAGACTTGACTTCTTCTCTCTTAACACATTGTAAGATCTTTCAGAGAAGGCACTAAGTGAGGGGTACACAGTAGCATAGAGTTCAGATTTGGAGACAATCTGGTGCTACTATAAACCTGTGTGATCTGATCAAATCAGTGCCTGGTCATTCAGCAAGCCTGAGTTCCTGCTACTTTTGGTGAGACTAGGGTTTTTAACCCTGTGAATGATTTTTTTTAGCATGATCAAAAATAGAAATGAAAACACCTACATAGAGCAGACACACAACAAATGGCAGTTAGTGCTTTTTTTTTTAAGGTGCAAAGAAATACTGGTAGAAGGAAGGAGTTTGTAAATATTCTCATTAATAAACTATGCCCAAGGCTGGGAAGATTTTAATTCAATAAAGTACTTACCATGTAAGCATGAGGGTCTGAGTTTGCATGCCCAGCACCCAAATAAAGACCAGAAGCTTAGCACATGTCTATAATCAAAGCACTGGGATGGACCAACAGGAGTAGAGAGAGGAAGACAAACAGATCCACAGCCTTGCTTGCCTGTCAGTCTAACAAAATTAGTTAGCTCCAGATTCAATGAAAGAACCTATTTCAACAATAAGGTACAGAATGATAAAGACGCTTAGCATCAAACTTTAGCTTCTACGCATATGTGCACAGAATGCACACAGGAACACATACACATAAAATCCAATATTAAATAAAGCATGCCCACAGAAAGAGAAGGTCACAGAAGTCCCCAGAAGGCTATAACTAGGGTTCCCAAGCCCTTCAGCAATGTGACAGAACTGCACTTTGTTAATTGAAAAAAATAAAACAAGAGCCTCAGGAAAATCATGGTTTTTATTTTAGCTCCAGAAAAGAAAAATAAGTTTACTGGTTTAAAAAATAAGAATATATCAAATATTGAGGGTAGGCTAGTGGACTTCACTAGAATAATAATTGAATATATTATGTAATTGATGATGCCATGTGGTAGTATAAATGCAAAGCAGATATAGTGAACTCATAGAAGTGATTGGGTATATTTTGATTGTATAAATAATGCAAAATCATTCTATATGCTTTGAGAAAACTCTCATGATATATTGTTGATTGACAAAATGTGTGTGAAATCTACATACCTGTATATATGGGCATATGTATATATGAATGTATGTATATATTTTTCAGATCTTTATGTTTGTTGAAATAAATGAGCAAGCAATAAATCAATTCTGAAGAGAAAATAATGCAGGAAAATGAGTGTAGAGCTAGAGAAAGACTTTGACCTTTCACCTTTCATGCTTCTTTATTATTATAATACTTTCAGCTAAAATGTATTTAAAATACAAAACAACAACATTCTCAAAATGTTTAAGTACATCTTCAAGAAAGGAAAGCCTATGTCCAATGGAGTTTGGAATCTGAGTCCATTGGAATAGCACAAATAAAAACAATATTTGAATATTTATTCATCACATACTATATGCTAGGCACCATGTTATTTTGCATGTGCAATTTCATGTATTCCTCATAATGAAATCCTGGCCTATATATGCTATTCTGTTCTTCTCTCTACATGGCTAATGACTAATGGGGCACTGGATAACTTGCTCAGATTCACATGGTAAACCTTGAATTCTGTCCAGATCATCTCTTTCCATAACCTAACAGCTCTCAAACATAATGGAGATAAAGCTCATATAGAATCCACGAAAAGTCCTGATACAATGCAATGTCCCACTTGTGAGCATGTCTGCAACCTGGTTGGTTGCAATGGCTCATTTAAAATACATAATTCATGGCCTGAGATTCTATCATCATAATTATTATTGTGGGAAACTGTAACCCTACCAAGGGTAAGACTTACACATCAGAGAAATAGATTAGAGAATTCAGATGCTGAAGAAGTAAGAGTTTGTTTAAAGCTGATGATCAGCATGGAGCCCAGCTTATAATCATGTGCAGTTTGTGATGCGTTTCCAGCAATTTTTATCAACCAAGCGCAGCCTTTGTTTTAACTTGACTATTTGTCACGTGCAATCTATCGTTCTGCCTTTTTGATCTATGACATGTATTAAGGGTATTTTGTTGAATTTGAACAAATAAAGTACCTTCATGGTGCTCGTTGATTCCATTTGTTGTTTTTGAACAAAATGGTGGCCCGGCCTGTTTTTCAAAGGGACACATCGCCTGTATTTTAAGCGATTGCCACGCAGTGTGGTGGAGATAGGAGGAAAATGTCTCAGATGCAAAGGGAAGTTAACATTTACATCTGAAAACTGTCTCCTTGCCATGTTGCTTGACAAGTGATGGGGATAATTTTATCCCCTAGTGAGGTTTACAATCTGCAGAACTAGTACTTATGTTGATCTCATCAGAACCAAGTGAAAAAGAGGAGACATTACCTAAATATCATGCCTCAGACAGAGATAATCCATATGGCAAATGCCTTCCACTTTGTATCAAAGATTCTTTTTCATTCCGGAGGGTCTTTCTATGGGAACCTGATGGGCTCCTGGGATTCTCTCTATAGGTAGAAATCCAGTTTGTTTGCTTTCTAGTCATGTAAAGCTGTTTCCATCATTATTTAAGTCAAGTTTTGTTGGCTAGGCAGCAGTTGATATGCAGTAATATGTCATGCAACATGTTAAGTAGGAAACGAACTTCATAAATCTATGTTTCTGTTTGGGGAATAAATCTGTCTTAATCTTACCACTTAATCACTAATTTCATGCACACCCACAGCATTACATTTAACCTTAAGTCCACCTTTAAACCTTATCTAGAAGGTCCATGGAAACAATGCTAGTCAGTGCCACTTTCCTTCTTGGCTCATGAAACACTTCTGGGCCACACCCTCAGATGCAAGTCAGGACAGACAATACATAGCTCAGAACCATCAACAGATGTGCTGTTCATTTCATAAGGTATCCAACTCGATAGTAATATAATACAGTTGGCATAATTTGATTCCTGGTATATTAGTACATATCAAACATTTCTGTGTCTACTTTCCACCAATGAGTAAGATATATTTGAAGCCTGTGTGTGTGTGTTGTATATATGTTCATGTGTGTGTGCACTCCTACTTGCTTTCAGGTAAACACATCAGCCATATTTGCTTTACATGTGACTGTCATCAACAGTATCTTCTCATATCCATCTTCACTTTTGCCTTGATTCCTTACTTGTTTAAATATTGAGTCATAGACAGAAATTACTTCATCCTTGATGGGCTCATACTTGTATTTTTATTAGATTAAATTTACCATATCCTATATTAGGATATGAGTCAGTCTCTCTCTTTAACCAGTAGAGAAATATAAAACTCAATTGAAAGTTTCTAGTCATCTAGAGTTTCTTGGGGCAGGAAAACTGGATCTATGGTAACAGTTTTCCCATGACACTATTAAACACTTTGCTGGGATCTAAAGTTTGAGTTTAAACCATCATACATGACCAGTGGCTTTCATACAGATTTATACAGTACATACATAGGCATTTTTGTCATCATAGAAAATGACACTTGGGAAATTTCAGTTCAGTAGAACCAGTGCATGGCACCAAAATCTGTATTTTCAGAAATTGGGTATTCCTGGAGTATATATTTGAGAACCACAAAAATGCATGGTGGAGAAAAACAGAATGGAAGAAAATTGGAATGGCAGCTGAATACAGGTATCAAAATTACATTTGTGCTGAAGATATAGAAGTTGGGGATGTTTTCTTCATGTAGTGTAAGCAATACAGTTATATTGAGAGGGACTAGAGTGGTTAACAGAAAATCTAAAAGCACAAAGTGATTACAAACAGTAGATCAAGAGCCAGAATTCCAGCTGTGAGTTGCTCTGAAGCAAGGGAGAAATAGGAGGGTGGGATAAAGCACTCAGTTCGGTGCTAGGGATGTGATGTGTGGAGCTGACATCTCACACCATGGATGGGTACAACACTTAAAGGAGTTATGATAGGCCAATGGAGAACTAGGAGAATTTGAGTACATAGCATGTAAACAAAGCATGTAAATTGAAGACATGACCTGACTTACCACTTAGTGGTATCAAGTCAACTTGTTTGTCCCTCATCTCATGCTTTAGACAAGGGAATTTTATTTCTCATAATACTGCATCAACAGAATACCTGTTGTGAGGATCTATAATCTTATTGAATTGCTTTTTAGTACAAAAATCTATTTTTCATCCCAGACAAAAGTACACATAGTGATTGTGCCCTGGTTGTTCTTTAATAGCCTTCTCACCAGAAAGCCTTTGTTGAGGAATTACCTAGACCATATTGGCCTATGGGCATATCTATGGGGAGTTATCTCCATTATTAATTGGTGGATGTGGTCCCGGCCCACTGTGGGCAGCACAATCCCTAGGTGAGTGGTCCTAGGATGTATAAGAAAGCTTGCCAAGCATGAGCCGATTAATATTTCTAAATAAGTAATGTGAAATACTTCATAATGTAGTACCAGCCCTACTCTCTGCCCCATCCATTTTATTTTTCCTGAAACAAAGTTTGTTATTTACATTCTATCAATATTTGTTTGCCTCCATGGCTTTTGTTCAAATAAAGGTTTCTTTAAAGGCTTCTACACAATAATCATTGTGAAACATAGACACCTTTATTTCGATTATCTTTATTTTATAATTATTACTGTTGGTGTGTGTGTGTGTGCGTGTGTGTGTGTGTGTGTGCTAGCTACCAGTGTTCCACTATGGTTCTTGCCTTCCAGTTACTAGTCTGGCTTTCCTTGGTGAACTGTGACCTGGAAGTACAAGCCAAATAAATCCTTTCCTCCACTAAATTGCTTTTGGCCAGAGTATTTTATCATAGCAACTGAGGAAGCTGGAGATGATAGCAAGCCATTCATGCTCAATACCTATCAAGATAAAGACAGTCGAAAGAGCCATTGTATTCTTAACTTATTTGGACATTTCATGGTGGCTTTTTTTACCACATTTCTTCTTTACCTAGATGTCCAAATGGACAGATGTAAGTGATTATGACAGATAGTCCCCCAGATCCACTGTCCCTAATACATGCAGTAGTTCTTAAAAGTGTGTTTGTCTGTCAGCGCCTAATGTTAAATAGCTATAAACAGAGATAAGCATTAGTGTCTCCACAATATATTTCTAATAACAAATACAAATGGAGAGCTCCAGAATCACTCTTTATCTTCTGAGTAAATTGATAAATTGTCCGTCTAGCCCAGTATGGATAACGCATCGTAGATGTTCAAAGTATTTGATGGATGAGTTTGTAAATAAATGAATTCACTCCCTGGAGTATAGATTCCTGGTTATCAACCAAAAGATATTACCCAGAATCACCTGAGAGCTTATTCTTGTCATGTGTTTGACTATTTAAAATATAATCAAGTCTCTGTGAGAGTACTGTTCATCTTGGAGAGGGGAAGGACTTGAGAGATGAGGAGTTAGAATTAACTAAGGTATACCATGTGATCTGAAAACTCTTCTTAGGTCAGTAAGATACAGCCTGTCCTCCATGCTTATCACTCTTTGGAAACACACTTATAAACAATAACTAAATAGGTATGCTTGGCAGCAATAATCACAGCAACCGTATTGATGCCATCATACAGTCATGTCCCACATTTGTAGACTGCCAAAAGATCTTCACATCTATATCTCAAGGTACACTCACAATAGCTGCAATGCTGTGGCAAAAATGATGAACGGGCAGAGTGGAGCAGAGTCAGGGTTTGCAGGATTTTATAAACATGGAGAGATTGGAAATGGATAATTGCATAAATATACCTAAAGAAAGGTGTGTGGATATGATTACAAGGCATTTACAGTATTTTCACTATGTGAGTTTTCACCAAAAACCTTTTCTGGTTACCATTATTTTTTTTTCTTTCAACAACCTTAAATAGGAGGTTAAAAAAAAAATAAACCCTACTTTAGATTTTGCCATATACTAAATGGAAATACAGATATTATACAATTGCTCTTCCTGAATCAGAGTAATAAGTAATATTTCCCATTTTAAAACTTAGTTGCACATATTAGCCAATGTTCTGAACCTCAATTTCCCAATCTAAAAAAAAAATGGGAATGATTATATTCCTGCCTAGTCATCCTCAGATATGATTGGGGTCAGCAAATGAAAATATATAAACATCTTTATCCTATTTGAATTGAGCTATGTGGGCTCAGCCAGACAATAGAGTGAACAATTTAAGCATGCTGGTGTCTTCATATTGTATCCTAAGATGACTCTGAATTAGGTTGCAGGAACCAAAGGTTCAAAGGACAAGAAGGAAAACCAACTGCTCGGTCTTTCTCAAAGGATGCTTGGTGGTGTCTAATGCAGTGCTCTTTATGCCTAAGTGACTTGTTGAGTGGTTAAGATTTGTTGTGAATTTGGTCTTGCTCCCTGACTCCTGTACCAACTATCGTATTAGTCAAAACTTGACCATTGCTGGTGTATCTTAAAGATCTCCACATTTCATTGCATTGATTTCCTGATTTGCTTTTCAATCCTAAAATTCTCTAAGGCTGCTCTCACACACTGACAGGCAATTGCAACTTCACACAGAGTTTTCACCCAGGCCTGAAGGTTTGGGGGCCTGTTACAAGCCCTGATCAAACATCCTTTAATTTAAAAGAGCCTGCCCTGAGTTATGTCCACAGCTCAAGCGCTACCCATGATGCATTTGGAGTTGTCAGCTATAATTCCAGGGATAACAGCAAGGGATTGCCTAAGTAATTCTTCTCAATCAAGGCATTTCTTGTCGTCTCCTAAGTAAAGCGCCGGTGTCACCGGTGATCTTTTCCAAAGCGACACACGCATCGATCTCGGGTGTTTGTGCCCTACCAGGCAGGTGACAATGCAGCTTTGTTTCATTTTTCCCATCTAATGTCAAAGCATAAACTATCTTTTAATTCTGACACATTTATCCATTCAAAAGACAGTATGAAAAACAGTTAGGGATCACTGACCCATCTATCACCTTGGACTCTTCAGGCCAAAAAGCAGTTGTTCTTTCATTTGTAAGCCAGGCAAACAAGAGTGATCCCAAATGGACAGAGACAAAAGGAAAAGGCAAACAAAAGCTATTCAGCAGGGAAAGCTGGTATTCTGGGCTGCCTTAGGTGGGCTGGCAGCCTTCCTACGTAGGGACAAAGAAGCTCAAGGGAGATAAAATAAGTGCCAAACGCCATATAACGCAGCCAACGCTCGGCTCATGTACATCTCTATGTGTAGGGAACAAACAACATTCACATTTATAGCACACATGCATCCAAAGTGCAGGTGTGTGACTGAGTCCTGCCCATGTGAAAATGTGCCTGTGTCCATACCTGCCTCATCTCTCTGTTCTGCTTTGTTTTCTTTTGTCTTATTTTTCAAATCTGCAATGATTGGAGCTGGAGAGGTAGCTTTGTTGGTTAATATCACTTGCCTCTTTCCTAGAATACCTGTGTGCAGTTCCCAACACTCTTAGCCGGGGACTAACAAGCTTTCCTGTAACACCAGCTTCAAGGCATCAGACACCCTCTCCTGGACTCTGCAGACCTAAGACACACAAACACACTGCACACACCACACACACCACACACACACACACACACACACACACACACCTGGCGTGCACCAAGTTCCCATCCCAGTGCTGAGAAGGGTATTGAGTGTGTCACTTAGAGTTTTATGTAGTGGTATATGGAATCACTATACAATTAAGTGGCTACCTGGTGACTACTACTTGATCTGACAGTGTCTGGATGCTTTTTTGGCAGCCAACCACACTTTCACAGTAAGAAGGGTCCTCTGCCTTACTGCAGGACAGAACGATAGTTCATTAACACTGAAGCCCACTGAAGCTTCCATACAGGTGATTCTTGACTACACCAGCAGCAAGTGCCTGGTGAAATCACATTTAATTCTCTCCCCTGACATACAGAGTAGTCACAAGTTGCTTTTTAATCATCTCCCTTTCTCTGTTTTATGTGAATACCAATGGATTGTGCAATACTATTTTAAAGAACATTTAGAAGAAAAACTCATCACCGGTTGCACATTAATTTTTTATAAATGTCATTCTACATTTATACCGGCGAAGGCAGCAATCTATGCAAACCAGATTTGAATGGTTCGCAAAGCAGAGTATTTACAAACACCTTGGATTCTTTAGCGTTCACACTCTTTCTTCCTGCCACAGTGAATTTGAATTGGATACCACAGCTGCTGTCAGATCCAAACACAAGTGCATCCTTCAGCTGCCACCCCCTACCAAGAATGCCAGGCAAAATCTGCCCATCTTTCATCCACAACCCATGCTCTGTTGTTCACAATTAGTATTTTGGGTGGAAAAGGGGGGAGAAAATAGAGGAAAACAGAAGTTCGGCATCTTTCCCATTGGTGATAGGACAGAGGAGCTGTCAGAAGCACAAACTGAACAAAACCCACCCCTGGAATACATCTGCCACTCCTCAAACTTACACTTGCTCTCCCCCAAATACCACCACCATCACCATCATTTCAGGCAGCAATATGTACCCAATCAACAGAAGCCATCTCTATAACTGCTACATTTATGTGATGAGGTTATCTCATAAGCCTTCATTTGAAGGATGTTCTCCATCAGAACCATAGCTAACCATCCCTAACTCCTAGCTAACCCTAAAAGATCGTGGTCTCACAGAATGACATGACAGTCTTTTAGGGTTATACAATACAATAGTAGGCCTAGGGAGGTGGCTTGGTTGTTAAAGTGCTTGCTGTGACCCGAAGAGCAGCATTTAGATACCCAGAACCCATGCAAAAACCAGGATGTGACCGGTCTGCCTGTAAACCCAGGGTTTAAGAGGCAGAGACAAGGGATCCTTGGGGAAAGTGGCAAGTTAGACTAGCTGAATTTCAGAGCTCTGTGTTCAGTAAGAGACCCTGCATCAGTAAATAGGGGGAAGGGGACCAAAGAGGATACCTGACATAAGCCTCTGGCTTCCACATACATGTACACATGCACATACACAGGCACACACAGGATGCAAGTCCGAATGCATACATATACATGCAAAATCCAACCAAAACAACAACAAAGGCTCCTGCTGTGCTTTCTGTCATCTAGCATAATAGTAAGAGATGGATGCATTAGTTAATTTACCCATCTCCCCTGTACCCATTTTCATCTAAATCAGAGCTCATTCAGGGAGACTTTTAAAATCCACTGTTCCAGAAAAGCTCATTATTACAGGTATTCAACATCGCTTGCTGATCATTTTC